>NC_070604.1:113608100-113908725 GCF_027172205.1 Podarcis raffonei | reverse complement strand
AGACTGCTGAAAGGTATGTTGGAAAGCAGAGGCTTTTCTGTTGCCGCGGCAGCCTCTTTTGATGTCCGGCTGGCCTAATTGGCCTGGGAGCCGAGCCAAGGAGGCATCGTGATTTATGAGCTGCCGAGATAAGACGTCTTAAAAGGCTCACGGCTGAAGCAAATAGCTGAGATGGATCTTTTACAATCCTCTGAAGCTGCTCCGTGTCCACTTAAGCTAAATGGCCACAACTATCAGACCTGGGCAAGGTACTGTGAGGGCCAGATGAGAAGGCTTGGTGTGTGGAATACTATTTCTGAGGACCCCCCAGCCCCTGTGACAGATGAATGGAGGGCACAGGACTCGAGAGCCATGGGGATAATTTTGCTCTCAGTAGCTCCTGAAGAGTTAATCACCCTGGCTGGCAAGGCCAGTGCCCGTGAGATGTGGGACGGGCTTAGAGCCTGTCATCTCCGACAAGAGGCTGGGTCTGTGTTGCTTTATTTCAGAAAGCTGCACAGGAAGCGTTTGGAGCCAGGGGAAGACCTTAGAGCCCACGTTTTACATTTGCAGCATCTCCGACAGGAATTGACTCAGAGAGGTTTCAATATGCCTGAGTCACTGTTTGCAATTCTCATCCTGGACTCCCTGGATGAAAGCTATCATGCCGTGTCAAGTCAGCTGGCGACCCTCCCTGCGCAAGACCTCACTGCTACAAAGGTCTTGGCGACTTTGCAAAATGAATACGACAGGAGAAATGCAGCTGAATCGGCTTGTGCGCTTCAGGGGGAGCAATGTGGGACAGCATTCCAGCCTCCAGGGGGAGCCAAAGCGTTGGCAGCTGTGAAGTGCTGGAACTGTGGGAACCAAGGTC
This sequence comes from Podarcis raffonei, assembly GCF_027172205.1. Classification (NCBI taxonomy): domain Eukaryota; kingdom Metazoa; phylum Chordata; class Lepidosauria; order Squamata; family Lacertidae; genus Podarcis; species Podarcis raffonei. The sequence goes on along the minus strand of NC_070604.1, from coordinate 113,907,872 downwards.
ATACTCAGAAGTTTTGTCGAAAGACTGGAAATAAACAAAGGAAAAAGCCTGCAGATGGCCCGAAGCAGAAGGGGAGTGGAAAGCCAGGGAAAAACAAGGCTATGTTTGCTGGCACAGCTCCACCAAAGGCTAAAGGCACGTCTGATGGCCAGGAGCAGGGGGGCAAGCAGCAAAAGCCCACGCCAGTGGAAAACAAGGTTTTGTTTGCTGGCACAGCTTCACCAAAGGCTAAAGGCAAGTCTGATGGCCAGGAGCAGGGGGACAAGCAGCAAAAGCCCACGCCAGTGGAAAACAAGGTTTTGTTTGCTGGCACTGCTTCACCAAAGGCAAAAGCCAAAGCCAGGTTTATTGTGGATTCAGGCTGCACGCGCCATATCACCAAAGACCGCCATCTGTTCATCTCCTTCACACCTCAAGATGGAGAGATCCACCTGGCTGATGGAAGGACTTTGCAAGCTGCAGGAGTTGGGACTGTGAAGCTTGCAAGTCTGAATACGACCATTAGTAATGTACTTTTTGTTCCAGGAGCTGCGGACAATTTGCTTAGTGTCCCACAGCTAAATCGGCGTGGTTTTGAAATTACCTTCAAGAGGACTGTCTGTGTCATCAGAAAAGGCAAAGAGGACTTTTTGCATGCAAAGTTGTTGGATGGTTTGTTCTGTCTAACTTATGATGATGTTGCTGTGTCTAATGCTGATACTTGTTGTGTTGCACAAACTAACAAGGTTCTTCATGCAGGGTGCATTCACGATGCACATCGCAGATTTTGTCACCTCTCTTGGCAAGCGCTAGCCAAGATGCCTGGGTTGGTTGAAGGTTTGGACATCAAACCTTGCAAATTTCACATGAAATGTGTATCTTGTGCAGAGAACAAGGTGAAGGTTGCTCCAAAAGGCAAGGAGTCTAGCAGGCAGGCTTCCAAACCCTACCAGCTAGTTCACGCAGACCTGGTAGGTCCTCTAGCGCCCTCTTTGGGTAGAGCAAGGTACTTCATGGTTCTAATTGATTCTTTTTCCAGGTACATTCATGTGTTTATGCTCGAGCAGAAATCGCAAGCATTTCCTAAGTTCAAGGCATTCTGTGCTTGGTTGGAGAATGCTCACGGTAAACGTATTGGTTGTCTGTTTACTGATCGAGGCGGGGAATTCACTTCTCAGCAGTTTGAAGCTTTCCTGACTGAGAAGGGAATCCAGCATGATTTGTCAACGCCTAGATCGCCATGGATGAATGGGCTTGCGGAGAGAGCAAATCAAACGTTGCTGCAAGGGATAAAAACCTTGTTGCATGATGCCAATCTCCCTGAGAAGTTTTGGGGGGAGGCTCTGGCGAATTTTGTTTATTCTTTTAACAGGAGACTGTCATCACCTATTGGCTGCACTCCCTATGAGAAGATGTTTGGTAAGAAACCTAATGTCAAACACATGAGAATCTTTGGTTCTGACATGTGGGTACACACCCCACAAAGCAACAAGCTTGGGAAGCGTGGGGCACATGGTTTGTTCATGGGGTACGAAAAAGGTGCATACAGGGTATGGATGACTAACTCTAAATCCATAAAGTTCACAAGGAGTGTTGAGTACAATCCTAAGTGGGGGGAAAATGTGGGAATTTTCCAGAGTTACCCAGAGGAGGATGAAGGTGATGTGAAGAAAGCAGATCATGCTGAGAAAGCTGAGGAAACTGAGGATGATGATGATGATGATGATGATGATGATGATGATGATCAGAGTTCGGATTCCAGTTCAGTGGGCGGCGCAGCTGCTGCTGTCAGTGACAGTGATGACACAGCAGACTACAAGAGCGCAAAAGTCTCAGTCAGACCATCTGATGAGTCTGACAATGAACTGGAAGAACCACTGTTCACCATTGGTCATTTTTCTCCTAAGAAGGAGGAGATGAGTCCAGAAGACTTGCGTCTGGTTCGCAGGTCTGAAAGGGCGACCAAAGGCAAACCTCCAAAGAGATTTGCTGATGAGTTTGCTAAGATGGCAACTGCTATTCTTAGTAGCTCAGAGAAGGTGTGGGAACCTTCAAGCTTCAAAGAGGTCCTGGAGTTAACCTCTAAAGATGCTGAGCCTTGGCTTAATGCCATGAAGGCTGAAGTTGATTCCTTGAACAGGAACCAGACTTGGGAGCTGGTACCGGTAGTCCCAGGAATGAGACTGGTTGGCAGCAAATGGGTCTTCAAGGCCAAGACAGACCAGAATGGCAAGGTTGTCAGACACAAAGCCAGATTGGTTGCCAGAGGTTTTTCACAGGTACCAGGGCAGGATTACCACGAGACCTACTCACCCACGGTCAAATATGAGAGCATTCGGCTGATGCTCAAGATCGCTGCGGAGGAGAAACTGCATGTTTCCCATCATGACATAAATACAGCTTTTTTGTACGGGATTTTGGGGGAGGAGCTGTACATGCTTCCACCTGACGGGATGCAGATACAGAAGGGAATGGTCTGTAAACTGCGAAAATCCTTATATGGTCTCAAGCAGAGTGCCAGGTGTTGGAACACAAAACTCACTGAAACGTTGCTTTCTCTAGGTTTTCACCAGGGCAAAGCTGATCCGTGTGTGTTTGTCAAGGAGGAGGGGCAAAACAAACTGTATTGTTTATGTTTTGTTGATGATCTTCTGATGTTTTGGAAGAATCAGGCTTTTTACCAAAGCACCCTAGCTCAGCTGAAGGAGCACTTTGACATGAAGGATCTTGGTGAGGTATCCAACTATCTTTCTCTGCAGGTGGAGAGGGACCAAGCAGGTAATTTTCTGGTACACCAAACACAGAAAATTGCTGATGTATTAACCAGGTTGAATTTGGTTGATGCAAACCCAGCAGACACACCGATGGTGACAGGTTACCAGGTAGATAGTACTGCTGAAGCGTTTTCTGACACAACGCTGTACAGATGCATTCTAGGCAAGTTGAATTTCATTGCTAGATGTTCAAGACCTGACATTGCTGTAAGCACTAACCTGCTTAGCAGACATGCTAACAATCCTACTGTTCAGGATTGGAAAGCTCTGAAGCGCATAGCCCGGTATTTGAAAGGGACTATGCACTACAGGCTGAGGTTCACCAGTCAGAAGACTGGAGGTCTTGAAATCTTTGCAGATGCAAGTTTTGGAAGTGACACCACGGATGGTACAAGCACTTCTGGAGTATGCTACATGTACAACCACTGCCTGTTTGACTGGTTGTGCAAAAAGCAGACAACAGTTAGCCTAAGTTCCTGTGAAGCAGAACTCAATGCTCTGTCATTTTCACTCATGGATTGTGAATGGTTGATGCAACTGTTTGAGGACATTGGGGTTTCTGTGAAATGTCCTATACAAGTGTATCAAGACAATAGATCTTGTTTGGCTTTGCTGAACTCGGAGAGTTGCAAGCAAAGGACCAAGTACTTGCAGATTAAGCTACATCGTGCAAGAGAGTGTATTCAGAAAGGACTCATTCAGGTGTCCTACATGCCAGGAAATGAAATTCCTGCTGATCTGTTGTCTAAGGTTGTTAACAGAGAACAACTGAAGGTTTACGCACAAAGGTTGCAATTGGGTTGAACCACAGGTACTACAGGTTACACGGAAAGGGGGAGGATGTTAGGATATTTCCGTTCCACCTTAAAAGGGAGCAGGATGTTTGTATAACAGCCTGCGTAAGTTCCTGTCTCACAGGATGTTTATGTTGTAAGTTCGTTTCGTTTTTGCCTGTTTTGCCTGAGCAGTCGGAGGAGACGGTCATGATTTCTTTGTTCTGACCAACGCCTAATAAACTGTAAATATGCATGTTCTGCTCTCATGCTGTGCAACTTCTGTTGTGTGAATTCTGCTGATAGAGTGTGCACAAGTCCAAGAATGTGGCTATCTTTTCTTGAGGCTTCGTGTCGCTATAAATAGCTGATACTGCGTGACTACGGGAGGTCGATGGATCGTCCAGCACCAAGCTTGGGGCCTCAGAAGGACGCTATCTCCCTGGCAGTATCCCAACAGAGACTGGGAAATATTGAGCAGAGGGGTGGCACCTAATAGCAATCTCCCAAAAATCCACATGTGCTCATGGGCCTAAGAAGTCTGGTGCACATAAGAATTTTCATATCTTGTCAAAAAACAACAACTGTGAACTGGAAGTCCTTAAATATCCTGGACCTTGTACAGTGGTACCTCTGGTTGTGAATGGGATCCATTCTGGAGGCCCGTTCACAACATGAAAAGAGTGCAACCCACAGCGGTGCGTCTGCGCACAGTGGGTTGTGATTCACAGCTTCTGCGCATGCGTGTGACGTCATTTTGTGCTTCTGCGCATGCGCGAGCGGCGAAACCGGAAGTAACCCTTTCTGGTACTTCCGGGTCACCGCAGGACGTAACCTGAAAGAAGGTAACATGAAGCAAACGTAACATGAGGTATGACTGTAATTTAATACAAGAACCTGGCCCCCGTAAACATATTAGTGTATCAGATTATTGTCCATAAACGCTCTTTAGAATCATTTGTTTCAATAACTGTGTTTAGGAAGTGATGGCAAATGGGAGGGGACAACCTCTCTCACATGAGACTATGTGAATCACTCTGCCATTGTGGTCATGTTACACATGCATAATACAAGCCTGGAGTCAATTCTGATGAGGTAAAACAGAAAGGCTGGACATCAGTTGTATGGGAGAGTTAAGAGTTATAAGCTCAAGCTGTCAGTATTTTTATTCTTTCTCCATCCCCCCCACCTTGCTGCCCCCACTCTCCAATGATACATAAATACTGAAGACTATTTCCGACAGGGGCTAATTTCACACATCATTGGGAACAATAATAAGTGTATTCTAGATAAGGAGCACTTGGTGTACTAATGCGCTTTAATGCACTGCAAAATGTAAGCTGATAAGTGGATCAACTAGATAATTGCAGCAAGTCTGCATCAACACCAGTCTTTATTACATATACACATGTCTAGTGAGAGTGTCAGTTCCTAAATGTTCTAATAACTAGGTTTAATCTTCTTTTGACATACACACACCCAAAGTTCCACGGCATTTCCTCTCTCAAGCAACATTTCCAAGAGAATCTGCTCTGAAACATATCAAGGCTAATGGCTGCCTCCTTTTCTCCAGTTTTGCAGGGCTGGATTCCATATTCCTCCAATAGTTAATCCTGCCTTGCTTCCATCATGGAACTAGCATACATATGGATAAAATTGCCAGATATATATGGACTACGTGTGAAGCTCTCAAGTTTCAGCCTGGCAGGAGCCTGTTGTAAATTATTGCATGGAATTTCAGGGAGGGGGTCTGCTTTACTTTACTTTTCTTTCTCCTCCCCTCTCCCAATTAACCTCCATCTCCAGGGCTCTGGGGCTTGAGGGACCACAGAGGAAAAACTACCGGCGCCCACCACCTATGACATCACCAGCGGCTGCTCCTAGGTCTCAGGTTTGGACCCTGAAACCTCAGAGGCTAGGATACTTCTGATCTGACAATCTTATTCCTTGATGGTCTGTTTCCAGGAACTGACGAGACCCAGATCTGCTGGGTTACACCAAGGTGGTGGTTTCATGCACCTTCAGACCATCCTTGGATCCAATTATTAGAAATGGCCACCACTGAAAATGTCTTTAAATTAGTCATGCTTCTGTGTTTCAGCATGGACTGAATTGCCCAGTTTTAAAATAACTTCCTTTTTAAAAATGTCATAGTCAAAATTCCTTTGAATTGTGTGTCAGATGACAAGAGTGGAAGACTCTGAGACAGATGAGGGGGACTTGAGAACAGAGGGCAAGGAAGGGAAGGAATATAATGAGAAAAGGAGACAGCTGCAACAACCATCTTCACCAACCAGCCTGATCAAGGATCAGGGATGATGGGAGTTGGAGTCTGACAACAGATGAAGTGCACCACCCTGGCTACTGAGGCAAGCAAACATTGAAGGGTAGGAAAGAAAAGCACAGAAACCTTCTGCATATTCTGAAGTTGCCATCAAACAGACAAGTGCCAGATTAGTGAAGATGTCAGAGGAAAAACTCAGGCTCTGTATGCTCAGAGAAGAAGAACCATGTGCATCTGAAAGAACAAAACAAAGCCAGAGGACTGTCCAGAGGGACCATAGAGCAAGTTCTCTCCATCGGCAACCTACATAGTCTCACAGTGGGGATGAGATAATGATACAAATTGACATCAGCCTCCAGGCTTTTCAACTTCTTCCACAACAGTTTTTTAGCCATTGGCTCTTATTGGATTTATTCAGATGTTGGATAACCAACCTAACATTACAACAATTTGGAGAGGGATCTACAGGAGGAAAGCACTAGCTTGGAGGTTATAGTTCAGAAAGCCATTAAAGCAATGCAAAATAGTTCATGTTCACATCCATGCTTCCCACCCACCCTTATGGTGACTTTTCAGTGACCTTGGCATTCAGGGTATCTTCTTAGCTGGTGTTGGGAAGCGACCACTCTTGCTTGAAACTTGAGATGGATGGATCAGTCTAAAGCATAAGAAGAACCCTGCTGGATCAGGCCAAAGACTCATTTCCCCTTCCCCACACATCCTCATGTGCCCCCCCCCATTTAATAAACTTATAGACATTATGTTTTGCTTTTAGGAGACACTTGCCTGCAGCATTTTGATGACTGAACATGCACAGTGGGATCGGGGAGGAGAAGGGAGTAGGGAACGCATGGAGGAATGGAATGGATAGAAACCTGTACAAGAGCACTTGAAATTACGACGTTTCGTTACAGGTCCTACCTGATGTTTTTGCATCTGGTGTATGTATACACTGGCTATCAATTAGCTACCAGCACATAAACGGATGCCTTAAGCACTGCTCAAAACTATATATAAATACTTTTGTATCAATACTTATATTAATACTTATAAGTATTAATATACTTGTATTAATACTTGTATTAATACTTATAAAACGATGCTACAGATATCACCTTATCAGGAGGTTTATTATGCACCGCATATGAATCCAGCCTTCAGGGATGTGTTACCTCTCCTTTGGAATTCCCTCTCCTTAAATATTGTTGTTGTTGTTTAGTCGTTTAGTCGTGTCCGACTCTTCGTGACCCCATGGACCAGAGCACGCCAGGCACTCCTGTCTTCCACTGCCTCCCGCAGTTTGGTCAAACTCTCTGTCATCCCCTTCTCCTTGTGCCCTCCATCTTTCCCAACATTAGACAGTCTAATATTTTGGTGTCCTTTTGGTGCCTACAGAAGACCTTCCTCTTTCACAAGCCTTCTAAGTTGGGACCTTTCCCAGTCTGCATCTGCATTGGAAAGATGTTTTGATCATGTTATCTCTCGCTGTTTGCCTTCCCGGGCTCCTTTGGAAAGCAGGGTGGGATATAAATACATACATACTTATATTATAAATAAATAAACAACAACAACAAAACCCTATTGTTTTGTTTCCTCCTCCAGTGGGAGATTTGTGACTCTTGTCAGTCCAGATCAGAAGACATTCTGAAGGTCCCCTGAGAAGCAATGGTGGTAAGCAACTGTTTATGGGAACTTGGGGGAAAAATAGAATTTATTTCTTCTCCCAACAGTGGATTCTTTACCTCTCAGTCATCTGTCACCTCCCATTATGTCCCTTGCCTCTTGCGACAGACATGTTACAACCCAGATGCCAAAAGGTCTGCCGTCTCTCTTCTGAGCAACAACTGCTTTGCATAACAGATCCCTAAAGGCAGTAGCTGCTCTGAAAACAAATGTACCCCTAAAAAGCAATCCTTCAAGTAAGGAAAGGAAGCCCTAGCGGTATCCATAGCTAAAGAGGTCACTCAATGGTCAAAGATGCCATCTCAGGGTTGGTCGTTGAAAATGCACTGTGCTACATCATCATAAATCTGAGACCAGTTGGAATCATGAGTAAAAGCTCTAGGGCAGGGATCCAAATTGGTGATTTTAGTCATGCCTGAGGATATTAGGAATGGTCAGTGATAGAGCACGTGTCTTGCATGCAGGTTCAACTTCCAGGTATGGCTGGGAAGGAAAAGTCCCTTCTCTGGAACCCTGAAGTGTCAATGCCAGTCAATGTAGATGAAGGGTGTCTAACCTGTGGTCCTCCAGATTTTTGGGGCACCATCTCCCATCAGTCTCAGACAGCATGGGCAACAATCAAGTACTATGGGAATAGCAGTCCAAGAATATCAAAGGAGGATACAGGTTAACCACCTCTGGTATAGTCAGCACGAAGCTGGTTGGGCCAATGGTTTGACACAGTGGGATACAACTTCCTGGTTTCCTTCCAGGAACGGGGGGTATAGGGGAATTTGAAATATTATTTATAATATAAAAGCTTTAACATAAAATTTTTAACTGTGCTGTATTTGTATACAGCAAAGAGAAGTTTAGAGTAATTAGGTATACTTTAATATAGTTAATTATGTAATAGGATTATGTTAGAAAATGAATATGGATGTTGAATTTGACGTTTGTAATTTTTCTTTTTTTGGAAATAATAATAATAATAATAATAATAATAATAACAACAACAACAACAATAACAACAACAACAACAACAACTTCTTCCTGGTTTCCTCCCAATATCTCATCCTTAAATATAATTTTTCCATGTGTTCTGCTTTTCTGAGCTGACAACAGTATTACAAAATTCACAGAAGTGGAGAATCCGAAGAACAATTAAGTTCCAATCTGCACTTTAGTTCAGGAGGGGCGGATTGGGTCAGTTTGTACGGAAAACTGAATTCCTCAAAGCATCTCTAACCTGGGGGGGGGGGATGCACATTGTCACAACACCTTATGCCCAGAATTGCTCAACATCCCCGAGTAAGTTTAGAATTTGGATGGAAGGCAAAGCAAAGTATACTCCCCTCCCTGACAATTAGCCTCTCCATACTGAAAGCTAATTTCTGTATAATGCTCTTGGGATTTGGCACATCACTAAATATGCACCACATGATGAGTGAGAAGGGCCATTCCCGGTGTTTGTTTTCGCTTCTCTGGGCTGCTGAGCAACAAATGTCAGGAGTGACAGAACAGAAGATGGGTTATCCATCATTATGAAGGATGGAGAGCCAGAGGAGAGTGAATGGCTGCTAAGTATTTGAGGAAGGTATGCTTTGATTGTTTCCAAATTAGAAGCAATCTGCTTCATTTGGAAGAACTAGTGTTTTGAAGCTGGTTGGGTGTCAGATTCAGAGTGAGAAGACCTGGATCCTGTCAGGTTGGCTGCAGGTAAGCAGCTAGCTGAGCCCGGGAGCAGGGCAGAAATCCAAGCAAGTATTTCGTTATATATTTAGGTACATAGAGTGGTACCTCGCAAGACGAATGCCTCGCAAGACGAAAAACTCACAAGACGAAAGGGTTTTTGGTTTTTTGAGTTGCTTCGCAAGACGAATTTCCCTATGGGCTTGCTTCACAAGACGAAAACGTCTTGCAAGTTTGTTTCCTTTTTCTTAAAACCATTAATACCCTATATCCTATGGGAAACCGTGCTTCGCAAGACGAAAAATTCACAAGATGAAAAAACTTGCAGAACGAATTAATTTCGTCTTGCGAGGCACCACTGTAATTGTTTGGGCTGCTTTTCAGGGTTACCTGTCTCTGTAAGCAGTGTCCAAAACTAGTTCAGGACCAGTTGTGAAGAGACTGCCATCACATAGTTTGCATCTGGACTTTTTAGAAAGTCAGTGTGGGGGAGGTGGTGAGCTGGATAGGGACCATCATAAAGCATTAAGCCTTGGACCCCTGATCAGAATAAATTTAACAACAGCTATTCACAGTGGAATGCTCACTGGAATGACAGATCGTGAAGCTGAGGCTCCAGGACTTTGGCCACCTCATGAGAAGAGAAGACTCCCTGGAAAAGACCCTGATGTTGGGAAAGATGGAGGGCACAAGGAGAAGGGGACGACAGAGGATGAGATGGTTGGACAGTGTTCTCGAAGCTACCAGCATGAGTTTGACCAAACTGCAGGAGGCAGTGGAAGACAGAAATGCCTGGCATGCTCTGGTCCATTGAGTCCCGAAGAGTCGGACACGACTAAACGACTAAACAACAACATTCACAGTGGAAGGAAAGCCCCCATTGACACTACAGCGGTACTTTGGGTTACAGACACTTCAGGTTACAGACACTTCAGGTTACAGACTCCACTAACCCAGAAATAGTACCTTGGGTTAAGAACTTTGCTTCAGGATGAGAACAGAAATCGCGTGGCGCCAGTGAGGTGGCAGTGGGAGGCCCCATTAGCTAAAGTGGTACCTCAGGTTAAGAACAGTTTCAGGTTAAGACCGGACCTCCAGAACAAATTAAGTTCTTAATGTGAGGTACCACTGTAATGAGAGCTTTTTGTTATGTCCCTGATGTCAGACTTTATCTTCTTCAGGGAATTCAGTGTGGGATGAGGAGTAGCCCCAAAAGTACCTCACCAGCCGGAAGAACTTCCACAATAAGAGCACACAGTGCCAGTACCCTTCCTGCCATAAGAATTGCTCTTTTGACTCCAAGGAATCCAAGTCAGAAGCCCCAGTGCAACCAGAGTCCCCCCTACTCTTGTCAAAGTAAACAACTGCTGGTTTTAAGACAAAGACACTCCTCTCAGTGAAGGTAGATCTGGCCCCTGAGACAGAGTTGCAGTTCCTGCTTAAGGCTCAGCCTGAGAATGACTGGTGCTGAAGCAACATCTGAGCTCTGCTCTTGTGAAATCTCTAGCCTCAACCCTATAGGGAGCTGTCCATGGTACCCTCACCTCACTTCTGCTGAGGGAAGCACTCACACTGGAACACTTTCCTTCCATTGTGAATTCACATTTTCATGTGACACTGTGTGATCAAAGGAGCAACTTCCATCTTAATCTAAATGGTGTACTTTCTGAAGATTGTTTAATACCTCATCTATTGTTCTCTCCTTGCATCCCTCTCTCTCTTTAAATATGGGAGCCACAAAGATTTGTAAACTTCAACAACAGAAATGTTTTAAAAAAAGTTTACAAAGTGAAGGATGTTAAATATACGTGTATTTCCTTATCATGGGTTGTCAATGTCGTGACCAAGGTTGTGTTGGATTCCAGCTGCCACAAGACCCACCCAGCACAGTCAATGGCCAGGGGTGATGGGAGTTGTAGTCTGAGAGACACCTGGAGGATCGCAGGGTCTCCATCTATAGTTAAGGAGCTGTGTGGCCAATCATTCAAATTGAGGAAGGGGAAGAGGAAATATTGTAGGGACATTTAGGTTTTAGTTTTTTCCATGGAGGAAATAACGAGCAGGCACACAATGCAGTCTGTTTTGCTCATATGCAATGAGGCCAAGCTTTGTGTTAGGAGTCTCCAATAAAAATTAGGAGGTTGAACTACAGGAGTATCTGAAGGTGCCTGATTTCCCATCCCCACTATATTGCAAAACTAATCAAATTGCACTGCTATCTACTGCTGTCACTGAAATACTTTGGGTTTACTGAAAAATATTTAAGTTTCATATCCGTTGTTCCTTGTTATTGCAATTTGCCAATGGGCTGGCACAGCCATGGGTGGGAGTTCTGCTGTCAATAAAGACTGAGCCTGCCCAGTCCTCATATAGGGCTGCATACAAATTATTATTATTATTATTATTATTATTATTATTATTATTATTATTAATACCCCACCTATCCGGCTGAGTTTCCCCAGCCACTCTGCGTGGCTTCCAACCCAATATTAAAAACAATACAGTGTCAGACATTAAAAATTTCCCTAAACAGGGCCGCAAATATAGTTATTTGTGGTCATGTGTTCTGTTTTGACCACGATGGGGAGAGGTAGTTCTCGCAGTGGAAGCAGTCATTCCCCAATGCTGCCCTTCTCTCCTACATATTTATATGAAACCTTCTGTTGCCTCCAGACGGAATGCTGACTCAGGGACCTGATCTTCGGTTGTCAGCACAGCATGTCCTGGCTCAAATTATTAGTCACCTTCAGGTCTTCATTTTTAAAATCGAGGTAAATAAAGCAGAAGGAAAGGAAAGCCTGAACAGAAAGCAATGAAATATAGCAGGCATTATTTTTATAGTGGGATTTTGTTGTGACTTGCTCCGTCAATAAATCAGAACTGAACAAGGCGTTTGGAGATTCACAGCCACTAATATGTTTTAAGAGGGCTCCAGTTATAAATATCAAAGATGAAAGGCCAGCAAAGGCCTCCATTTCTTTTTATAGGTTGTTCATGCTTTTGCCAATGCGTCCTTTCTGTGAGTCGTGACTCCTATTCCCTTATGTCTCCGCAGCAGAAAAGTGAAGGGTTTCAACTTGAGTCCTGAACTGAGCTAAGAGCCCAGAACAGGAGTGGAGAACCACCAGCCCAGGAGTCAGGTGTGGCCCCTGGGGCCTCCCTATCATGCCTACAGCACCCCAAAGAGTTGTGGTGTTGGAAGGGACCCCAGGGAATCCTTTAGCTGTGATTCATGCATTGCAGACAGTGGGTTGGAGTAGATGACCTGATTCTATAAGTCCCACTTGTATGTTGTTGTTGTTTAGTCATTTAGTCGTGTCCAACTCTTCGTGACCCCATGGACCAGAGCACGCCAGGCACTCCTGTCTTCCACTGCCTCCCGCAGTTTAGTCAAACTCATGTTGGGAACTTCGAGAACACTGTCCAACCATCTCATCCTCTGTTGTCCCCTTCTCCTTGTGCCCTCAATCTTTCCCAACATCAGGGTCTTTTCCAGGGAGTCTTCTCTTCTCATGAGGTGGCCAAAGTATTGGAGTCTCAGCTTTAGGATCAGTCCTTCCAGTGAGCACTCAGGGCTGATTTCCTTCAGAATGGAGAGGTTTGATCTTCTTGCAGTCCATGGGACTCTCAAGAGTCTCCTCCAGCACCATAATTCAAAAGCACCAATTCTTCAGCGATCAGCCTTCTTTATGGTTCAGCTCTCACTTCCATACATCACTACTGGGGAAACCATAGCTTTAACTATACAGACCTTTGTTGGCAAGGTGATGTCTCTGCTTTCTAAGATGCTGTCTAGGTTTGTATACCGGTATTTATTATTTAAAAGACATTTTATAAACTGATGAATTTAGAAAGTCTCATAGCCTTCTAGTAAGGATTATGAACTTCCTACAGTGAAATGTGTGCCTTCTAATTGCATGCATGTGAGCCACAGGGCAGAGATCCTTTCACAACATGAAGTACATACGACTTAAGATGGAGAAAGCAAAGAAGGGTCAAAGTATTCACAGTGATGGTTGAATTCTCTATGGCTTTGTGTCTTTCTGTGGGTGCCTTTCTTTCTTGCAATCCCTCCAGAGGAGAAAACTGATGGTTGTTGTTGTTTTTCTTTACAGGAAAAAGTGATCCAGAGAGAATAATAAAGCACCTCTACTGCACTACTGTCAAATTTACATCAGCAAGAGGAATCCGAAGGGCTGCTGGAAAGAATGGCACTTAATACACACAAAGCCAACACCTTTTTTCCTGTCCATCCTAATAATTGCTCTGTTTTCTTTCTGCCACAAATTGGCACACTCCCAACTGGCCATACGTTTCTCAAAGGGATGGATTCAAAACAGAAGTGCATTGTGATTTGTGACAGAGGTAATGGCTTTCCCCCTCTTTCAGGCACCACAAAGCAGACACTTTTCAGCTTCTTCAAACGCCTGTCTTTGCTTCTTGATCAACAACTTGGTAAATGGATGAAAATATTGCCACTGCTGTCAGCCTCAGGCTGAGGCTACAAATATCCATGATTATTACTCATGAAGGGCACAACCAGGCTAATAATAACAATAACAACAACAACAACAACAACAACAACAACAATTTATTATTTATACCCCGCCCATCTGGGCGGCTCCCAATCAAGTGTTAAAAACAGTACAGCATTAAATATTACAAACTTCCCTAAACAGGGCTGCCTTCAGATGTCTTTTAAAGATAGGATAGCTGCTTATTTCCTTCACATCTGAAGGGAGGGTGTTCCACAGGGTGGGCGCCACTAGCGAGAAGGCCCTCTGTCTGGTTCCCTGTAACCTCACTTCCCACAATGAGGGAACCGCCAGAAGGCCCTCAGCGCTGGATCTCAGTGTCTGGGCTGAGCAATGGGGGTGGAGACGCTCCTTCAGGTATACTGGACCAAGGCCGTTTAGGGCTTTAAAGGTCAGCACCAACACTTTGAATTGTGCTCAGGAACGTACCACAATTGCACCACAATTTCCAGGAACAGGTCCACGCTTGAAAACTCCGTGTCCGAGTGTGTTTTTTTGTTTCGTCCTGGCGTTTTACCTGGGGAAACCCGTGTTTCACTGCTGAATCCAAGCAAATGGCAATCTGTGGCTGTTTGCTCTGATTCAGTGGTAAAACACAGGGTTTTCATGAGGAAAGCGCAGGACAAAAAAATAAAAGCTTGGACACTGACTCTACATCCCGGACCTGTGTCTTAAAACACAGCACAAAAGGCAGTCTGAATGAGCCCTATACAAAATATGGAATATTTGCTGTTGCTGCTGCTGCAGAAGGCTCAGGTAGCTGTCCTGAATGGGAGGCAAGCATGGCAAAATCCTTGCATCCACAGGTTGCGGGGGAGGAAATTTTGATGGATGTTACGCAATTAAACTAATTGCAGAGACAATGCACACAAAAGGATCTGATTTGTATCTGGGGGGGAAACAGGTGGTGCAAAGTGATGAGGGAGACTGCAAGGAGGAGGTTTAAGCAATGGCTCCTGGATTTGATTTGTACCCAAATCAGTTGTGTAGCACGTTTTTGATGTTAAAGTTGTCTTGAACGGCTACAAGACAAGCAGAACTTCAGCAGGAAAAGCTCTTTAAGCGTGCAGGTGCAATAGCTGAGAAAGCCTTACTGGATGAATGTCAAACACGTTAGCAAAACACATCAGCTGTCTGCAGGCATCTGAAGGGCTGTCACATGGAAGATGGAGCAAGCTTATTTTCTGCCACTGCAGATGGTAGGAACCCAACCAATATATTCAAGTTACAAGAAAATAGATTCTAACTAAACATCAGGAAGAACGTTGTGATGGAGAGAGCTGTCCAAAGGAGCAATGAAGTATCTAAGGAGGTGGTAGACTCAAGGTCAGCCACTTTCCCTATAATTCTAGGGGGTGGAGAAACTGCCCTATGGGGAACAGTTGCAGTGTTTGGGACTTTTTAGTTTAGAGGAAAGGTGAGTTGGAGGTGACATGATAAATTGTGGATGACATGGTGAAATTATTCTCCTTCTCTCATGACACTAGAAATTGTGGAGATCTAATGAAGCTGATTGTCGGAAGATTCAGGACAGATGAAAAAAGGACTTCTTCACACAACAACAACAACAACAACAACAACAACTTCTTATTTATACCCCACCCATCTAGCTGGGTTTCCCCAGTCACTCTGGGCAGCTCCCAAGAGAATATGAAGAAGAAGAAGAAGAAGAAGAAGAAGAAGAAGAAGAAGAAGAAGAAGAAAGCAAATTAATTATTGTTATTATTATTATTATTATTATTATTATTATTATTAATTTATACCCCGCCCATCTGGCTGGGTTTCCCCAGCCATTCTGAGTGGCTAAAACATTGGACATTAAAAACTTCCCTAAACAGGGCTGCCTTCAGATGTCTTCTAAACGTCAGATCGTTGTTTATTTCCTTGACATCTGATGCGAGGGCATTCCACAGGGCAGGCACCACTACCGAGAAGGCCCTCTGTCTGGTTCCCTGCAACCTCATTTCATGCAGTGAAGGAAGAGCCAGAAGGCCCTCGGAGTTGGACCTCAGTGTCCAGGCTGATCAAGGGGGGTGGAGATGCTCCTTCAGGTATACTGGGCAGAGGTTGTTTAGGAAACTCACTCCCAGAGGAGGCGGCGGTGGCCCCCAACTTGGATGGGATTAAAAGAGGGTGACACAAATTCCTGGAGGAGAGGGCTATCAGTGGCTACTAGCCAGGATGGCTATGCTCTTCCTTCACAACTGAAGGCAGCAGTGCTTCTGAATGGCACTAAGGACAAAATAGCAGCTTGTGGCGCTCCATAAACATGAAAGCTACTCTTTGGACACAAACCTAGAGGTAGAAACTGAGTCATTATAGCACAGAGCCACCAATGCCCACTCCACACTGTCAGGAGAGAGTGCAGGAGCCAGGCCCTGTGACTGGTAGGCCTCGCAGGACTGGGGCCTTCCTGAGTTTGGCCTGGAAGGGCAAGACTCGTGGCACCTGGTGGCAAGGACCGGGAGGGGTATATAATACCAGCATTTCCCTCTGGCTCTTTGCCACAGCAACACACTACCCACCTAGCTGTGCTTTGGCTTCCTGACTCCTGGTTTCTTGATGCTCGGACTCTTGGCTTCCTGACCCCTGGACTGCTGACCCTGGACTGCTGATCCCTGCGTCCCATCCTCTACCCTGGTCACAACGTACCAAGCCGGGACTCCGACTGCATATAACCCGGACAGTGACACACACAAGCAGCCCAGAAGGATACCATGGGCGATAGTATCAAAAGTAGATGTGATATTGAGAAAAAGGAGTAGGTCACACTCCCTTCTCTCTATAAAGGCAATCAAGGCTGATTCACTCCCCCAACCAGAACCCAGACTGGCATGGGTTCAGATCATCACTTCCAACTAAGAATGACTACAGTTGTTCCACCATGACCCTCTGAATCGCCTTCCTAAAAACGAGGGTATTTCTGACCAGGTAATAGTAATAACAATCCACTGGGATGATGTTCCGGGCAGGTACAGGATTGCACTGCAAATCCAACTGAGTACAGTGGTACTTACGTCCTACCAAACATGGAAAGGACGGGGCTGTCAAGCTTATCTCTAGTTCTTGATTTCTACTACAAGACATATACACAGAGTTGGACCATTACATCTACCGACAAAGATGGCTTTGCTGGTCCCATGTCATTCCTGATTTAAATGGATTTTCTTGCTCTATGCATATTAATTTTTCATTGCGCCCTTTTTACCTGCCGCTAAGGAAACATGCACTGGAATAGAACCAGAACCAGCTGGTAAGATGCTTCCAAGATAGTATGAAAGGTATTTAAATGCATATGGCATGAACAGAAAGGAAATACTGTGGGTCATTTGACTGGGGTAAAACGGTAGTAACTTTGTTACTCTATACTTAACATCCCAGGTAAACTCATGAAAGCATGGGGGAGGGAGAAGGGTAGGAGGAATGGAAAGATCTTCAACACATTTGTGTTCCATGTCAGTCTTGTATGTTTTCATCCACATGTCTGATCCCATCCTATTTTCTGTGGACTTTTCTTTTTAAAAAACACAAAAAATGCATTTAAGTGGCACACATTTTGTATGCAGTGTTCCCTAAAACACACATTTTATATGCACCCTCCTGCAAAATACTGTTTTTTACCCGCTTCGCTATGTGTTTCCTCCTAAAATCTGATTCTTTGCATGCATTTCCCCAATAAAATAGACATCTTCCATTTTTTAAACTAAAGCTCTCTCACAAACTTAGGAGAAGTGCACAATCTGATTATTAACTGTGTCATGATCCACATATAAGTTGAGGAATCATGTAGCGGGTTGACTTGCTTTAAAATGTGGACCAAACCAAATTCTCCTTAATCCTTACACTGCCTCCCTTCACATGCCCTGTTCTTCCCACCAGCTTTTTTCAGGTCAAGGGCCACATTCCCTTCTGAAAAAAATTATAGGAGCCACATCACAAGGGTGGGCAGGACCAGGTGCAAAATTGAGCGAAGGTTCTCTTTGTTTCAACCTCTGGCATTTGCATGGCTGGAAGGATGACAGTCATACCTGTTGCTCCACCTACATTTGCCTCTGTCCCCGCCCACCAGTGCCATGGGGAAGGTTATCCACAAGGGAGTCCAGTCTTTGACCTCTCCACCACTAATCTATGCAGCAGAAAGAGTCACTTTTGTGGCAGAAAATCAAAGCCCATTTACATTCAGATGAGTCTGAATATTTATCATCAGGTATCCATGACAAGGTGGCGCCATGGGTTAAACCACAGAGCCTAGGACTTGCCGATCAGAAGGTCGGTGATTCGAATCCCTGTGACGGGGTGAGCTCCCGTTGCTCCGTCCCTGCTCCTGCCAACCTAGCAGTTCGAAAGCACGTCAAAGTGCAAGTAGATAAATAGGTACCCCTCCAGCGGGAAGGTAAACGGTGTTTCCATGTGCTGCTCTGGTTCGCCAGAAGCGGCTTAGTCATGCTGGCCACATGACCCGGAAGCTGTACGCCGGCTCCCTCGGCCAATAAAGCAAGATGAACGCCGCAACCCCAGAGTAGGCCACAACTGGACCTAATGGTCAGGGGTCCCTTTACCTTTATCCATGACTTCTCTGAGAAGAGAAGGCTCTCTGGAAAAAAACTCTGATGTTGGGTAAGATTGAGGACACAAGGAGAAGGGGACGACAGAGGATGAGATGGTTGGACAGTGTTCTCAAAGCTACCAGCATGAGTTTGACCAAACTGCGGGAGGCAGTGGAAGAGAGGAGTGCCTGGCGTGCTCTGGTCCATGGGGTCACGAAGAGTCAGACACAATTGATTGACTAAACAGCAACAATCCATGACTTGTTGAATAGCTAAAACAATAATAAAACAAAAAGCACAAACAAACTTGGGAAGACATCACCGTTGTGCTCTTCTGATCATTCTGTTGGTGCGAGCATTTCTTATTACCAAATGGAACTGTCTCCCCTTCCCTCCTCTCACATGCTGTTCTGGGTTTTCTCTTGAGTAGATTTAGGCAAAAAGGTGGGGAATTCCTATTACACTCATGGCACTGGCTCAGTGTGCCAGGCTAGTTGAATCCACCCCAGTATGACTAGAGGATGCCTGTGGTTAAAGTTCTACAAAAGTGTTCCCTGATGGTCTCCTCTTCGTTTTGCCCCCTACCAAACGGCTTGACAGATTCTCCACTCACAGTTTGCCAGGTGGCAAACCTAGAGCTGCTTTCAGATTTCTCAACCCTGAAGACAATTACCTCTTTTTTTATCAAGAAAGGGGGGGGAGGAATCATAAGACAGCTAGGAAACATTCCGTGATCCCATCAATATTTATGTATCTGACTCAGTAGCATCTGTGTATCTTACAAAGGGCCATCAATACAGGATATCAGCCCGTGTGACAAGTTACATTTTATTCCTGTCAACAGACAAAGATGTTCATATTTTCTCTGCTGGCACAGCACTCAATCTTTCCCAAACATGCTTGGCTGGGGCTGGGTCCAAAGATCTTCAGACTATATACTACTTCTGCATTGTTTTTTTTTTCTGTTCTACCCTAATGATCGCACCCTACAAGTCACCAACACATATTTCCCAAGATCTGGGGGCCCTCTACACCTCCATGAGGTGCAAAAGCCTGTCTACTTTGGGCTCATATATGAGAAGGGAATTTATAGAATTGGAAGGGAGAGAAGATCTTCTTGTGCTGTGGATTGGCTTTGTCCCCAGAAGAAATGGATACGACATGATTTGCCTTGGCAGTAGGCTGACTATAGGAAACAGCGGGAGAAATCAAACACCAAGAAGACTTGGAGGAAAGAGGAGTTCAGAGCAAAACCAGTTTTGAGATGACCAACTGTTATGTACTGAGTTGAATAGAATCCAAAAGGCAGCAGTCTGATTGGTCCTAGAACAATACAGCAGTATGATTGGTCCGCAGGAGCCACCCAATCCAGCTCCAGGTGGAAGTGAATCCGCAACCTGATTGGCCCATGGGAGAATCCCGGAATTAGCCAATCACGTGCAGCCCATTGTGTAAATAATGTATATAAAGCAGATATTTTGGGGGAACTTTCATTCCTCACTACTATGAGCTGAATAAAGAGCATGAAATCCACACTCGACTCCGAGTATATTTCACCAACAGAGAAACAAATAGATGTGTGTGAAATGATGAATGGCAGGGAGAAGCTGGGCAGATAAGGAGCACTCACACTTTCCATTGTGGGTGCCCTTTGCGGGATCGCGCGTGGTGCTACAATTCCCAGGGAGCTTACTGGCAAACAGGGACTGGCCTGCCTCTCAATGTTAATTTTTGGAGGTTCACGCCCAGCCTCAGTAATCAAGTTTCTTGCTGGAAGGTGGGACCAGCCCCATTTATAAATAGGGGGTGGAGCTGACAATAGCCAGGCAGTTGGCTCTGGAGATTCACCCTACCTACCCTCCCTTTGTTTAATGTTTTCTTGTTTGAGGGTTAACTTTTTCTTCCTGTTTAGCAGGCACTGCTATGGTCTTTGACTGGTTGCTATTGAAGGACTGGGGGGGAAATTTCCCGCATTGGCAGGTTCTGTCTTCCCCATAGTAATTTGTCACAACTTTGGCGGTTATGGTCTTGGGTGGAATCCTTTAGTCTTTTCTTCCCTATGGGGGGGGGGGGCGTGAAGTGGTGACTCACCCCCCTGTGGCGGCGATTCCAGGATCCTCCTCTTAAAGGGGTTATATATATGAGTGTCACTGGCCATACACTGAAAGGTTGTCAGTGAACTACCTGCGTGTGGGAATATGGGCTTGGCTGTCTGCTACACTTACCTTTAAAGCCCTAAACGGCCTCAGCCCAGTATACCTGAAGGAGCGTCTCCACCCCCATCGTTCTGCCCGGACGCTGAGATCCAGCGCCGAGGGCCTTCTGGCAGTTCCCTCATTGCGAGAAGCAAAGCTACAGGGAACCAGGCAGAGGGCCTTCTCGGTAGTGGCGCCCACCCTGTGGAACGCCCTCCCATCAGATGTCAAAGAGATAAACAACTACCAGACATTCAGAAGACATCTTAAGGCAGCCCTGTTCAGGGAAGTTTTTAATGTGGGACATCTTAGTGTATTTTTTATCTTTGTGGAAGCCGCCCAGAGTGGCTGGGGAAACCCAGCCAGATGGGCGGGGTACAAATAAATTATTATTATTATTATTATTATTATTATTATTATTATTATTATTATGTCTCGCAGAGCACTCCCATATCCCATTTACCCTGATGAGCCCCAGTTCCCCCTGGCTGGGGGTCTGGGAGGGGTACACGCCCAAGGCGTAAGCCAAGGTCTTCCTACATTCGGAAGTTTAATAAAGTTGTGGCCTAATTTAATTCCTTATAATGTTGTCAGAGTCTTTATTCCTCCCTTATGATCCCTGGGGGCTGGGGCTGCTGTTGCCGCCTGGTCACGCAAAAGCTTCTCTTCCTCTCTCGTCACACGAAAACCCATGGACATGCAAGGAACCTGAATGTTAGAAGATTCAGGACAGAGAAAAGAAAGGACTTAGACCAGCCTTTCTCAACCTGTGGGTCCCCAGATGTTGTTGAACTACAACTCCCATCACCCCCAGCTAGCAAGGCCAGAGCTCAGGGATGATGGGAGTTGTAGTCCAACAACATCTGGGGACCCACAGATTGAGTGCCGCTGACTTAGACCAATCCACAGTGGAGAAAGGCATTGGTGGCTACTAGCTACAATGTCAGACAGAAATGTTAGAAATGTCAGACAGTCCATTTTAGATGTGGCTCTGGATGGAGAGAGAAAGACAAGGGGAGAGAGAAGACTTCTAGTCTACTTTTCTTTCTGATATGCAAGTTTTCCACCTGCTGGGGACAGGCTTTTGATGTGGGGCTGACTTCACACTTACAGTCCTCCCAATCCTTTCCGAAGTGGCACAGTCATGTCCCTATTATACAACATCCTTTTGGCTAATCTCCATTTCCCTCGGTTTTGAAAGGCTCCCTGTGACTAGGCATAGTCAAATCAGACTATTTCTCTTCTCTGCATTAATCTGTTTTGTTGTTGCTGTTCTTTGGTTAGTTGGTTGGTTGGTTGGTTGATATACCACCACTCATCAAAAGATCTCAGGGCAGTTCACAAGACAAAAATGCAAGACGAAAGCAGAAATAAGTAGTTGAAACAGGAACAGCAAAGCAATAACCCCTTCAACACAAAGCATTTACATGCACATTTCAAAATACATTTCAAAACATATTTTTAAAGCCTGCAACTACAGTGGAACATTTGGGAAGTGTGAAAGCTAATGGATAACTAGGTTACGATCCACACATTAGATGAGGATACCAGGTATCAGAATCTGCAAAGAATCAAATTCCTCAGGCAGGCTTGAATAAGTAAATATAACTGAGAATGACACCTTTAAGATCTTCTGCCTAGTGACGCCATATCAGCAAGCTGATTGCAAGGGATGAGTTTTACATTGTAGATTATTTTCAATTGTACTGTAAGAGATGGAGAGAAGGAGATAGATGAGTTCATAAAATCTCAGCAATCAACCACTGACAATGAATCTGAATGCCAGCTTTTCCCTATCTCCTCTCAGGAGGTGATAGATGAATATTTGCTTCTGTTTCATCTGTAATCTTGTTTATGAGACAATCAAACTGCGTGCCATGGGTTTGGGGAAGAAAGCTCTGGGTATTAAAGATGAGGATCATAATAATTGCCTGTAGTTTTAGCGGGGCAGGGGGAGGTATTTAGAACACAGAAGAATGTTTGAAGATGAGATTTGCATTCCTTAACTGCGACTGACGTACAGCATAGAAATCCAGACGCAAAGTTCTCTTCCAATTTGTGACTTCTGCTTGCAAAATTTGATGTGGAATTCCAACAGTGGAGCAGGGGATGGAATCAAGAACTCTCCATAAATTGTGTGCTGAGATGCCACCAACCGAAAACATAATCAGCAGCGGGCAGAAAAAGAAGAAGAAAATGTGGAAGTTGTTTGAAGATTGCGCATCTTTTGCGTGTTGAGGCCCCCAAGACACCCCACATAAGAACACAATGACACTTGATTTTTGTTTAAGGTTTTTGGCATAATTTTGGCCACAACTTTATTAAAAATACAGCAATGTGAGTGGTTGCTTAGGCATTGGTAGCGGCTAACTGACCCCGCACAGGGACAGCTCTGACATTCGCACCCCCCGCAAAGTCAGCAAGGGTAAGTCACCTGGGGAGAGAGACGGGACTGGGAACCATGCCTCACCTCTCCCCAGAATACTCCCAGGGGCTTGCGTGGCCCTAGCCCCTTGCCAGGGGGTTCAGACAAAAGCATGGCGAGCCCCTGGGTTCCTTTAACGGAATACCCTTGCAGCAGCAGCATTTTGGAGGGGCAGGCACAACCAAATCCATACCCCCCCACCAACCAATTCCCAAACCATTGCCTAACCGCAACCTTACAAGTTGTGACGATTTGCTACGCAGTAGGCAAAAACCAAATGGCACCAGCCAATCAGCCAAATGGACAAAATTCCTACCAGGCCCCTGCCCCAAAGCAGACAACCCCATGACAGGCATAGCAAGGTCAAGCAAACAGCCTAACATTAGGAAAGGGAGGGTGGGTGATCCGAAGCACACAGCGAAAGAGGAAGCTCGTCACTGCGTGCAGTGTATTTAACAAACAGGGCTGTCAATCAATAAATGGCAACATATAAATCTCCCCAATAACAGCCCGTCCCTGCTTAAAGATGGCCCAACTCTTTTGCCCAGCAACAGTGAGGTGTCTTGTCAGCCCCCACCACAACAAGGGTGCTCATCAATGGTTCCTCTTCATCCTGGAGAAGAGTGACTAGTGGGGTGCCACAGGGTTCTGTCTTGGGCCCGGTCTTATTCAACATCTTTATCAACGACTTGGATGATGGACTCAAGGGCATCCTGATCAAATTTGCAGATGACACCAAACTGGGAGGGGTGGCTAACACCCCAGAGGACAGGATCACACTTCAAAACGACCTTGACAGATTAGAGAACTGGGCCAAAACAAACAAGATGAATTTTAACAGGGAGAAATGTAAAGTATTGCACTTGGGCAAAAAAAAATGAGAGGCACAAATACAAGATGGGTGACACCTGGCTTGAGAGCACTACATGTGAAAAGGATCTAGGAGTCTTGGTTGACAACAAACTTGACATGAGCCAACAGTGTGACGCGGCAGCTAAAAAAGCCAATGCAATTCTGGGCTGCATCAATAGGAGTATAGCATCTAGATCAAGGGAAGTAATAGTGCCACTGTATTCTGCTTTGGTCAGACCTCACCTGGAGTACTGTGTCCAGTTCTGGGCGACACAGTTCAAGAAGGACACTGACAAACTGGAATGTGTCCAGAGGAGGGCAACCAAAATGGTCAAAGGCCTGGAAACGATGCCTTATGAGGAACGGCTAAGGGAGCTGGGCATGTTTAGCCTGGAGAAGAGGAGGCTAAGGGGTGATATGATAGCCATGTTCAAATATATAAAAGGATGTCACATAGAGGAGGGAGAAAGGTTGTTTTCTGCTGCTCCAGAGAAGCGGATATGGAGCAATGGATCCAAACTGCAGGAAATAAGATTCCACCTAAACATTAGGAAGAACTTCCTGACAGTAAGAGCTGTTCGACAGTGGAATTTGCTGCCAAGGAGTGTGGTGGAGTCTCCTTCTTTGGAGGTCTTTAAGCAGAGGCTTGACAACCATATGTCAGGAGTGCTCTGATGGTGTTTCCTGCTTGGCAGGGGGTTGGACTCGATGGCCCTTGTGGTCTCTTCCAACTCTATGATTCTATGATTCTATGAACATGTGCTCTCCATGAGGGAGAACACGCTTTATGCAATGTGTGTGCCTGATTGATTTCCAGCCCCAACTAGGACTTCGCTCTTGTCTGCTCAAGCTGCATCTTTCCACACCATACATTGTATGTAGTGTGATACTACTTTAAACAATCATGGGGTTCCCCCCAAAGAATTCTGGGAGCTGTAGCTTGCTGAGACCCCTGTTCCCCTCCCAGAGCTACAATTCCCAGAGTGGTTTAACAATCAATCCCTCTTCACAAGGAACTCTGCAAAGTGTAGCCGTGCGAAGGGAATCTGATATGAAGGGACTTTTCTCACTGCAGACCAGCATCCTCTGTTGGCTTGTCAGCTGTTTCAAATGTACAGCAGTGCTGGGAGCTCCCCCCGCTGGCAGGGAGGACAATTGATGCTATTACACTGGTACCTCGGGTTAAGTACTTAATTTGTTCCAGAGGTCCGTTCTTAACCTGAAACTGTTCTTAACCTGAAGCACCACTTTAGCTAATGGGGCCTCCTGCTGCTGCTGCACTGCCGGAGCACGATTTCTGTTCTTATCCTGAAGCAAAGTTCTTAACCTGAAGCACTATTTCTGGGTTAGCGGAGTGTGTAACCTGAAGCGTATGTAACCTGAAGCGTATGTAACCCGAGGTACCACTGTATTACATTCACGATTTTAGACCGGCTTTTGATATGCTAACAGAGGGCGTTTCTCTTCCTCCAAATTGCCTGACAAATAAGACAATATTATCTCAAGAAGACATAAATCCCTCCTCCTCCTCACAGGAATACATAGATCATCCCCCATGAATGGAAAAGAATTGCATCTTCTTAGATGTACGCCCTTTCATTTAAAGGAGGAGGGGTTAAGAACCATCAACTCTCCATTTAGAAAGCAGCCTTTTTCACTAGTACCATTTTCCAGTCAGCATAAAGAACGCCACAGTTGCTGTCACTAATTAATACCAGTTATTAAGCCTCTATTCTCACTGTTTATCTTCCTTTAACAATGTCAGCTATCGGATGCAAACACACGTCGGAGTCCCATTGAAGAGCATTTCCGTCCTGATAGACAGATGTCCTTCATCCATCTTGGATGGCTGCCAAGCCAGCAGAGAAGAAGATAAACCTTTGCAAATGCATTCCTTGGATATATATAGATTTCAGCATGTATTTCAAGCCGTTCTGCCACATTGTGTGACATTATGGCAACAGGAGTTTTATGTGCACAACATTTGATGGGATTGCATCGACATTCTGTATCAGTCGCACAATGAGAGCTAGATTGCCACTATCGCTAAGGTACAACGTAGACGCTCCAACGAACGAAATCTAGAGAATGCCATTGAGTGTTGTGCATAAAATAATCTCCAACTCGAACAAAACTACCCCCATCACCAAGCATGAATGTAGCACATGTTCTACAACTGCACAAACATAAGCCCCAGAGATTGCATATCAGCAAAGTATGTTTATTGTGCGATAGCACTAAGGCTGTATATTTCCCCCTGTGTGTAATATGAAAATTTTGCAATAAAAGCCGCACTTTGATACAGTTTGTATATCTGAAGGAAGCATTAGCATATTTCCTGGCGTAATGCAGTCAAACCATTAAATAAAATATAATCTTTAATGCATATTTTCCAGAACCATGCTTAAAAACTGTAGCAGTAAGTAGCACAGAGCCATAAAGTCTCCATCTCCTTCCCTCTCCTAAAATAATATATTCTATATCTTCAACAATGTATTTCTTTAAGGGAAATAAAATCAGAGGATTATTTAAGGAGAGGGTCATAACTCATTGATAGGGAAACAGTGTGGTGTACTGTAGTACTTAAAGTGTTGTACTAGGACTGCAGAGATCCAGATTCTTTTTTTTATAAGTTAAATTTTATTTAACATAATTATTACAAAATACAAGCAAAATACATACAAATACATACATACATATATTTTTCAGATAAGCACACATATATTTAAAAAACAACAAAAAAGAAAAAAGAAAGAAAAGAAAAAGAAAAAATAAGAAAAATTGGAAGAAGAAAAATTGGAAGAATTTCTTCCAAATTTATTCTACAAATATCTCAATAATAAAATTTCATTGTTTGACTTCCATCGCTTACGCTGCACTTCCTATATACATTTTAAACTAATTTGTATCTGTTATTCCATATTTTCCCCATACAATCTCATACAAATATTCTAATCAATAAGTTTTCTAAATCTTTCATAACTCTATTCTAAACGCAACCAATACCTTACATTTAATCCTTGTCTACATAAATAATCATTTAAACATTTCTATTGTTTCTGGATTATATTTTTTGGTTTTTGTACTGCAGAGATCCAGATTCAAGTCCCCATTCAGTCATGAATCTCAGTTGGAAACTTTGGGCTAGCCTCTATTACATCACCTAATCTACCTCACGAGGTTATTGTTAGGGTAAAATGGGAGCAAGAGCATCATGAACTGGAGGAAAGGCAGGCTACAAATGCAATCAACCAACGGATCAGTTCTTTGCTTGCAAATGGTCCCAGGTTCAATCCAGTTAAGACTGTGGATGGCACACAGCCCAACTAGTTTAAATGTTATTTCCTCCATCCAGGAAACCCTGAGAAATTTACCGTATTTTTCACTCTATAGGACGCACCGGACCATAGAAAACAGGGGGGGGGGAATTCTCCCCCTCTCTGCTCAGCGCCCCTTCAGTGAAGCGGCAGGAGAAACGGAGCCCCTTCCATTTCTCCTCCCACTTCGCTGAAGGGATGCTGCGCAGAGAGGGAAAACTGTGCAGGGCCTCTCCAGTGAAGTGAAGTGAAGCCTGGAGAGCAAGAGGAATCGGTATGCACCGCCCCCTCTCGCTCTCCAGGCTTCAGGCAACTATCTGCAAGCCTTCGGAGCGTGGCGGAAACTCCTGCTGCGCTCCGAAGGCTTGCGGATAGCTGCCTGAAGTCCCCGGAGCGCAGCGGGCATTCGCGCTATGCTCCTGGGGCTTCAGGCTTCAAGCAGCCATCCGCAAGACTTCGGAGCGCAGCGGGAACTCCTGCTGCGCTCCGAAGACTTGCGGATAGCTGCCTGAAGCCCCCTGAGTGCAGCAGGAGTTCCCTGTGCTCCGGGGGCTTCAGGCGGCTTCAGCGGAAGCAACGCGAAGCCTCCAGAGCGCGGGGGAGCTCTCCCTCTGCGCTTCAGAAGCTTCGGGTTGTTATTGCTGAAGCCAAGGAGCCTGCATTCGCTCCATAGGACGCACACACATTTCCCCTTCATTTTTGGACAGGAGAAAGTGCAACAAGATTTGAACTGATGACTATCTGTAATTGGATGTGATCCTGGAGGAAAATTACCTTCTGATCCATTCCAGGCTCCTGTATAGGCACCCTGCATGGAAACACCTCCTGGTGGAAGGAACAAAGTTCTTCATTAAAACAACAACAACCCCATAAGGATAGATCTGAGCATGTTGGACTTCTCCAAGCCGATAGAACAGAAGAACAGAAGAACTACCTTGATGGATCTGACTAAAGGATGTCCAGATCGAGAATTAACCTCCACAGTCACTTGCTAACACACTGTTAAGACCATATTCATGGAAGGCAATCTTATTCGGCTATGAGTGATCACCAAGGAAGAACATCTAATTCATCATTCCCTTCTCAAGGTGGCCAGCCAGATACCTGTGGGGAAGACACAAGCAGGATCTGGGCACAAGAGCACTCTCATGTCCTGTGGTTTTCCACAACTGTTATTCAGAAGTATTACTGCCTCCAGCTATGGACAAAGAGCATAGCCATCGTGGGTTGGAGCCCCCAACAGCCCCCTCCTCCATGAATTCATCTCGCCCTCTTGTGGGGGACATTCCTTGGGTGCCGGCCATGGTAGTGGGAGTCACGGGGCCCCATTTGTACCAGGTGGCCCTCGAGAACGGACGCTTGTGGCGCTAGCACATAGACCAGCTAAGGCACAGGGTTGGGGATTTGGACACTACCACTGTGCCCCCAACTGTGGCCCCAGCTCCGGAGCGGTCGCTAATGGAAGGCGGGGCTCCATGTACATCTTCCTCACAAACTGCAGGCATGGAGCCGAGCCATTTCAATGGGTCTGCCTGGCTCTCCAGAGACTCGGACCACTGCCGTGCCTCACCGTCCACCGAGTCCGCTCCTTCAACAGCAGCGGAGCCAGGGAACTCAGGCTCAATGCCACAATTGGTCACACCACAGTCGCAGCCAGAATCAGGCAGCCGCCCAGACTCTGGTACTGGCCCTCAGCGGTCTGGCAGGGTTTCCAAGCGCCCAGCTTATTTAAAAGACTATTTTCCCTGGACAAACTGCACATGTAAAGCTGTATGGTGAATAGGGTAAATTAATATGTGATGGTGAGTCTTACGGGTGATATAGTTGATAGTGAAACAGTTATGCCTGCGAACTTGTAAAATTGGAATCGATATGCTTATGTGCGTTACTGAAACCAATAAGGGTATTGCTGTATGTAATGGAACCACTATGATTGTAACTAATGCCTTATCTTGGTGGGGAGGGGTGTTATGTATTGAAGTTCTCACCCTGGCCACCAGGGGTATTGTGTACAGTGGTACCTCATGAGGAGATTTCACCCCTCCCATATCCAATAATCTCCTGATGAGTCTGCTGATTCTCCAGAGAGGAGACTGTTCTGCTCTCTACTTATTCTGCTCCAGCACCACATCAATCAGTCAGTCAGTCAGTCAGTCAGTCAGTATGCCGGAGAGAGAGAGACTGAGTGTTACAGATCGTGTGTAGAGATAAGGTTGCTGCTAAGAGCAGCTGCAGACACTCAGTGTAGTGCAGCATTCATTTATGCTTAGACCTCATTAAGCTCTGTATATAGTTGTATAATAGTTGTAGATAGAATAAAGAAGATATTCTACAGAGCTGCTCTCCGAGTCCTTTATACTCTGCTATACTCTGCTGTAATCTGCTGTGCGACGACTGTCTTCTTGTTGGAGTGAATCCGGTGCTCCCAACTCTAAGCTGTGAGTCCACAGCACTTTGACCTGTTCCTGTGCAGAAGGTGGTCTCTGGAAGTGCTACCCAGCTCGCCTAGCCCAGTTGGGGCTGAAGTGTATGAGTCCAGTTAGTGGCACTGGCTCAAGGGCGATGCTGACACCTCAGGTTAAGTACTTAATTCGTTCCAGAGGTCCATACTTAACCTGAAACTGTTCTTAACCTGAAGCACCACTATAGCTAATGGGGCCTCCCGCTGCCACCGCGCCGCCGGAGCACGATTTCTGTTCTCATCCTGAAGCAAAGTTCTTAACCTGAAGCACTATTTCTGGGTTAGCGGAGTCTGTAACCTGAAGCGTATGTAACCTGAAGCGTATGTAACCTGAGGTACCACTGTATATAGTTTTCACTCAGGTCCACGTCAGTTAATTTAGGCGGGAAACCCTGGGTTGTTGTTGCGTGGCAAGTCCCCTCCCCCATGTGAAATGAAGACACTGGACACGTTATTTAAGGTTAATGGGCATAAAAAGGCCACAACTTTATTGATTACAGAATTGAAAGGTATTGGCTTTAGGCATTGGCTCCTATCGACTACCCGGCATGGAGACCGGGAAGGGTTATCCACAAGCCGTGGGAGACCTGTTGAAGTACGCCAACTAGGATCCCACAGGTGTCACCGCTCTGGGGCGTGCCGGAGGCCCTTACCTCCCTAGGTTTCGGACAAGACAACGCCTCCCGGAGTCCTCTACCGGACTACCCTTTCCTTGGGGGAAGGTGATGGCGCTTCCTTCCCCCCCATTCATTTGCATAACAATAGACCCCTGCCAATGCCTAACCGCCAATACCGCGGAAGTTGTGACGTTTGCTACGAGGTAGGCGAAAAAACCAAAAGGCTGAAAGTGCACCAAATTGGAAAAATTCCTACCAGGCCCATTGCGGCGACCAACCGGAGTCCATAGCAAGGTCATAGCTAGCTAAGCCTAAAGGGTGGGTGGGATGGGAAAACCGCTCAGCTGGCCAGGGGGAAAGAGGGCGGTCCCCGGGCATGCCTGGCCTTAAGTAGGCAAGGCCACGCCTCCCCAGCCCGCCGATTGGCGGGCCGGGTAGCAGGCACGCCCGGGGATTCCCTGGATCTTGCGGGGGCAAAAGGCCCGCCCCCGCGTGTGTGGGAGGGGATATCCCGCAAACCCCTCTCCTCCCAAGCTCGGAAATGGCTTTGTTACAGTGTTGACAGCCGGCTGCCTATAAAAGCAGGCCAGCTGAGCTGTTCAGTTCAGTTCCAGCTTACTATAAATAACCACTTGGAGAAATCTCTGTGTCGTCTGCTATGTCCACCCACAACTTAATAGTTGGTGGCCATCGCTACCTCCTGCAAGGATGAGTTCCACAGTTTAACTGTGCGCTGCAACCTGAATTGGCCACTCTGTAAAGAATCCCACCCCAAAATAGAAAAAGTCCAGCAATGCCCCGAGGTTAAGGTGCTTGTCCTGAGGCAGAGATTTAATTTGCTGCTCCTGTACCCTACTGTTGCTTTAATTTCTAAATTGCTGAAGGATCAGGCTGGCTATGCATGCAATGTGTCCAATGAAGGAAATACGCTAATAGAAGATTGATTTCCCTTTGTTTGTTTTCTGGCCTACAAACGTGAGTCATCTTGTCACTATTGACTAAGCATTACCACATTGTGGAAAGGTGGAGGGGGGGAATCTTTACAGGCCAGATTCCAGTATACTGTCATCCTAGTATTGACTCTCTTTTCCTGAAAAAAGACAATTACTTGAAGCTTTTTGATGTTCTCTAGATACTCCTTAATCCTCTCCTTTTACCCTCATATCTAAAGAGATCAGCAGCTACAACTGGGCAAGTGGTTACGTTTTATCAATGCTGAACTGAAAATGTTATTATATTTATTGATTATTCCTTGAAATGCCAAGAAAGAGGGAGAGAAGGAGAGGATTTTGTTCCTAAGAATGGAGACGCTTGCTGACAGATCCTACCACCCATGCTAGATCACCATCTGTTTTTCAACAATGGCCATGAAGATGTTCCCAGAGTGGCCACTCACCATTTCCACAGAGGACAACAGTTACAGCCCCTCATGCTCCTCCACCTTCATCCCCAGCAGTCAGAGGACACTCACTCAGTCAGAGCCAGTGTGGTGTAGTGGTTAAGAGTGGTAGACTCGTAATCTGGTGAACCGGGTTCGATTCCCCGCTCCTCCACATGCAGCTGCTGGGTGACCTTGGGCCAGTCACACTTCTCTGAAGTCTCTCAGCCTCACTCACCTCACAGAGTGTTTGTTGTGAGGGAGGAAGGGAAAGGAGATTGTTAGCCACTTTGAGACTCCTTCGGGTAGTGATAAAGCGGGATATCAAATCCAAACTCTTCACCTGTCAGCCATTGTTGGGGAATTCCCCTCCAATGGCGGTATTAAGGAGCAGCCTTCCCGCCAAAGAGTGAATCTTTGAATGAGCTAGTCAGAGGACAGTGCCTTGATGGCCAACACGCATTAGCTGCTGCCTCCCTGGCCCCTTTCTGGGGAACTCTGGGAATTGTAGCTTTGTGGGGAGGAAATAGGGGCCTCCTCGCAACTCTCAGCAGCCTTAACAAACTACAACTCCCAGAATTCCCTGTTTTCTGGCTTACAACCTGCAGCTCCCAGAATCCCTTGGGGAAAGCCGTGACTCTTTAAAGTGGCATGATAGTGCATTAAATGTCTTGCGTGACTGTGACCTGTGTGTGTCGTTTTCTCCACACAATTCAGAATCCTGCAAGGCGGCTAACGTACTCTCCCTTAGTCATTTATTTTCCCAAACCAATAATAATAATAATAATAATAATAATAATTATTATTATTATTTATATCCCGCCCTCCGCAGCCGAAGCCGGGCTCCGAGCGGCTAACAACAGTAAAAGTAACACAGTTTACATAAAATCACAATCTATTAATTGAAATACATTCTAAAATCAATTCAGAATCAAATTAATGGCAACCACTGGGCTAGAATTCTATGAGGATTACCAAAGGAGGGGGTCAGACTGTGCCTTGGCCAAAGACCTGGTGGAACAGCTCTGACTTCCAGACCCTGCGGAAAGATGTCAAGTCCCACAGAGCCCTAGTCTCTTGTGACAGAGCGTTCCACCAGATCGGGGCCACAGCCGAAAACGCCCTGGCTCTGGTTGAGGCCAGCCTAACCTCCCTGTGGGCCAGGACCTCCAAGATGTTTTTGTTTGAAGACCGTAAGGTCCTCCATGGGACTCACCAGGAGAGGCGGTCCCGTAGGTACGAGGGTCCGTATAGGGCTTTAAAGCCCCAAATACTTTACCACCTCACTTTATATAATGCAGACTTCTCCAACTTGGTGCTTTCCAGATGTTTTGGGTGGCAATGATTCTGTGCCAAGGTGTGGCAGGGCTGCTTTATGGGAGGCACAGAGCAGAACTCTGACGTTGCATCAGCAACAGCCAACTTTAGACTCAGCCCTCTCCAGGAGCAGAAGCTTGGCGCCAGTGGAAAACTCTGCCTTCGCTATTATTGGAATGGAGGTGAAATTGGTAATGATATGTTGGGCTAAATATATTGGACATAATATACAATTAGAAGAATGGGAGAGGTTATGGAATGAAGGTATTAACTTTACAACATGCAGTACGCTTAAAGAAAAATTTATGAAAATGATGTATAGGTGGTATTTAACACCAGTTAAGGGACATGGGAGGTGCTGTGGGTTAAACCACAGAGCCTAGAACTTGCTGATCAGAAGGTTGGCGGTTGGAATCCCCGTGACGGGGTGAGTTCCCATTGCTCGGTCCCTGCTCCTGCCAACCTAGCAGTTCGAAAACACGTCAAGTGCAAGTAGATAAATAGGTACTGCTCCAGCGGGAAGGTAAATGGCGTTTCTGTGCACTGCTCTAGTTCGCCAGAAGCTGCACGCCGGCTCCCTCGGCCAATAAAGCGAGATGAGCGCCGCAACCCCAGAGTCGGCCACGACTGGACCTAATGGTCAGGGGTCCCTTTACCTTTACCTTTTAACACCAGTTAAGCTAGCCAAAATGTACAGAACAAAAAATGAATGTTGGAAGTGTAAGGAAAAGGAAGATACTTTTGACCATATGTGGTAGATGTGTAAAGAGGTAAAGCTTTCTGGGAAATGATATATAATGAGTTAAAGAAAATGTTTAAAAACACTTTTGTTAAAAAAAACAGAAGCTTTTTTATTGGGTGTAGTGAGTAGATAGATACCGAGACAAGATAAAAAAATAATGTTCTTATATGCAACAACTGCGGCAAGAATTTTGTAAGCCCAAAGATGGAAACAACAGGAGTTACCAACAAAAGAAGAATGTCAGGTGAAGCTGATGGACTTTGCAGAACTGGCAAAACTGACAGGAAGAATCCAGAACCAGCGAGACCAAGCATTCCAAAAGGACTGGAACAAATTTATATTATATCTGAAAGACGACTGTAAGCAATTAACATCACCAGCAGGGTTATCTGAAGATTTGTAAGATGAAATTGCTACCTATTCAGGTTGAGTAATGTAATATTTTAGGTAATGATATAACAAGGATAGGAAATGAAACGAATTGTAAAGATGTAAAGTTTAATTTTGTAAACCATCAGACGGGAGGGAGGGAAATTGTTAGGCTCAGTCGGGCCGAAGAGATAAAATAAGAGGGTATGATGTTACATAATGTGATTATATGTAAAACCAATAAAAATCATTTATATATTAAAAAAAGAAAACTCTGCCTTTGCTGAAAGGTGCCACTTCAAGAAATCTTTGACTCTGACAGACCTGAGTAGGCTTTGGTTGTGTGTGCTTGGATACTGTGATGGAGTCCTCTGAGCAATTCAACATCCTCTGTAAGCCTGGGTGGCACTTGTCAGAGATAACTTCTGGGTCTAGCCCCTGGGTAGGCAAACTAAGGCCTGAGGGCCAGATCAAGCCCAATAGCCTTCTAAATCCTGCCTGCGGACGGTCTGGGAATCAGTGTGTTTTTACATGAGTAGAATGTGTCCTTTTATTTAAAATGCATCTCTGTGTTATTTGTAGGACATAGGAATTCATTCATTATTATTTTTCAAAATATAGTCCGTCCGTCCCCCCACAAGGTCTGAGGGACAGTGGACCAACCCCCTGCTGAAAAAGTTTGCTAGCCCCAGGTGCAATTTCCCCTCTGACTCAAATTCCTCAACATTACCCTCTGAAGAAGGTATGTCTGACCCCAGGGTCATGACAACAGCTTCCATCACCCACAGCCAACACAGAATTGTAGACCGAAACATCTGGAAGGCACAAAGTTGAAGACTGTTTGTGGCATACTTTAAGCTCTGCACCATTTTATGTGCATACCCTGAGACTACATCCCCCCCCAATGATATATTCAAAATACGCCCATATTTGCCAGTGATGCAAACCGATATTTATCCCCCAGCCATTCAAATGTTGTTGAAAATTGAGAAGTGCTCTTGTCAGCGGATCGCTGTGTCAGAGGAGAAGGTACACTACTGTAAAACCCACTTAAATGTTTGCATCCTGTAATATTATATCTCTGATGTTTTCATAGGTCTGTATTTGCCAGCAATACAAACTAGTCTTTAATCTTCCAGCCATCAATATGACATTGAAATGTCAAGAAATGCTACCGTCAGCATGTCTCAGGGGAAAAAAAGAGGAAAGGAAGGCTGGGGAGGAAAAATGGAAATGACTCAAGAAAAAACACGCCAGCGTCTGGTTGTATGCTGAAAACAACAAAGCATCTTGGGGCACTTTAAAGACAAACCAATTTATTATGGCATGAGCTTCTGTAATCTACAATCCACCATATCAGATGTAAAGACATGGTTTGGGGAAGGAAAAAAACAAAATCAGAGGGAAATAAAAAGCAGAAAATTACAGGCAATGAAAATTACTTAACAGTGGTAATTCACCAAACAGGTATTGCTGGTACAGGCATCCTGTCATTAGTAATTGGCAATATTAACAAATATTCAATGTGCTGAAAATCCTTTGTTTCAGTTCAATTTCTGAGTGATGGCATTGAAGTGTGCATGGCTACTCCTCAGAAACAGCTGCAAACTGCAATTTGTTCTTCTTTACATCTTTTGAGTGGGTTTCCTATGTGTTTGTGCTGTGCCTTGGAAGAGGGTACAACTTTGCAGTAACATTTCCTAGGGCTAATCCAAATCCTGGTCTCCCTGGATTTTTAACATTTGGGAAGGTCCTTGAAAAAGAAACACCCAAATATTGGGAGATACTGAAGGAAGGTAGGTGTGTAGGCTGGGGGGTTGTGAACATTTAGATTCCATCAACGGTATCTCCAAAAAAAAGAGTATCCATGCAGAACTGCAAAAAATGCTAAAGATCTCTTTCAATAAAAAACCAGAGGCCTACCTCCTGGGAATAACAGATTTGGATATTCCGCAAAAGAGGAAGGGTATCTTTTTACATGGATGGCGGCAGCAAGAGTTCTGATCGCGGCAAAATGGAAGAGTAATGAAATCCCCTCTATACAAGATTGGATCCAAAAGCTGATAGAATATGCCGAATTAGATGGTCTATCAGAAAAAAATAAAGAATAAATCAAAAAAGGAATTTGTTTCAAAATGGGAGGTTTTCAAAGAATATCTGAAAAATAAATATAGTAGTTTAAATTATGTTGCAGCATTCGAGGAACTTCAGTAATAGTTGCAAGGTAGATATAAGAAATTAGATATATTAAGAAAAAGTTTAATTATGATAAAAGTGTGTATTGGCAATAAGTAACATGAAATCGAAATATGGAATAGATGGGAGGTTGGGTCTTTAGTGTTAAGACCAATATGTGTTTTATTGTTTGCTTAGAAAATTATGTGTCTATGGTTATTCCTGGGTGCAATTTGGTATTTGTGTTTTTTTCTTTTTTCTTGGTGTATCAATAAAAACCTTTTTTTAAAAAAAGGTATCTCCAAAAAAAATTACACATCACTTGGGAAAACAGGTGAATTAATGTCAGTGACTGGAAGAAGCAAAGATCACCAGTGTTGAAGCAATGATTCTTCAACATCAACTTCGTTGGACTGCTCATGTTGTGCAGATGCCTGATTATTGTCTTCCAAAGCAATTACTCTATTCCGAACTGAAAAATTGAAAGCGTAGTGCTGGTGGTCAACAAAAGAGGTTTAAAGACTGTCTCAAGGGAAATATAAAAAATGTAGTATAAACACCAACTGTGATGGGATGATGAGCTGCTTGTGCATGAAATTCCTAGTCCCTCAGAGTTTGGCTAAGTCCACAAACCTCTGTCTGTAACGGAGCTCCTTAAGCATGGCTCCGTCAGTCGCTTTTAGCATCCGACAGTGGGCGTTTACGGAACTTCTTCCAGCATAAAAGTTCCTTAACGGAAACGCGTCTTCTGGACTCTCTGCGCGACAGTTTCCGGCGAGGAGTGGGTGTCCCTATAGGAGGTCCTGAAACCTCCCCACTTTCGCTGGAAGTGTCTCTGAGCCATCCCTCCGACTCACTTTCCCTTGGAGCTCCTCCTCTCCCCCTGCTGGTTCCCTCCTCAGCTGATAAGTCTCTCTCAGCCTCTGTGAGCCCTTTCACCTCCTGTTTTTCCGATGGCAGTTCCCTGACACCAACAAACTATAAACGCCAGGCAAATCTAAAAATAAAATAAAATCGGAACAACAACTGGGAAACACTGGCCTGAGAGCGCTCCAATTGGAGAGCAGCCTTTACCAAAGGTGTCATGGGCTTTGAAGACACTCAAACTCAGGACAAAAGGGAGAAATGTGCTAAGAAGAAGGCATGCTTGGCAAACCCTCACCATGATCAGCTCCCATCCGGAAACCAATGTCCCTACCATGGAAGGACGTGTGGACCCAGAATTGGCCTCCACAGTCACTTGCGGACTCACTGTTAAGACCGTGTTCATGGAAGACAATCTTTATATTTATATATATATATATATATATATATATATATATATATATATAATAATTTTTATCAAGATTTTTATTTAAGATTTTCATGGAAGACAATCTTACTTGGCTACGAGGGATCTCCAAAGAAGAAGAAAGAAGAACAACGTTTAGAAAGGGCCCACTAGAATTTGCACATTATATCACAAGATGTGCAAAGGGCTCCTTTCTTGTTTGTTCCCTTTCTTTTCCAACTTTAAAAGTGGAAGTGCACCGCTCACCTGAACACCTGCCAGCAAGCTGGCTCCTGTACACTTTGTGCATTGCAAATAGTTCTTCTAATGCCCCAGGGAATCTCCTGCAGGAGGGCACAGTGTGTGTGTTGAAGAGAGGTGGAGGGAAGATTGCTTTGCTTTCAAATGCAAACGTTGGAGGATGGAACCAATTAGGCTCCCTCAACTGGCACTTAGTATTCCTGGGGGAAATTCAGTATCCAGCATGGAATTCAAGCCTGTGGGCTGGTGCTGGGATTCACATCTCCATGGCCAATGGCTGTCGTTGTCTTTATTCTCCAGGTAAGAACTCCATAGTTGTGTGTGCAAAATTTATTTCTCCCCCCAAGGAGTTCATGGTCAGAAGAGTTTGCGGGATCAGGCCAATGGCCTATCTAATATTTATATTTTATTAAGATGATTTCAATTAAAATAAATAAAGTGATACAGAAAAAAGATGGAAAAGTGAGAGGGAGAAAAACAACAACATATAAAAGCAAAAATATGCAAAGAGAGAGAGCAATATACAATATTCCCATACATTCTTGTATAAATTGGTATATTGTTGTTGATCTAGTGCTTATGTGAATGTCAAAAGCCTACTACATTTTGTATAAACTCATTCCAAACGTTATAGCATTTATCCAGTGATGTCATATTGTCAGTCCATTGATTGAAGGGCATCCTGTCTTTATTTTTCCAATTCCTCAATATCAATCTCTTGGTCACCTTTAGGGCATAGAAAATCTATTTTCTATTGTCCCAATGGCCTCTCTAGTCAAGCATCCTGTTTTCACAGTGATCAGCCAGATGCCAGGACCTGAGCACAAGAGCAATATCCCCTCCTGTAAAGGTAAAGGGACCCAAGACCATTAGGTCCAGTCGCGGACGACTCTGGAGTTGCGGTGCTCATCTCGCTTTATTGGCTGAGGGAGCCGGCGTACAGCTTCCGGGTCATGTGGCCAGCATGACTAAGCCGCTTCTGGCGAACCAGAGCAGCGCACGGAAATGCCATTTACCTTCCCGCCGGAGCGGTACCTATTTATCTACTTGCACTTTGACATGCTTTAGAACTGCTAGGTTGGCAGGAGCAGGGACCGAGCAACGGGAGCTCACCCGTCACGGGGATTCGAACCAACAACCTTCTGATCGGCAAGCCTTAGGCTCTGTGGTTTAACCCACAGCGCCACCTGCATCCTCCTCCTGTGGTTTCTAGCAACTGGTGTTCAGAAGTATACTGCTTTTGACTGTAAAGGCATCATGACCAGTAATCTTATCCTCAAAACATTGTTCAACTTCCCTTTTACCCTCACATCAACTCCATGTGGTGGGTTGGGTAGAGAGAGGGCAACAAGTCAAAGGTAACAGAGGTTGACACATGCTTAACATGAGTCAACAGTGACATGCAGAAGCAAAGCAAAACAAAAACTAATGCTATTCTAGGCTGCATCAACAGAAGTATAGTTTAGTGCCACTCTATTCTGCCTTGGTCAGACCACACCTGGAATACTGTGTCCAGTTCTGGGTGCCACCATTTAAGAAGGATGTTGACAAGCTGGAATGTGTGCAGAGAAGGGTGACCAAGAAGATCAAGGATCTGGAAACCAAAACTTAGGAGGAACAGTTGAAGGAGCTGGGTATGTTTAGCCTGGGGAAGAGGAAAAGCCGTCTTCAAATTTCTCAAGGGCTGTCTTGTGGAGGATAGAACAACCTTGTTTTCTCCTGCTCCAGAGTCTAAAACTTGAACTAATGGATTCAAGTTACAAGTAAAGAGATTCCAACTAAACATCAAGAAGAACTTTCCGACAGTGGAACTGACTCCCATGTGAGGTTGTGAACTCTCCTTCCTTGAATGTTTTTTAAGCAGATGTTGGATGGCCGTCTCTCATGGATGCTTTAGCTGAGATTCCTGCATTGCAGGGGGTTGCCTATATGACCCTCGGAGACCCTTCCAACTCTATGATTCTGTTATTACGGTTCTTGAAAAAGGGATTGCAGGATCAACAGATTGTCCCATGCGTTGAAATGGCTGGTTACAACTAGTCCACTAATGGGAAGAGGGCAATGCACAGAGAGGGCAATAAGCAAAATTGCTGCTATTTCTAGCTTCGGTTTCAAAACTGAGGAAGGCCAGTCATTTGGGAGAATACGTTACCTTGATTCCCTGGACTGCTAATAAATCACAATTCTACAGCACTGAACGATGTTTTCCCTGGGCACCCACTGAAATCATATTTTCCCCATCCCCATACTTTTCTCAGATATGTCAGATCACAATATTGATGGCATTGCAGCAGAACTTCCACTTGCTTGAGAAGAGAGGCTTTATTGCTAGTTTATTAAATTTCTGGCACGCTCTCTGAGAGAGACAGCCACTCAAAGCAAGCATCCCTCTGAACCAAATGCAAATGTCTCTTAAAGAAAGCTCTCTGCACAAGGGAAGCCTGAAAGGCTGGGCTGTTTGTTCTTTGTAGTTAAACAAAGTTTTATGCCCATTGTTCATTAAGCACTTAATATTCTTCCTAAGCCCTGGACACGGAATAACATGGAAAGCTCCTCTGGCAGAACAGCTCACAATCTCATGAGCATGAAATGAGCAAGCAGGCTTTCCCATACATATTTCCTCCTAATAGTTGCAGGGTGGGGAAACTTAGTCCAATTATGGCTGTAAAGAAAATATGTGATTTCCCCAAAAACCTACAAAAAGAGAGCTTATCTCCTCATTTAATGCAACCAACTAGCATGGCCCATCTGGCCACTGGTCCCGTCACCTCCTGGCAAATAGAAGGGGAAGAAATGGAGGCAGTGAGAGATTTTACTTTCTTGGGCTCCATGATCACTGCAGATGGTGACAGCAGCCACGAAATTAAAAGACACCTGCTTCTTGGGAGAAAAGCAATGACAAACCTAGACAGCATCTTAAAAAGCAGAGACATCACCTTGCCAACAAAGGTCCGTATAGTTAAAGCTATGGTTTTCCCAGTAGTGATGTATGGAAGTGAGAGCTGGACCATAAAGAAGGCTGATCTCCAAATAATTGATGCTTTTGAATTATGGTGCTGGAGGAGACTCTTGAGAGTCCCATGGACTGCAAGAAGATCAAACCTCTCCATTCTGAAGGAAATCAGCCCTGAGTGCTCACTGGAAGGACAGAGCCTGAAGCTGAGGCTCCAATACTTTGGCCACCTCATGAGAAGAGAAGACTCCCTGGAAAAGACCCTGATGTTGGGAAAGATGGAGGGCACAAGGAGAAGGTGATGGCAGAGGACGAGGTGGTTGGATAGTATTCTCGAAGCTACCAGCATGAGTTTGACTAAACTGCAGGAGGCAGTGGAAGACAGAAGTGCCTGGTGTGCTCTGGTCCATGGGGTCACGAAGAGTTGGAAACGATTAAACGACTAAACAACAAAGCATGACCCATGACAATATTGCTGCAGTGGCCATGCTTTGTTATGCTAGCAACTGGTTCACAGCCCAAAATGATCTACCCCTGTTTCATCAGTGGAAACTACCGGCATCTCTCCAGCTTTGAAACACAACACTCATCAAAAATTAGGAACATGACATCCCCCAGTCACTTGGAAGAGGCTGAGTTTTGCAGTTTGCATTTGCAAAATCTAGACTCAGGGGTTTGGACCGCAACCTTGGGGTGCTGCAACAATGGTGGTCTGGGAGTCAAAGACAGGACCAGCATCCATGCAACTCACTTGGAAGCATAGCTGTCAACTTTTCCCTTTTCTTGTGAGGAATCCTATTTGGAATAAGGGAATTTCCCTTAAAAAATGGGAAACGTTGACAGCTATGCTTGGGAGAGTCTCATTTGCTTCCACAATGTGCTGCTTGTAAATTTATGAAGAAAATAAATATCATAAAGATTCCAAAAATCTCCAGTGCTCTCATCCAAAGTATGTGTGGATAGCCCTCCACTGGATTTCCCCTCTCTTAGGAAACTGGGGACCAGAGCAAAATATTCCTGCTTTCCATTTTAGGAATATTCTCTTTGGCAATGCTGGAATGAGTTATGAAATGGCTGGCAAGGGGTGGAGAACATACCTTCTGACTCCTCCAAATAATTCTCTTGCTTCTCATTAGCATTTTTAATGAGGCAACTGGTCAAGGTAGATGCCAAAAAGGAACAGATGGATCATGAATTTTGGAGGAAAAGAAGATGGAGATTATCTGCAGCATCTTTAATCTTGTTTCTGATGTTTTAAATGCATGCAGATGAGGCACCTGAGGTTAAACGAATACCACTTGACACGAAATAGTTGAGGTCAGCTTGGCACAGGGCCACCAAAGAATGTTGCCAATTCTGAAGTGCCACAGCTCCTCAGGGAATCTTGCTTTGGAGTCTAGATGCCTAGATTCTCTGCACCTCCATGATAGCTTCCAGTAGGAGAGAGCACCTGCTCTGTTCTCTGATGTGCATCAGTGCCACCACTTTAGATAGTCTGTCTTGGTATTGTGGCTACCAACAGAGCAGGGATCAGGGGACGGAAGAGGCTGATAGATTTCCACCTGATCGTATGAAGCTGTCAGTCCAGTCTTGGCTCCTCAGTCTGAATAGGTTCTTGCTCAGTTGCAGGCAGAGTTGCTCTTGGAGAGGACAGCTCTGATGACCTGTATTTCTCCAGCTCCCCAAGGAATCATTACCCAGAAATGCATTGAGGTTAGATGTCTGAGGATGGGGAATGGCCTACTTGCATAGTTCATGAAACCTGGAACTATAGTTGCTGCAGAATTGTACCTAAGGATAAGAGGATGAGTTCTCCGATCTTCTCATGTGTCTGTGCTCATGAAACTGGAAGCATCAATGGACCTTGAATGAGATTCCCTGAGTTCCTCCTCCAACTCACTGTCACTCCTCCTCCTCCTCCTCCTCCTCCTCCTTCTTCTTCTTCTATCACTCATAGCCAAGTAAGATTGTCTTCCATAAAGACAGTTTTAACACTGAGTCCATAAGTGATTGTGGAAGCCAATTCTGGATCCACACATCTCTCCACAGTGGGGACATAGGTTTCCGGGTGGGAGTTGATCATAGTGAGGGTCTGCCAAACATGCCTTCCTCTTAGTACATTTCTCCCTTTTGTCCTGAGTTCGCGTGTCTTCAAAGCCCATGACACCTTTGGTAAAGGCTGCTCTCCAACTTGAGTGCTCACAGGGAAGTCTTTCCCAATTGCTGGCGTTTATACTACATTATTTTTAGATTTAAATAATAATAATAATAATAATAATAATAATAATAATAATAATAATTTATTATTTATACCCCACCCATCTGGCTGAGTTTCCCCAGCAACTCTGGGCGGCTCCCAATCAAGTATTAAAAACAATACAGCGTTAAATATTTAAAAACTTCCCTGAACAGGGCTGCCTTCAGATGTCTTTTAAAGATAGGATAGCTACTTATTTCCTTCACATCTGAAGGGAGGGTGTTCCACAGGGTGGGTGCCACTACCGAGAAGGCCCTCTGCCTGGTTCCCTGTAACCTCACTTCTTGCAATGAGGGAACCGCCAGAAGGCCCTCGGCGCTGGATCTCAGTGTCCGGGCTGAACGGTGGGGGTGGAGACGCTCCTTCAGGTATACAGGACCGAGGCCGTTTTGCCGATTTGCTTTGAGAGAGTCTTTAAACCTCTTTTGTTGACCACCAGTATTACGCTTTCCATTTTTAAGCTCGGAATACTTGCTTTGCAAGACAATAATCAGGCATCCACACAACATGACCAGTCCAACGAAGTTGATGTTGAAGAATCATTGCTTCAACACTCGTGATATTTGCTTCATCCAGTACTCTGATATTAGTTCACCTGTCTTCCCAAGTGATATGTAAAAAATTTTGGAGGTACGCTGATGGATTTTTTTGAGGAGTTGGAGATGGCATTTATAATTAAGGTTGCAGTCCTAACCCCACTTACCTGGGAGCAAGCCCCACTGAATTCGATAGGAAGACATGGTCAGGATCATGGTGTAAATTATGGGTTTAGATAGGCTTGCTGAAATAAAAACTTTTTTTAGCAGGTGCCTACATATTAAGGGAAGGGATGCGAGTGGCACTGTGGTCTAAACCACAAAGTCTAGGGCTTGCTGATCGGAAGGTCAGCAGTTTGATTCCCTGCAACGGGGGTGAGCTCCCGTTGTTCAGTCCCTGCTCCTGCCCACCTCGCAGTTCAAAAGCACGTCAAAGTTCAAGTAGATAAATAGGTACCACTCCAGCGGGAAGGTAGACGGTGTTTCTGTGCACTGCTCTGGTTCACCAGAAGCAGCTTAGTTGTGACCCGGAAGCTGTCTGCAGACAATGCCGGCTCCCTCAGCCTATAGAGCAAGATGAGCGCGCAAGCCCAGAGTCGTCCGCAACTGGACCTAATGGTCAAGGGTAGCTTTACCTTTTTTTACATATTAAGGGTGCCCTCCTAATATCAATAGGCAGCGAGTTCCAAAGCATAGGTGCTGCCACCATGAAAGATAATGAGTGAGGAAATAGAGCAACATCTATTACTGGCCTCCCCCCTCTGGAGGTGGTTGTGCAGGTAGAGTCCAGAGGGGACAGAGCAAGAGGGAATAGTGACAGTGTTTGTGAAACATGGACCACCTACAAACGCCATCTCCAGCTCCTTGAAAGATTTCATCAATGGTATCTCCGAAAAGATCATAGAATCATAGAATCATAGAGTTGGAAGAGACCACAAGGGCCATCGAGTCCAACCCCCTGCCAAGCAGGAAACACCATCAGAGCACTCCTGACACATGGTTGTCAAGCCTTTGCTTAAAGACCTCCAAAGAAGGAGACTCCACCACACTCCTTGGCAGCAAATTCCACTGTCGAACAGCTCTTACTGTCAGGAAGTTCTTCCTAATGTTTAGGTGGAATCTTCTTTCCTGCAGTTTGGATCCATTGCTCCGTGTCCGCTTCTCTGGAGCAGCAGAAAACAACCTTTCTCCCTCCTCTATGTGACATCCTTTTATATATTT
Organism: Podarcis raffonei; assembly: GCF_027172205.1. Lineage (NCBI taxonomy): Eukaryota > Metazoa > Chordata > Lepidosauria > Squamata > Lacertidae > Podarcis > Podarcis raffonei. The sequence continues at coordinate 113,863,280 of NC_070604.1, read as the reverse complement.
GAACATGGCTATCATATCACCCCTTAACCTCCTCTACTCCAGGCTAAACATGCCCAGCTCCCTTAGCCGTTCCTCATAAGGCATCGTTTCCAGGCCTTTGACCATTTGGTTGCCCTCCTCTGGACACGTTCCAGTTTCTCAGTGTCCCTCTTGAACTGTGGTGCCCAGAACTGGACACAGTACTCCAGATGATTGCCAAAAAAGAAGAAGCAACCTTAATTATGTACACTTGTGTTTTGACAGTGGCAGTTTTTATCTGCCTTTTGTTGATAATCTGCTGGTTTAATGGGATTGTTTCATTGCGAATTTTAATTACAGGATATTTATATTTTAATGTCTGCACAGTTGGTTTTTATACCTTGTAAACTGCTTAGAAACCTATTTTGGCATTAAGAGGTATATTAATTAATGGTGAGGGTTTTTTTGTTGATTAAGCAGTTTATAAGCTTTCATAAACACACACAGTGAAATATTCGCCAGCACGCAAATGCCATAGCTCCAAGTTCAATTTGGTTTTCAGAGCAGACTTTTCTCCCTCCTTGTGGTCCTGAGCTAGAGAGACAAATGAACTTGTCCCACTTGTATGCAGATAAGCCCAGTGTATTGTGAGATCTGGTTAATGCAACAGCTGCTCTCTGTTCCCTGTCACCCTAGCCTAACCAGGCTTGACACACTGAAATTACAGTTGCCTCGAAACTCTTCAGACCAAATAAAAGCAGAGCTTGAGATGTACATGTGCTAAAAGTCCAGATTCCGCCCCAATTTCAGATCAGAGGAGGAGAAAAAGGAAAGCGAAGGGGACTTGCAGTTCATGGCCAACTTGTATCGAAAGCCTTTCCGATTTCAAAACAAACAATCTGTCACATGCGAAAAATTGTTCATGGAGTGTACCACCTAAGGCAGCAAGTGGGAGATGGCAGGATTTAATGTTGCTGCTGGTAAAGGGGAGAAGGAGTTAACTAGACCAAAGGAGGTACAGCGTTCAACTACTCTGTGGAATTTGTTCCCACAAGGTGTGAAGATGGTCACCAGCTTGGATGGCTTTAAACAGGGTCAGACAAACGCATGGAGGAGAAGTCTCTCAGTGGCTCCTAATGTCACGGCGATGTTCATAGGCGATCAAAGTCCCAGCAGGGGACGTCAGGACCGGGGGCAAGATGGCAGGGAGCAGGAACAGGGGTCCAGAAGCAAGGAGTCAGGAAGCCAAGAGTCTGAGGGTTAGAGAGCCGGGAGTCAAGAAGCCGAGGTTCTGAGGGTCAGGAAGCAAGGAGGCATGAAGTCAGGGGTCTGAGGATCAAGAAGCAAGGAGTCAAGAAGCCGAGGTTCAAGGATCAGGAAGCAAGAAGCCAAACACAGCAAGGCAAGAAACGTGTTACTGTGGCAAAGAGCCGAAGGGAAATGCTGACCTTATATCCCTTCCCAACTCTTGCCACCAGGTGCTGTGAGTTATCAATCAGCCTTGCCTCTTCAGAACAAACTTAGGAAGGCCCCAGTCCTGCAGAGTCTATTGGTCACAGGGCCTGGCTCCTGCACACACACCTGACACCTAACCATATTGCTTACCTCCACTGTCAGAGGCATTCTGAGGCCTCCCTAAAATGGAAGGTGCTCATGCTGTAGCAGAAGGTGATCAGGGAAGGTGCAAGATGGCTCTCTCAGGAAAGGGAAATTACAAGTTCTAGGTGTGCTAACCGAAAAGTCTCTGTCTCTGGCCCTGGTCAACCATGGCTTTGGAGCACATGTTGATGATATTAATACTTGGTGTCAAAGAGCGAGCCAGCAGGAAATCATCCTGTTAGCTCTTCATTAGCAAAAACACAATGTTCAAATACGTTGCTGAGTGTCAGGCCTAATGAACACAGCAGCTTATCCCCAGTAGGTCTGGTCCCATGAATCATTTGCCAAGACTGAAAGTCCCTGCTTCTCCACAGCCATCTAAGTTCCCTCCTGTCCAGAGCTTTCCCCAAGCAATTGGAGATTTCTCCTGCAAGAAGTCTGCTGCTGTGCTGCCTGTTTCGGCCATCTTCTGGTTCTGGGAGACAGAGGAGGAGGGCAGCTTATTGCAGCAAGCAACCCATGACTCTTCATAGCCTGACTCAACTCTGCTTCTTGGCCTCCTTCCTAGCACACTCCTGCTTCAGCTTCTGCCTCTGATTCCAGACCTCTGTCCACCACATACTCTCCCAGCTCACTAAGTCCTGTTACCTCTTTGGCTTCCAACACCTCCTCTTCCCAGTCTTCTCCTTCTTCTCCTCTGACCACTCATTGTCCCACCACCACTCCCCGAACTCTGAGCTTTCTTCCTTGGGGGTTCACCAGCTGGTTCCTTCCATCATTCCTCTGTCTCCAACCAGTGCATGTCACTTGGGCAGGAACATACTGGAGATATATCTACCCTAAGTCTGGATTTGCACTCATTTATGACCCACATCTTAAAAAGCAGAGACATCACCTTGCCGACAAAGGTCCGTATAGTTAAAGCTATGGTTTTCCCAGTAGTGATGTATGGAAGTGAAAGCTGGACCATAAAGAAGGCTGATCGCCAAAGAATTGATGCTTTTGAATTATGGTGCTGGAGGAGACTCTTGAGAGTCCCACGGACTGCAAGAAGATCAAACCTATCTATCCTTAAGGAGGACAGGAAGGACAGATCCTGAAGCTGAGGCTCCAATACTTTGGCCACCTCATGAGAAGAGAAGACTCCCTGGAAAAGACCCTGATGTTGGGAAAGATGGAGGGCACAAGGAGAAGGGGAAGACAGAGGACGAGATGGTTGGACAGTGTTATCGAAGCTACTAACATGAGTTTGACTAAACTGTGGGAGGCAGTGGAAGACAGAAGTGCCTGGCGTGCTCTGGTCCATGGGGTCATGAAGAGTCAGACACGACTAAATGACTAAACAACAACAAGAATAACCCACTTTTTTTTTTAGACAATCATATCCCTCTTGACCCTATTTGTTGGTCCCCAGTGAAATGCTGGAAGACACAGAGGACCTGTGTCTGCCCCCTGCCCCACATTATTGGACTACAGCTCCCATCATCCCTGAGTATTGGCTCAGACTGTCCAGGCTGATGGGGAGTCCAGCATCATTTTGAGGACCACCGGATCCCAATTCCTGCCTTCAGATTTGATGGAGGAGGAAGATAAGGAGTCCTGAGCCAAGAGCGGAAGACCAGCTAATGAACACAAGCATTTAGAAGCTGTTTCTGGAATACAGCTTTGATTCACAGCCTTCTCCCCTCTCTTCCTCTGCAATTTATTTCGGCCTTTGTCTCCAGTAGTTCCTCAAAACAGCAAACCAAAGCGAGACAAACAGTCTAGCATTTGGCATTGTTAATGTACGTCTGATTCTTTCATGCTTTGTGGCGGGAGTGGGGAGGGAGGACAGGATGGGGAGGGAAGAGAAAAGGAGATGTCATCATTTTAAAAAGTTACCCGGTCACAGAACTGACAGCCGGTGTCTCTCTTGCCTATGAATTATTTAGAGATTCCTACATTTACAACACAAAAGGAGCCACGAGGACCTACATACTAAGAAACAAAGAAACAAACATCCCAACCTCAGCTCCATTCGCTTGGTAAGGAGAAGCATATTGTTGAGGTTCGTAGAGGCAGGTGAAGGGAGGCCTCATACTGTCAGGAGAGCTTTAGTGTCCCACACACAAATCTGGGGGGGGGGGGCAATTGTTAGTTAAACAGCAGCGCGTAGTTAAACTCCTGCAGGAGGTGGTGGCTGCCACCAGCTTGAATAGTTTCAAAAGAGGATTAGACTAATTCATGAAGGAGGGGGCCACCCACAGCTACAAGCCAAAACAAACCAAGTTCCATTAGATGATTGTAGTGCCCTTCCCTGTTGAAACAGGAGGCCCCATCAGCTTAGATAAGCAGTCCACTGAATTGAACTTCTGAATCAAACCAAATCCCCAGCCGGTCACAATATTCAGTAATGTATGTAGCTCTGTGAGGGGAATATGGCACCCTTAACAAACAGTTCTCGGGGTTCTTTGGGGGAAACTATGACTGTGAATGTTGTTCAGGAAATATAAACTCGGATATGGTTTTCTTAGTGGTTAAATGAAGCCAGACTTAGGCAAAGCAGTTCTTCAAAAGGAAGACCATCTTCTGTAAGGTAGGATACATCACCCCTCTAGCTGGCACCTATGAGGAGAATTTGGCACTTCTTCCTCAAGCAATAATTCTGTAGGACTTCTGAGGAAAGGTTTATTAATTTCAGGAAGATGAGTGAAATAGTCACCATGGAGGTTCCATTACAGGGACAGAAAGTGTAGAGAGAACAGAACCAAAATGCTCCTTGCAGATTTGTGACAACATTCACAAGCAGGGAAACTGAGGAGTCAATTCTTGGATTTGGGGGGTGTGAAATTTATTGGGGCTGACTGAAACTCACCTATGGAAGTATGCATCGTGGGAAGAATCAGAACCTTTTCAGACTTCCTTAGGCTCCATCGCACGTGCTTCCTCCATTTCTCTGCTCTCTTTTATTACTAATCCACGCCTAAACCAGGGGACGTCCTACTGATGTAGATCGAAATGCAGGCAACAACTCTCACTCTTTGTGTGTTTAATGCAAGTGCAACTGTGCACATTCAAGTCACGTTCGGCACCAAAAGAGGGCAGAACGGGGTGGGGCAGGCTTATACGCATTCTGCCAACATGTGTGACCCAGACCGTAACCCCTATGTAAATGTGGGGTTGCCTATAATGCAAGAAAATCAGATCCTTCATGTGTTGCCATAGATCTATGGTTTGTTTTGTTTTGCATTTTCATTTTGCGGTTTAGTATTGATTTTATTTTGAATTACCTATGCGTGGCACCATAGTCTTTCCAGGGCTTAGGGCCTCTAAAGGTCTTAATCCAGAAAACCCCATCACAGTCCAGGCTTCCAGGGATGATAACACTGGCAGCAAGTGAGAATGAGTGCAAGTTAAATGAAGAAGCAGACATTTTGAAAAGGAGTAGCACAAAACTGCCAAAACACTCTGGAAGAATGGCAGATGAAGGTGATGGACTACATGGAATTGGCAGAAATGACCGGCAGAATCCGAGACCAGGGAGAAGAGTCGGTGGAAGAAGATTGGAAGAAATTTAAAGACTACTTACGGAAATATTGTAAAATTAATGAATGTTAGAAGGATGTTGGGTGAAAAGTTATATGGTTTTTAGCTACAATGCTATAAGGAGTATGAAAATATTGGATTATTAATAGACAAAAATTTAAGGTTACATTATTTTAAGATTAAAGATTAGGATAAGTAAAGAGGGGAAGGATTTGCTGAACTAACAAATTAAATTGGAATACAAAAAGGGAGGTTTGAGGAGGTTCGGGAATCAAGCAAATGAAAGAATGTGATGGAAAGATGGAATTGTTTTTTATTTGTATTTTTTCTTTTTTCTTTTTGTAAAACTCTAATAAATATCTTTTTAAAAAAAACTGCCAAAACATTGGAGTCTTTAGGACCGGTGAAAAAAATGTTAAGGAAAAACAAGGAAGCATTCCCCTTCAATCCTGAACAAGGCATCTTAGAGACTAAGTACAGTGGTACCTTGGGTTAAGAACTTAATTTGTTCTGGAGATCCGTTCTTAACCTGAAACTGTTCTTAACCTGAGGTACCACTTTAGCTAATGGGGCCGCCTGCTGCTGCTGCACCACTGCCGTGCGATTTCTGTTCTCATCCTGAAGCAGAGTTCTTAACCCAAGGTACTATTTCTGGTTTCCCAGTAGTGATGTATGGAAGTGAGAGCTGGACCATAAAGAAGGCTGATCGCCAAAGAATTGATGCTTTTGAATTATGGTGCTGGAGGAGACTCTTGAGAGTCCCATGGACTGCAAGAAGATCAAACCTCTCCATTCTAAGGAAATCAGCCCTGAGTGCTCACTGGAAGGACAGATCCTGAAGCTGGGGCTCCAATACTTTGGCCACCTCATGAGAAGAGAAGACTCCCTGGAAAAGACCCTGATGCTGGGAAAGATGGAGGGCACAAGGAGAAGGGGATGACAGAGGACGAGATGGTTGGACAGTTTTCTCGAAGCTACCAGCATGAGTTTGACCAAACTGCGGGAGGCAGTGGAAGACAGGAGTGCCTGGCGTGCTCTGGTCTATGGGGTCATGAACAGTAGGACATGACTAAATGACTAAAGAACAACAACTGTTTCTGGGTTATCTGAGTCTGTAACCTGAAGCATCTATAACCCAAGGTACTACTGCAGTCTGTATGCACGATGCTTTTTTTTTTAGACCCTTGATCATTTTGGTTGTCCTCCTCTGCACATGTTCCAGCTTGTTGAGACCCTTCATACCACAGAGATTTCCAGAGCAGCCCTCCCCACAGTCCCTCATGAAATGTACATGTTTATCTCAAAGCTATAACAAGGGAAACGAGCCTGGACATTTATGAAGTTAGCGTTCTCAAAGCAAAGTGATTTGCAAGGGGAAACGGCCATCCATTTCATTAATATGAATTGCTTTCTTTTATCTTCCCCTGCCTTGCTTTCCACAAGGTGCTTAATAAATTACCGTCCTCTTGTCATTCCGAGGCAAGTCAGGGGAAAGCCTTGTTTTATCAGGGAAGATTTGTACTGGCACGGCATCACAACAGGGACCAATCCATCCTTCGCTAGACTGGCAGGTCCTCACCTCGGCGGGCCTGCTCTTGCGTAGCCTCATTTGCTTTCCAACCTGGTGGATGCGCAAATGGGAGGCCAATGGGGAGCTAGAGACTGGAGACGATGAGAGGGCAGAACGGAAATAAAGCCTTGAAGGGCAGGCATTCATCCTTAATGTGAGGAGGATAGTCTCAAGGGTTTGCCTCCAAGAAGACAAATGCTTGGAATGCCTTTTTTCTTTGCAGAAGATAATTTTTCCTTAGAAAATTAAACCATCTGCTCTGAAAGCTGAAAGCTCTGGTCATCCGGTTTGGAAGGAAACCACCCACCTAAGAGAGAATATTATGAAAATGATATATAGGTGGTACATGACCCCAGTCAAGCTTGCAAAAATCTAACATTTGCCCGATAATAAATGTTGGAAATGTAAGGAAACTGAAGCTACATTCTTTCACCTTTGGTGGACGTGCCCTAGGATTAAGGCTTTCTGGGAAATGATATATAATGAATTGAAAAAGGTATTTAAATATACCTTCTTGAAGAAACCAGAGGCCTTTCTCTTGGGCATGGCCGGCCAAGTGGTGCCAAAGAAGGACAGAACTTTTTTTATGTATGCTACTACAGCAGCAAGAATACTCATCGCAAAGTATTGGAAGATGCAAGATCTACCCACTCTGGAAGAATGGCAGATGAAATTGATTGACTGTATGGGATTGGCAGAAATGACTAGCAGAATCCGTGACCAGGGAGAAGAGTCGGCAGAAGAAGATTGGAAAAAATTTAAGGACTATTTACAGAAATATTGTAAAATTAAGGAATGTTGAATGATGTTGGATTGAAATTGAGGGGTTCCTAGCTGTAATGATATAAAGGAATATGGGGGGGAAAAGGTTTGGATAGAAAATAAGGCGATACTATAAGCTGTAATGCTTTAAGTTAAGGATTTGCTGAACAAATAATTGGAAATGGAATACAAGAAGGGGAGGTATGAGGAGGTCAGAGAAATATGTTATTGAAAAGTTGGTATTATGAACTACATGTTTCTTTTAATCTTTTTGTTTGTTTTTTGTTTGTATAAAAAATTGAAAATCTTAATAAATATCTTATTAAAAAAAAGGAAACCACCCACCTAGACATGATTGGGAATCCATCCTTACCTGCCCTACACCTGATGTCAATTGGGATGATATCAGCTGATAATCAGGGCTTGCAAAGTGTTATGCTATTACCTGCATGGTTTGATTTCAAACTGGGCAGGCAAAAACGGGTCAGCTAATGTCATTGTGATGTCAAGTGATTGACAGGTGGGTGAGATCAAACTTGGCCGGTGGTGGTGGAGGAGATAAGGATCCAGCCTGCTTCTCTAAAGCATCCTTCCCAACCTGGTGCCCCTCAAATGCTACTGCACTCCAGTTCCCATCATCCCCAGCCAACATCACCAATGACCAGGGATGAGAGGAGGCTGGCAACATCTGGAGGCCCAAAAGTTCTCTGCTCCTGTCTTGGCACCATAAGAGAAACAATCATGTCCCTCGGTCCTACCTACTGCGCTTCAGTGTTGCTGAGTTGTTAATAGCCTTCTGAGGGGCATTCTGGGAGGAAAATGGCAGCCACCGAGTGGGTGACTGCTGTTGTTACAAACTGCCGCCACTCTGTTTGGTGGCGGCAGCCTTGTAAACAACCTTCCTTGTTAGATGGGGCAACCCAGAGGCACCTCCTTGAGCCAAAGGAGCTCCGTATATGTGACATCACACAGACAGCATTGGGAGGAAGCCTTGCCACAGCTTCAATGCTCGTGGTTCCTCCTTCCTCACACTCAGGAAGAGCCAGTCTTTGATGCTAGAGTGTGCTTGGTTCAGTGGTTCAGCCTCATTCAGCCCTTCAATATTTGGGGGCTGAGCAACGGGAGCTCACCCTGTCGCGGGGATTCGAACCGGCAACCTTCTGATTGGCAAGTCCTAGGCTCTGTGGTTTAACCCACAGCGCCACCCGCCGTTCATAAATATACCAAGCAAACACATACATAAATATATAAACCACATGTCTGAAGCAGCACAGGAAAACAGCCCTGGAACCATTTTGACTCCCAAACTGACCAAATGTTTTCTCTGCAAAGTCAAAGGAAAATGGAATCATAGAATCATAGAATCATAGAGTTGGAAGAGACCACAAGGGCCATCGAGTCCAACCCCCTGCCAAGCAGGAAACACCATCAGAGCACTCCTGACATATGGTTGTCAAGCCTCTGCTTAAAGACCTCCAAAGAAGGAGACTCCACCACACTCCTTGGCAGCAAATTCCACTGCCGAACAGCTCTTACTGTCAGGAAGTTCTTCCTAATGTTTAGGTGGAATCTTCTTTCTTGTAGTTTGGATCCATTGCTCCGTGTCCGCTTCTCTGGAGCAGCAGAAAACAACCTTTCTCCCTCCTCTATGTGACATCCTTTTATATATTTGAACATGGCTATCATATCACCCCTTAACCTCCTCTTCTCCAGGCTAAACATGCCCAGCTCCCTTAGCCGTTCCTCATAAGGCATCGTTTCCAGGCCTTTGACCATTTTGGTTGCGCTCCTCTGGACACGTTCCAGTTTGTCAGTGTCCTTCTTGAACTGTGGTGCCCAGAACTGGACACAGTACTCCAGGTGAGGTCTGACCAGAGCAGAATACAGTGGCACTATTACTTCCCTTGATCTAGATGCTATACTCCTATTGATGCAGCCCAGAATTGCATTGGCTTTTTTAGCTGCCGCGTCACACTGTTGGCTCATGTCAAGTTTGTGGTCAACCAAGACTCCTAGATCCTTTTCACATGTACTGCTCTCAAGCCAGGTGTCACCCATCTTGTATTTGTGCCTCTCATTTTTTTTGCCCAAGTGCAATACTTTACATTTCTCCCTGTTAAAATTCATCTTGTTTGTTTTGGCCCAGTTCTCTAATCTGTCAAGATCGTTTTGAAGTGTGATCCTGTCCTCTGGGGTGTTAGCCACCCCTCCCAGTTTGGTGTCATCTGCAAATTTGATCAGGATGCCCTTGAGTCCATCATCCAAGTCATTGATAAAGATGTTGAATAAGACCGGGCCCAAGACAGAACCCTGTGGCACCCCACTAGTCACTCTTCTCCAGGATGAAGAGGAACCATTGATGAGCACCCTTTGGCTTCAGTCAGTCAGCCAGTTACAAATCCACTGAGTGGTAGCATAGTCAAGACCGCATTTTACCAGCTTCTTTACAAGAATATCATGGGGCACCTTGTCAAATGCCTTGCTGAAATCAAGGTAGGCTACATCCACTGCATTCTCTTCATCTACCAGGCTTGTAATTCTGTCAAAAAACGAGATCAGGTTAGTCTGACATGACTTATTTTTCAGAAATCCATGCTGACTATTGGTGATCACAGCATTCCTTTCTAGGTGCTCACAGACTGTTTGCTTAATGATCTGCTCCAGAATCTTCCCTGGTATTGATGTCAGACTGACTGGGCGGTAATTATTTGGGTCCTCTCTTTTCCCCTTTTTGAAAATAGGGACAACATTTGCCCTCCTCCAGTCTGCCGGGACTTCGCCTGTTCTCCAGGAATTCTCAAAGATGACTGCCAGTGGTTCTGAGCCTCCCCATTGTATTTTCCTTCACATATCCTGTCTTAAGAGTATGTCAGTGTATGAATAGGGTGAGCCTGTGACCTGGCTCAGGAACAAAGTATTTATCATTACAAAAGACTGGCCAGGCTCCCCAGGGTATCCAATCAAGTAAGCATTAACAGGTAACTTGCCAGACAGGAGATAAACAACGACAGGAGGTAAACAATGCACTCAGATTTCTGCTGTAGACCGCCCTTTCTATGATGTAGGTATGATGTTTCTGGAGGTGGTCTTGGACCCCAAGGCGAGCAATTTAAAATGTCTATATAAGGGTGGACACACCTTTGTTCTGGGTCCTCCTCCTTTCCTGCGTGTGAGGGGAGCACCCTGTTGCAACAGTTCAATAAAGATCAGGCTCACTAGCTGCTTTGCTTCTCAATATTCTCTGGTTGGCTTCTTTTCTCCGACTGATGGAGAACCTACAAAGGACTCTATAAGGGCTCTTGTGTCCCCCATAAGGGAATAAGGGCAGGTTTTCATTTATTACACCTTCTTTCCACCCCGAGTGCAGAAAAATGTGGTACTCTTTCTGCTCACGCCATAGCAAGTACTTTTCCTCCAAGTGTCAAATCCTCATCAGCTGGGATCTGGTAAATCCAGCCGTTGTCATGTTGCTTTAATGGGTTTATAAATTGGTTTTGCAATTAGCAACGGCTCCATCATTCTGATGTTAAATGGAAGGAAATTGGCCTGCTGTTTTTCAGTAAGCGCTCCCCTCCCTCCTGCGAATGCTCCTCATCTCCACCCCACCCTCCCCTCATTTTTCTATTAAACCAAGTTTTCAAACTCTGGGTTGAAGAAAAATCTGAGGATAAGTTGAAACCTCTGTGAGGCTGAGGGTTAGATGGAAGACATGGGAGACTTGACAGGCAGACAATTCAAGGAGGAAAGGGATCCCTGAAGGCTGAGCTTTTGAAAACGACTGCCCCAAGGTATTGGAGGTGGGAGAAATGAACTAATATTCCCTATAAATATTTACAGAAATTCCTGTACTAGAGACCCTCTTCCCTGGGGAACAGGGGACCAAGGAGGGAGAGAATGAGAAAATGTGGCCTGTTTTCCTGGAGGTATTGAAGGACAACAGGCGCAGTGTTCCCTTGCAAATAGTTGCCGAGAGAAATAATTATAGCCCTTGTCTAAGTGAAAATCAAAATAGGTAGGGTATTCTTATTTTATTTTTAACCGTAATGAATTTGCTGTGGATGATAGGAAAATTATACACTGCTGAAGCCAAGTATTTCCTTTTCGTGTTTAGAACAGAAGAAAGACCTTCTCTTTTTGTTTATTTATGGGATAATTATAGACTGTGGAACCTTGGTGAAGTTGTTGAAGAGGGTAAACCCTCCATTTGGCACTGTTCTTTTGATCCTAATAATGTTTTGTTTTGTCTTTTTAAATAGAGAATGCCCGTATATCCTTTCCCCGTAAAGAGAGCAATTTGCTGGATCAGACCAAAGGGCTTGACTAAGCCACCATTCTGGGCAGTGCGGGTAACATCTACACGGGACATTGATTTGTTTGCAGGATCAATTCAAAGTTCTGGTTCTTCCCTTTAAAGCTGGGATGGGGAACCTCAGGCCTGGTCACCAGATGTGGCCCACTGGACCCTGAGGACTCTCTCACAGCTGCATGACTCACCCCCAGCCCTCCTTTAAACCATCCTTGAAAGTTTTGGCCTGTCTGGAATAGGCCTTTCAACTGTTAACAATGCTTCGTCCTTGGCTGGGTGGAGGAAACAGAAGGAATGTGTAGAAACTTGCCTACTGTGTAACAGTCAAATTCACATTCATTTCCCTGCCCACTTTTGACCCTGCCCCCCAATGACATGTGGGAGGGAACTGTCTAGCACTACGGATCTCCCCATAAAAGTGCCCCACACAGAAGTATGGCTGCCCCAGGTGCGCCAACTCCCAGGGGGCGTGGAGGTGACTGGGGCAACCCAGTCAGATGGGAAGGGTACAAATAATATTTTTTTTATTGGCCTGAATGGTCTAAACCACAGAGCCTAGGGCTTGCCGATTGGAAGGTCGGTGGTTCGAATCCCTGCGATGGGGTGAGCTCCCGTTGCTCGGTCCCTGCTCCTGCCAACCTAGCAGTTCGAAAGCACGTCAAAGTGCAAGTAGATAAATAGGTACCGCTCCAGCGGGAAGGTAAACAGTGCGCTGCTCTGGTTCACCAGAAGCGGCTTAGTCATACTGGCCACATGACCTGGAAGCTGTCTGTGGACAAACGCTGGCTCCCTCACCCTATAGAGCGAGATGAGCGCGCAACCCCAGAGTCGTCCACGACTGGACTTAACTTTCAGGAGTCCTTTACCTTTACGTATTATTATTATTATACTGTATTGGCCCGAATATAAGGACACTATATGGGCACTATATGGGCTCTTGGGTACCCCATAAGGGAAAAGGAGCAGTTCTTTTCTCTCATAACACTTCATTAGACACAAGTCATCATGTCCAGGTTGAGAACAAACTACAGGCTCTATCCTATGGCCATGCGAACCGAAGGCAGCCAGAACCACCTCCCTTTTTTTTACCCGCCTTCCTCCTGCCAACTTCCTAAGATAATGAGTGGGGACCCTATTTTCTCTTCCCTCCCTCCCTTCCTCTTGTCCTTCTGCCCAGATCTCCATCCCCATGACACCTCTTTAGTCCTTCCATCAACTGGCAAAGGCTTTCATTTTCAGGAAACCCTTTTATCATCTGTTTATTCCGCAACTCATTTTGCTGTGTTGTTGTTTTTACTCTGATTCCCTGTTTATTGTTTGTGTTTCCTGCTGGTCATTTTAATGAGGATGTTTTATATGTCTTTATTTCATTTTACAGCATTGCGTTTTTAGGATAGAGCGGTCATTAGGAGATTTGGGAGACAACATCTAAAGTGCGCTGATGACACCTAGCATTTTATCAGTTACATTGGGAGTTGGAGAGGCTATGGCTGTTTGGAACTTGCACCTGGATGCAGCAAACGAGAGCCAGCAAACTGAGAGTGAATGCCGGCAAGATGGAACGTCTGTGGGTGAGCAGTTCCCAGGTTTGGGAGTTGAGTAATTTACCACTTCTGAATCTGATTGCACTCCCTCTAAAGTGTTAAGTATAATGGTTTAATTGACACGGAAATGAAAAATGGCAAAAGGTATATTGCAGAAGGTTTAACATGGAGTTTTTGCATGGGGCTATATTATAGCCAGGAACACGGGTGGCACTATGGGTTAAACCACAGAGCCTTGGACTTGCCGATCAGAAGGTCGGCAGTTCAAATCCCTGCGACAGGGTGAGCTCCCATTGTTCAGTCCCTGGTCCTGCCAACCTAGCAGTTTGAAAGGACATCAAAGTGCAAGTAGATAAATAGGTACCGCTCTGGTGGGAAGGTAAACGGCATTTCCGTGCGCTGCTCTGGTTCGCCAGAAGCAGCTTAGTCATACTGGCCACATGTCCCGGAAGCTGTACGCCGGCTCCCTCAGCCAGTAAATCAAGATGAGCGCCGCAACCACAGAGTTGTCCACAACTGGACCTAATGGTCAGAGGTTCCCTTTACCTTTTTATATTAAAGCCAAGGAGAGCACTTTGAGCTCTTGCTAATGATTAACTAACTGATTGTTGTTCTCTAGTTGCTAACATGGCAGTGTTGAAACCTTAGATTGTGTGAAAGGTATTGGGCTGCAAAATATCAATTTTTAATGGAGTTGCCTTTGAGTCTTCTCTCCCAAACTCGGTGGAGTGAAGATGTAAAACAAAGCTGTTCTGAAGGGAGAGCAAACAGCCTGGAGGCAGGTATACAGGCTGTGGAATGCTAACCTGTGGCCTACCAGATGTTGTAGGACTACAACACCCATCATCCGCCAGGGCTAATAGGGCTTGCTATTCAGTAGGCATGTAAGATTGTATTGCTATTGCATGTAGGATTGTATTGCCAGTAACATTGCTATTAATGTTAGACCTTAAATGCTTGAGAAATAAAATCGGTTTTGATACTAGGGTAGCCAACATAGTACCTTCCAGATGTTCCTGGACTACAGCTACCATCATCCCTGACTTCTGGCAATATAACACCAGTCCTGGAAGACCTACATCGGCTCCCAGTACGTTTCTGAGCCCAATTCAAAGTGTTGGTGCTGACCTTTAAAGCCCCAAACAGCCTTGGCCCAGTATACCTGAAGGAGCATCTCCACCCCCATTGTCCAGCCCAGACACTGAGGTCTTCCTCCGAGGGTCTTCTGGTGGTTCCCTCACTGTGAGAAGTAAAGTTACAGAGAACCAGGCAGAGGGCCTTCTCAGTAGCATCACCCTCCCTGTGGATGTTGAGAAGATAAGTCACTATATATTCTTTAGAAGACATCTAAAGGCAACTTGCATAGGGAAGTTTAATGTTTTATTACGTTTCTTCTGTATATTCTGGAAGCAGCCCAGAGTGGCTGGGTCACCCCAGTCAGATGGGTGGGGTACAAATAATAAAATTAATATTATTTATTTTGAGGGCTGGGGCTGATGGGAGTTGGAGTCCAGCCATATAATACCATGTTGGCTATACTCTTCCTGTATATTAAATATTTCCTCCAACCTATGTATTATAGTCAGCTGGCTAATAAACCCTGGTTGAAAAACTGAACCAATAGGGAGCTCCATAGCTGCTGCCTACATTGTCGGCAAGACAGCTCTAAAAAGAAAAAAGCTATTGTCCTCACTGTTGCCCACTGCCTTTATTGCAAGGGAAGATCAATGTTGGTAGGCAAGCTGTTTTGAGAGAAGCTTGCCTGCCTTAACTGACCTCCATCCTGAGGAAAGCATCAAATATTCAAGTAATGCCACAGGGTTTCTCAGGAAATGTCTGAAAAGCTCCAAAAATAGCTGGACCTTGTCAACCATTTTCCCTGCATGAGGAAACCTAGATGAGGCATCCGAAACCGTAATGATCTAGTTATCCTTCAGAAATTCGTCTGGCTCTTATTTGAACCCAGCAAGCTTCTGTGCTCGCACAACAGGTTTCTGGGGAAGCGTTCCAGATGGTGGTGTGATGTCAAACAGTCACGCTGTCTCCTCTGGGTGCAGTGAGGAAAGTTTTGCCCGAGTGCATCTGCAGTGCCACTTGGCTGACGTTTCCCTCTTGCTTTGGTCCACATTTCAGAACAGAAGGTCACACTGCAAGAGCAAGACAGCAACACAACTGCTGCAAGATTTGATTCTTAAGCAAGGTCTGGGAGTCAGGTGAGAAAGCCGTAGTGTTTGGGAAGCTGGTGATGGATATTCGGCGGCATGGCTCTTACGGAATCCACACAGAATTGGCAAAACAAACAAAGAAGTAGCTCAATCAGCTATGACGCAGCTTAAGAAGTCCTAGGGGGAAACGTGGAATTTTCCTTATTTTCTTTCGTTTCTTACGATGATCAGCAGGCACCTGCCTAACAAGGTTAGAGGACAACTGGGGTCCTGAACGCCAACTATAGGGGGTTGAAGGGGCTTTGGCCCCCTCAGTATTGGTGGGCAGGAGTCTGTGAGGGCCACCAGGTGAGGGGCTGGACGTGCAGAGGGTGAAGATTGCCCTCTGTGCTCCCCAGCCTCCGCTGCCACCACCAACTGAGTGCTCCCAGGGGTGGGGCGTGTCACATGACTCTGGGCCCCTCCAATGTGGGGGCAAGTCAGCGCCCCTGACTGGGGTGTCATTCTCACTGTGGCGGTAAATCTGTACATGACCAGTACCACTTCAGGTTGGGAGCTCACGTGCTCCTGTGTACTAAAACATAGACACCTCCCTTGATGTACATTCAAAACAATATTATAGCATTTTAAACAGCCGTGGCTTCCCACCAAGAATGCTGGGAACTGTAGTTTGTGAAGGGTGCTGAGAATTATTAGGAAACCCCTATTCACAAAGCTACATTCCCAGCGCGGTTTAATAGTCAATGTATCACATCAAGAGAGGGACGCGGGTGGCGCTGTGGGTTAAACCACAGAGCCTAGGACTTGCCAATCGGAAGGTTGGCAGTTCAGATCCCCACGATGGGGTAAGCTCCCGTTGCTCGGTCCCAGCTCCTGCCAACCTAGCAGTTCGAAAGCACACCAGCACAAGTAGATAAGTAGGTACCGCTCTGGCAGGAAGGTAAACGGCGTTTCCGTGCGCTGCTCTGGTTCGCCAGAAGCGGCTTAGTCATGCTGGCCACATGACCTGGAAGCTGTATGCCAGCTCCCTTGGCCAATAAAGCAAGATGAGCGCAGCAACCCCAGAATCGGCCACGACTGGACCTAATGGTCAGGGGTCCCTTTACCTTTATCACATCAAGAGACAGCTCAGTCGAAAGGGGGAGGGTTCCTCCGCAGCCCCCCCCCCCATGAGCTGATCAGTGGCAGCAGGATAAGCCCGGTCTCCAGACATTCTGATAGCCCACATTTTGCTTTCTTTTTATTCCTTTCCTCGAGTGAATAAGTAATTTCCACATTTGAATGAATATGCAATTTGACTTCACACGGTAATTACCCTTCCTTCTACGCCTTGAGATGCTAACCTGGTCCCCTATGGGACGCAGCTCTCATATCTTTTACCTCTAATAGCGAAAAGCCATGTTGAATACACTCTCGACAAGAGGCGATATGAGGACAGCAGTGTCCTAACTTCCTTTCGCCTGCCTCTTTAAGCACCTTGGGTAACGTTTGCAGCTGAAATCCCCCTTTGGAATAGTTTATGAGCATTCGCCTCTCCACTCGCTTACCGTATCTGCAGGAAATTAACATTAAAACATTTGCTTCTCTTCCTCTTCTGTTTTAGCCCTTTTTGTGCTAAGCAAGGCCGAAACAAAACTACCCATCTCCATTTATATTCTTCTTTTTCTCGCAACTGTTCTACAGCCAAGGTTTTTTCAGTGCTCACTGCAAAACATTCACATTGTCTTTCCGAAGCGCTTTTTTTTAAAAAAAAACACCATTCCTTCTGGGTAGGAAAATAAGAAAGCGAGGGCAAGCAGAAAAGAATATTGCTCGTGCCTAGTAAGCTGTAATATGGTTGATTAACAATGGCTTTAATTAAGTTCAAGGGGTGCTATCGGGCATTTCCCCCCCCCTCCTTCTTGCAACAGCCGAATAATAAATAAATAAAGGAACAGGAAAGGCTTCTGGTTGTTTTCAATCTCCATGGGGAAAGTCAAAGAGGTCTATTATGCTTTCTGATGGTGTGCACTTGGAAAAAATATCACTTCTGAGAAATAACACTTGGTGTGAAGTTTGAAAAATAGATTTCATGTCCTACTTTCTCCTCAAAAGGCCAAGGGTCTGGTGCTGAACGTTAATGAGCACACAGCTAATGTACGATGCATGCAGAAATTAACTCTCCGGCATTTCAGCCCGTTTGGTTTCAGTATTACCAATCCATATACTTGCTACCATAGGCATTCTATGCATCATCCTTGCCCTAGTAAGAACAACAAAACAGCCCAAGCCTTCCTCTTTAGCTTAGACCAGGAATGGAGACCATCCCAATAGTTGTACTGAGTTTGGGATGGCTCAGTGCAATGATGGAGAAGATACTTGGCACACACCCTTAAGAACGTGAGAAAAGCCTGCTGGATGATGATCATAGAATAGGACATCCCTATTTTCATCAGAGGGACACGGGTGGCGCTGTGGATTAAACCACAGAGCCTAGGACTTGCCGATCAGAAGGTCGGCGGTTCAAATCCCCGTGATGGAGTGAGCTCCCGTTGCTCAGTCCCTGCTCCTGCCAACGTAGCAGTTCAAAAGCACGCCACAGTGCAAGTAGATAAATAGGTACTGCTCCAGCAGGAAGGTAAACGGTGTTTCCGTGCACTGCTCTGGTTCGCCAGAAGTGGCTTAGTCATGCTGGCCACATGACCTGGAAGCTGTACGCCGGCTCCCTCGGCCAATAAAGCAAGATGAGCGCTGCAACCCCAGAGTCTGTCACGACTGGACCTAATGGTCAGGGGTCCCTTTACCTTTATTTTCATCAGAGAAATGGCATTACTGCTTCTGACTGTGGGGGCAAAGCACAACCGTGATGGCTAGTAGCCCTATCCTCCCATGGATCTGCCTCCTATGGATAGCTCAGTTGGCTAGAGTGTGGTGCTGGTAACACCAAGGTCACAGGTTCGATCCCGCTAAGGGACAGCTGCATATTCCTGCATTGCAGAGGGTTGGACCAGAGGATCCTCAGAGTTCTTTCCAACTCTACAATTCTATGATACCATGAATTTGTCCAATCCTCTTCTAAAACCTTCACTGCCTCCTCCGGGGGGCTCAGTCCATAGCTTAACTTTGCACTGTGAAAAAAAGGCTGATGTTACCAGGGAGAAGAGTCGGCAGAAGAAGACTGGAAAAAATTTAAGGACTATTTACAGAAATATTGTAAAATTAAGGAATGTTGAATGATGTTGGATTGAAATTGAGTGGTTCCTAGCTGTAATGATATAAAGGAAAATGGATGAAAAAAAGGGTTTGGATAGAAAATAAGGTGATATTATAAGCTGTAATGCTTTAAGTTAAGGATTTGCTGAATAAATAATTTGAAAGGGAATAAAAGAAGGGGAGGTATGAGGAGGTCAGAGAAATATGTTACTGAAAAGATTGTATTATGAACTATATGTCTTTTTTAATTTTTTTGTTTGCTTTTTGTTTGTATAAAAAATTGAAAATCTTAATAAATATCTTTTTTTAAAAAAGAAAAAAAGGCTGATGTTGCCCATTTTGATAGTTCTATGTAGTTGAAATGGTTGAAATAATATAATAATTATTTATTGTTTATTGTTTGTTTATTGTTTATTGTTTATTGTTTATACCCCTGGGTTTCCCCAGCCACTCTGGTCGGCTTCCAACAAAATATTAAAATACATTAATGCATCAAACATTAAAAGCTTCCCTAAACAGGGCTGCCTTCAGATGTCTTCTAAGAGTCTGGTTGTTGTTGTTCTCTTTGACATCTGGTGGGAGGGCGTTCCACAGGGCGGGTGCCGCTACCGAGAAGGCCCTCTGCCTGGTTCCCTGTAACTTGGCTTCTCGCAGTGAGGGAACCGCCAGAAGGCCCTCAGCGCTGGACCTCAATGTCCGGGTAGGACGATAGGAGTGGAGATGCTCCTTCAGATCAGGGTCCTCTTCCCTTTGCCACTCCAGGTAAATCCACACAGGATTAGTTGTTAAGAAGTGTAGACCAGCCAGGGAGTGGGTGGCGCTGTGGTCTAAACCACTGAACCTCTTTGGCTTGCTGATCAGAAGGTAGGCGGTTCAAATCCATGCGACAGGGTGAGCTCCCATTGTTCTATCCCAGCATCTGCCAACTTAACAATTCAAAAGCATGCCAGTGCAAGTAGATAAATAGGTACCACTGTGGCGGGAAGGTAAACAGTGTTTCCGTGCACTCTGGCTTCTGTCATGGTCCTCCATGCACCTGTAGCAGTTTAGACATGCTGGCCACATGACCCAGAAAGCTGTCTGTGGACAAACGCTGGCTCCCTTGGCCTGAAAAGTGAGATGAGCGCCACATCCCATAGTTGGCTTTGGCTGGACTTAACCATCCAGGGGTCCTTTACTTTTACCTTTCAGACCAACCAGTAGGCAGAGAGCTTATATAATAAGCCACACATTTTTGTGTTTGGTGTCTACAGTGTTTGCAAGCAACATTAGTACAATTTCATGCCCCTGGGCTTCTCTGCTCTCACAGAAATGCTGCTGTGTAATTACTTGAGGTGGCTGCGAGAAGTGTTTGAAAGTGGCAATTGCATCACCCTGCCTTATTCCAATAAGCGTCTCTCAACCCCATATTTCTCATGAAATTTCATTTGTTTATGAGGCATTAGAGAAAGTGCCGTGTTCTTTGCTCTCTGATATTGCTCTTATCTTACATAAGTGCCGTGCAGATCCAAATTACAGGAAATTGCATTGAAAGGGGTTCTGTATTTAAATAGCACCTTTATGTATGCATCCTTTTGATTCTCGTGAACCAGGTCAAATTCAAATGCCATGGGGGAAGGTGTATATAATTCAGGCACTAGTGAAAGGGTTGAGTAAAAACGAATGTTGGAATTATCATACAGATTTGAAACCTTCCTTGGAGAGCATGTGAAAACAGCAGCGTAAGGCAAGTAAATTTGATGAGGATGATGAAGACAGTTACAGGCTTACTTGCGTTGTTTGGCTCATTTCACACACTTTCCAAGAAAGATTTTTAATTGTTGTAATTGTTATTGTTGTTGTTTAGTCGTTTAGTCATGTCCGACTCTCCGTGACCCAATGGACCAGAGCACGCCAGACACTCCTGTCTTCCACTGCCTCCCGCAGTTTGGTCAAACTCACGCTGATAGCTTCGAGAACACTGTCCAACCATCTCGTCCTCTGCCATCCCCTTCTCCTTGTGCTCTCCATCTTTCCCAACATCAGGGTCTTTTCCAGGGAGTCTTCTGTTCTCCTGAGGTGGCCGAAATATTGGAGCCTCAGCTTCAGGATCTGTCCTTCCAGTGAGCACTCAGGGCTGATTTCCTTAAGAATGGATAGGTTGGATCTTCTTGCAGTCCATGGGACAATCATCTGATCTTATTCACAGTGCCCCAGCTTATACGTGGATAGAAACACGGCTAGCAATTTGATTGCACACATCTCCAAATTTCGTGGTGCAGGTTTTCCCCCTTGTTTTCCTTTTAAAAAAGAGCACATAAGGATGCTTATTTTATGGTGGAATTCAGGGCCAGCCCAAGACATTTTGGCACCTTGGGTGACCCACAAAAGGCAGACCACTCTTCCCCTTACCAGGTAAGGCTGTGTGAAGATTCACATCGGGAAGAAGAGGGGGAATAAAACCAAGCTTATCCAACAGTTAAGGAATAAAAGGTCATCACAAGCTGGGGAGGGGCCCATTCTGAATTACACTGGGCAGCTGACAGGAAGCATACTTAGCAAAGAGCAGAGAGAAGGAAGGCATGCAACTAACTTCAGCTCGCACCTGCTTTATTAGCGACAACACATGAAGATTCATGAAGTATACTCCCTCAGCATGAGCCGTTGCCCAGTTTGTTTTGCTCCTCCCATCTAGTCTATTTTCTGTGTCTCTGGTCCCTCCTTCTGACTATGGCGAGTCCCCTCTCTGTTTCTGCATGGCTTTCTGTTCTGTTACATGGAGTACAGTAGTACCTCGGGTTAATAACTTAATTTGTTCTGGAGGTCCGTTCTTAACCTGAAACTGTTCTTAACCTGAGGTACCACTTTAGCTAATGGAGTCTCCTGCTGCCACCGCGCGATTTCTGTTCTCATCCTGAAGCAAAGTTCTTAGCCTGAGGTATTATTTCTGGGTTAGTTTCTGTAACCTGAAGCGTCTGCAACCAGAGGTACCACTGTAATTGTCTTGTTTTAGGGGTGGGAGGTTGAGCTGGCAGAATTTCAACAGACACGCTATCAGCTAGTGCTGGTGTTGCCTCTGTTAAGGCTGAATTCTTGCTCAGGGCTGGAGTTCTGCTTGTTTGCCCCCTGTTCCTCGCCCTCCTGATTCCCAGCTTCCAGTATTTCCCAGCTCTCCTCCTCCTCTGGGGTGTCTCCTGTCTCCCACCACCACGAACCTGGGTCCAAACTGTCCTCTCCTGCACTTTCCCTGGAGGCCTCTTGGTCAGGCGGTCTCCACCACTCCTCATCTAGCCAGCCCCTGACAAGTGGGTGCAGAGCTCAGGAGACCCCCAAGAGTAGACTACACCAGCAGTGCCCCTTTTTTGTAGAGGAGGCAGATCCATGGAGGACGCCGCAGCCATTGCTGTCACTTTTCTGAACTCCATGTAAAAAGTCTGTGAATGGAGTGTTAGAATTCCTGCTCCATGATTGCAGTCATGCAACTGATGTCTTTCACATGACGGTATATGTTTTGACTCCACAAAGTGGGAAGTGACGGAGACAGGATGTTTGTGTTACTGTGTTTTGTGAAGTGGGACTATTGTCCTTTGATTTTTCTCTTTGCTGTCTGATGCTAGAGAGAGAGGCAGCCATGTTGCAGTGCTCTGTGTGTGTTTATATGTAAATGAAGTAGATTAGCCAAAATGCTGAGTTGCTGAGGTCTGTTACGCAAGCTGCACAAACTCTGCGGATCCCTATGTGTGCCGATGTTTGTTGGCATCGGTCACTTTGATGTTCGGGCTGAAGAAAGCTTTTGAAGCTCCCGAACAATCGACCAGGAGGGACAGAACATGCCAGTCGGGCATGTGTCTCTGCCAGGGTTCTACTCGAGTGTAGGACGAGCTCCTGACATGGAGTTCATTAAAGACCTATTGAAGCAGACATTGTCCAGTGACTCCCTTCCCATAGATAGAGCAACTGTGCCAGTTTCTAAAATTACACCATGATACAATAATTTTCCTTGTGTTCCTTTCATACCACTTTTTGTTATTTTAAGGGTTTGCAGAAGCTGAGAGGTAAGCTGCCCTTTATTAAAGCCTAGTTAAATCTGATGCCTTCAGCTCTTTTATAAGGACGTTTCAGAACTATGCTCTACTCTGCCCTTACCTGTCCTTGAGGTATAAACTGGACTCAGGATCTCAAATTGGATATTGTCCTTTATACAATGCACTGAAAGAGCAATACTGGGAGCAAATTTTAGGCAGAGAAGGAGAGAGGTCTGTCCATGAGTCTATAATTTATCTACAAGATCAATGTGCAACTCTTTCTTCTTACTGCGGCTTCTTTGTGGCCGAGTAAGATTGTCTTTCCATGAATATGGTCTTAACAGTGTGTCCGTAAGTGACTTTGGAGGCCAGTTCTGGATCTGCACATCTTTCCACAGTTGGGAGATACGTTTCTGGGCAGGAGCAGATCACAGTGAGAATTTGCTCAAACAGGCTCCATAAATCGGGTCTTCCCTTAAAGAGGGCACGTATTGCAGTTAGACCTGGACAACCGACACCGTGTGTTGTGGGTGGGTACATTGGTCAGCCACAACACCCGACTGGTAGGTCCCTCAAAGCTGGGTGCAATCTGGCCAATGGGACGCAGTCTAAACAGTTCGAGGGACCTATTTATGCCCATGCATGTGACCCAGAGCTTTCAGCGAGTGCATTTGGAACACCCGCCCACCTCTCCCTGCTTTTAGGGCTTTGCGCTTGACCTTGCTATGCCATCGTGTGTTGTCTGTCATTGGGACAGGGGCACAGCAGGAATTTTCCTGGTGCCATTTGGGTTTCGCCTGCCGTGTAGCAAATTGTCACAACTTGTAAGGTTGTGGATAGGCTCTGATTCAGGTGATAGGGATGGGAGAACACTCTCGCCATCCCTATATGAAGAGTATTCCATTAAAGGATTCCAGGGACTCGATGGTTTGGTCAACCCCTGGGAGGGGGTTGTGCCCATGCCTGAGTCCAGGGGGACATTTGGGTGGCAGAGTCAGCCCATTCCCAGCTTTCCGCTTATCTAAGTGTTCACCCTTGGCTGACCTGTTCTGGAACCCTGGGTCAGCGCTACCTGCATGGCAGGGAGCTAGTTGAACCAGAGCCTATGCAACCAGTCACTTTCTGTAATCAATAAAGTTGTGGCCTAAATTCTGCCAAAAACCAAAACCAAAATTTGAGTCATGTGTGAAGTTATTTAGGGGGGGAGGTTTCTGGGTCTGAACACGCAAAGCTGTCTTTGAAATCTCCTACAGCTCAGGTTAAGTGAGAGCACAAACTGGTACCTTTTACACGATAATAGGCTGCAGCAGAAAGGATGTATGATAAAATCTGTGAAGAATTAGAGAGAAGGCAGACGGAGCTGTTCTAATCGGAAATGAATCGGATGTGATTTTTTTCATTCGCAGTCTCCTCTCTGAATCAAACATATTTACTGAATGACAGATGTTGTTGGGCTTGCAGGCGTAATCTGTCACATGTGATGAAAGCGATCGGTTCCTCAAAATGCCCTTGATAGCACATTTCAGTCTGTATTCTGACCAGGGCCTGAATCCTAGCTGGAGTCTATGCCTCAGTTATGATGCACAGGGCTTCTGTGCTTTTTCAAGCACCAAGATCAATAAAGGAACAACTGAGACAAACTTACTTCTGAGTCTTTTGACATTGCCAGAAACTTGGAGAATAACCCTTTAAAGAAGAAAGCATAAGCAGAGCAAGCTGATCCTGTAAGGCGGGGGTGGGGGAACTTTTTTCCAAGAGCTAACCAGCAATAAATCACATGGAATAAGTGAAGTTAACTCTTTATTAGAAGGAACAAAGTCTGCTCAGGAGTGCCAAGCCTAAGGAGCACAGCAACTCTTCTCAGTAGGTTTTGCCCCTATGAGGCAGTTGTGGAGACTGCCTTCCCACAGCTGCCTAAGTCTCCTTCTCCCCTAGGTCCTCTAAAAGCAATCTGAGACTATGCGAACACACCTGTCTCTGCTCCTCTCTCTTCATACCTCTTCTGGTCCTGGGAGATCAGGGGGAGGGGAGCTGGTCACAGCAGGAGGGGGAGACATTCTGGCTTCTTCACCTGCTGGACTTATCTCTGCCTCTTGGCTTCCCTCCTCTCCTGCTTCTGATTCTGATTCTGGACTTCCCCTTATGGTGGCCACCAGGTGCTAATTGTCTCTGGGTCCTTTGCTCTTGGACTCTCAACAAACAGCAAGTTCTGGGAGAAGGGGGGTCAGAAATGCTCTCCAGTGATAACGTGTCAGCTGTCTGCTTTGGCTCTGTCTCCCTCTTCTCGTCTCCCAACACTTCCTATCTTTTCTGTTTGCCTGTCTCTGAGCTGTGACCTTCCACAAACCACTGCTGTAATTCAATACTACCTTCCTCTCCTCTGGAAGCTCCAGGAGAAGGGGGGTGACCTCCACCATTCCTCCCCAATCTCACCCCCTTCAGTCCAGTCCCTGACAGTAAAATACACTGCCCTAAATTAAGCCACCTCCTTATAGTTCGGGTTGTTCTGTAAAGGACCGAAGGGATAACAAAGTATTGACTCATACAGATAGTTCAGTTGATAGACCTGAGTATCTTAATCTCGGAGTTGTGGGTTCAAGCCCCACTTTGAGCAAAAGATTCCTGCACTGCAAGGGGTTGGACTAGATGACCCTCGCGGTCCCTTCCACCTCTTCAAGTCTATGATTCTATGGAATATTCCCTGTGTTGTGTCCCTGTTATTTTTGTCCTCCCAGGCTGTGATGTTTTATGCTTTAGATTTTGGATACTTTGTTTTCCTTCTGTTTGTTACCTTTGCACTTTTTGTTGTTAATAAATCTCTTTTTTAAAAGAAAGAAAAAGGAAGACCATTTTAGGAACATAGTATGCTGCCTTATGGGACGTGGGTGGCGCTGTGAGTTAAACCACAGAGCCTAGTGCTTGCCAATCAGAAGGTTGGTGGTTCGAATCCCCGCGACGGGGTAAGCTCCCGTTGCTTGGTCCCTGCTCCTGCCAACCTAGCAGTCCGAAAGCACGTCAAAGTGCAAGTAGATAAATAGGTACCACTCCGGCGGGAAGGTAAATGGCATTTCCATGCGCTGCTCTGGTTCGCCAAAAGCGGCTTAATCATGCTGGCCACATGACCCGGAAGCTGTACGCCGGCTCCCTTAGCCAATAAAGTGAGATAAGCACTGCAACCCCAGAGTCGGCCACGACTGGACCTAATGGTCAGGGGTCCCTTTACCTTTTATGCTGCCTTATACTGAGTCAGACCACCCTGGTCCACCTGTGTGCTGGGCCCGGGGGTTAACCCGAGCAACGCGGTCCAGGTCCAGTCCCGAATCCAAGGGTTCCGCAAGGAGTCAGTCCAACAGGGCCAAGGCACGACACAAGGCAGAAAACCAGGCTAGGTCAGGTCCAGGGTCTCAGGCAGGTTCTAGCAAACAGCAATGTTGCTCCCGCAACCTGGGGCGGGGTCCGACAGCCTTTTATCTTTGTCGGGGTGACGGCCAGTCCTGATCCCCTGGTAACTCACCTCCATGCCTCACCCAAAGGCGAGCACTCCTCCTGCGAGTACTCAGGTCTCTCCTCTCAGACCTTAGTCTCTGCAGCTCAGGAGATGTCGGTGGGTTACTAGACCCAGGGGCCACCTCAGCCTCTCCTGACCCAAATGGTAGTGGAGCAGCTGTAAGTGATGGCCCAGCTGGAGGCACGAGGTAATCCCCGCATCTGGAGCCAGGGCAGGCTCAGGCCCCTGACTCGGCCCAGCTGGTGCTTTTTGCAGGGGAACCTGTGCAGACTGGGGCTCTTCAGAATCAGGCCCCAGACTTGGTCCAGATGCCCCCTGAGGCAAAGGATCCGGTGTGGACTGAGACTCCCCTAGTTCTCAGTCTGAGCCCGAGTCCCAGGCCATCACAATCTGGATCAGGAGTGCCTACACCAACTGGCAGCTACTCTCCAGGAAGTATTCTCAGGAGACAGTGGAGGAGTGTGCCTTTGGGCTGAAGTCAAACCACTGGAGAGTTGCAGCGGTTGCTGTGGCTGTAGAGACCGATAGGGGAGAGACATGTTTTGTTGCAGCCGGGGCAGATGAAGGCATTTGGTTGTGCCGATGCAGATGCACCATGGCTTTTCTTCTCTTGGTGCTTCCCCCAGCAGTCTGGGAGGACCAGGGATTCAGGCAACGAATATTTCCAGCTAGGGATTGAACCTAGGGATTGAATTCTGCATGCAGAACAGATGCGCTACCACAGAGCTATGGCCTTTCTCTTTTAACTCAAGCTCGGCTAGGATGCAAGTTGCCTTCTCATGCTCTTAGGCATATATTTTTTTAATATGCATCTCTATGTCTTCACACGACAGGCGCTACACTCCATGCATTTGCAAATGAAAGGCTCAAGTCACTCAGGTGAAGGATGCTGTCTGGCTTTTATGCTTGATTTAGCGGCTTGGCTTTCAACCCTTAGCATAACCTCAAATGAATTTTGGGTTTTCATGGTGTTTAATGCCGTGGTGATTATTATGAGTGGAGTCTTTATCGTCACGAGAAAGTGGAGCAAGAGAGAGAGAGAGACCGTGATCCAGTTATAGTGACAGGCAATGAAAATAAATCTTCCCATAAGAGGATAGCGTTGACAGTTGCCATCATTCCTTTCACAAACGTCGCAGAGGCTCCTGAAATTTCCAACTCCTCTCTGGCATTTCAAAGCATCGCATCAGCAATATACCAGGTATGCATAAATGAAAAGGCAATCGGGAACTTGAGAGGGAGGGCAAATCTAGCCTGGAATTTAATTGTGAATTGGAAGATCGATAGGTGGCAAGGAGTGACCCACAGCCTAGACCAGGGCTGGGCAATATCTGATTTTCAACACCATGATATATTGATATATCACAATGTCTGAAATAAGAATGGAACTATGTAGGGTGGCACTGTGGGTTAAACCTCAGAGCCGAGGGCTTGCCGATCAGAAGGTTGGCGGTTCGAATCCCCGCGATGGGGTGAGCTCCCATTGCTCAGTCCCTGCTCTTGCCAACCTAGCAGTTCAAAAGCACATCAAAGTGCAAGTAGATAAATAGGTACCACTCCGGCGGGAAGGTAAACGGCGTTTCCGTGCGCTGCCCTGGTTCGCCAGAAGCGACTTAGTCATGCTGGCCACATGACCCGGAAGCTGTATGCTGGCTCCCTCGGCCAATAAAGCAAGATGAGCGCCGCAACCCCAGAGTCGGCCATGACTGGACCTAATGGTCAGGGGTCCCTTTACCTTTAGGTAGAGGCACTGGCTGGCTTCACGGTTTTTCCTACATCATGATTTTTGCCAGCGTTTGCTCTTGTGATTTGCTGCCCTCCTGCATAAAGCAGGGAAAAGCTGAGCCGGCAGAGTTAACAGGAGCTGCAGGAATCGAGAAAAGCACTGGTTGGCTTCATGGTTTCTCCCACACTGATTTATTATTATTATTATTATTATTATTATTATTATTATTATTTGTAATGCTTTTAATTAGTTTTCTTACTTGATAGACAAACACACAAAATAGAAAGCCAAAATAATAAAATGACAACAACAAACAAAACAAAATAGGAAAAGAAAAGGAAACCCAAAAACCAAAACCTACATACAACCATAAATCCATAAGTTCTTACCTTCAGATTTATGAGACCACATTCTTTCATCCCGATTTTTTTTCTTTTCTAATAGACTTCTGTCTGCCTCTAAGCAGGTCATTTTTATCTATTTGTTAAACTGCTCCTTTTATCCTTTCTTCATTTCTACTGTTATGCACATACTATGCTAATAATCCATACTGTGGTTTGCAAAAATTAATCAAAGCAAATAAAGTACCAACAAAATGTTTACAGACTCACAGGGGAGAAACCATTTAGATGTATGGAGGGTAGAAAGTTTTCCCCTCAAAAGTTCACTTCTTTCTTCAGATGAACAGGTTCTTATAGGCAGAAATCAAATTCATTAATTTGATATTTTTGACACACACACACCATGATTCACAATATATTGCCAGGTCAAAAATTATGAAACCGATATGACGATATGGACTTCAAACCAGACTGGGATGATATATCGCTATATATCGCCCAGCCCTAGCCTAGACCAGTGACAAAGAACATGCTTTGCAAGGATTTAATTGCTTGCCTCTCCACTGAGCGGATGGGAAACCTTCCTGCGGCCTGGTGCCGGGAGTGGGCAGGGCCAGAAACAAAAGTGAGTAGAGCAATGGGGTAGGGTTACCTTTGTACAGTAGAGAGGGGTGTGTGTAGAAATAGGCTACTGTACAAAGGTCGTCTTTGGCGATCACTCATAGCCAAGTAAGATTGTCTTCCATAAACATGGTTTTAACAATGAGTCCGTAAGTGACTGTGGAGGCCAATTCTGGATCCACATGTCCTTGCACACTGGGGACATAGGTTTCCAGGTGGGAGTTGATCATGGTGTGGATTTGCCAAGCGTGCCTTCCTCTTACCATGTTTCTCCTTTACGTCCTGAGTTCGAGCGTCTTCAAAGCCCATGACACCTTTGGTCAAGGCTGTTCTCCAATTGGAGCACTCGCAGGAAAGTGTTTCCGAATTGTTGGTGTTTCTACTACGTTGTTTTAGATTTGCTTTGAGAGAGTCTTTAAACCTCTTTTGTTGACCACCAGTATTACACTTTCCATTTTTAAGCTCGGAATACTTGCTTTGGAAGACAATAATCAGGCATCCACACAACATGACCAGTCCAACGAAGTTGATGTTGAAGAATCATTGCTTTGACACTGGTGATATTTGCTTCTTCCAGTGCACTGACATTGGACTTCAAGGGCACATGCCAGCTGGGCAAAAACAACACTCTAGTGAGGGGGCGTGGCCTAGGAATAGGGGCGTGGCCTAGGAAGAATCCCGAGAGCCACATAGAGAGGTGTGGAGGGTCACATTTGGCCCCCAGGCCTGATGTTCCCCAAGTATTTTGCAAACATTCTATTGCAATTCATTGCCTTCCAAATACCTTCTGCTGGTTGAAAGGCTTCCGAGCAGATTACTGTAGCACCGGGCATTGATGCCTTAATCATGATTTGCTTGCTGGGAGGGATGTCACAAAAGTAATAACCGCAGAGGACCGCTTTCTCAAGATGTTTGTTTCCAGGTCTCCTCACCCCCAACTCATTGGGGAATCGCAGGACACCCATCAATGCCAGCGTCCATAATTATTGGATAACAATAACATCATCTTTATAGCTTCCAATAAATTCAAGGCTGAATTGCTTCACTATTGCCACATTTGCACCGTAAACGTAATCATAATACAGTGGTATGTAAAGGTAAAGGGACCCCTGACCATTAGGTCCAGTTGTGACCGACTCTGGCGCTCATCTCGCTTTGTTGGCCGAGGGAGCCGGCGTACAGCTTCCGGGTCATGTGGCCAGCATGACTAAGTCGCTTCTGGCGAACCAGAGCAGCGCACAGAAACGCCGTTTACCTTCCCGCTGGAGCGGTACCTATTTATCTACTTGCACTTTGACGTGCTTTTGAACTGCTAGGTTGGCAGGAGCAGGGACGGAGCAACGGGAGCTCACCCCGTCACGGGGATTCGAACCGCCGACCTTCTGATTGGCAAGTCCTAGGCTCTGTGGTTTAACCCACAGTGCCACCCACGTCCCAATACAGAGGTACCTCGGGTTAAGTACTTAATTCGTTCCGGAGGTCCGTTCTTAATCTGAAACTGTTCTCAACCTGAAGCACCACTTTAGCTCATGGGGCCTCCTGCTGCTGCTGTGCCGCTGGAGCACGATTTCTGTTCTCATCCTGAAGCAAAGTTCTTAACCCGTGGTAATACTTCTGGGTTAGCGGAGTCGGTAACCTGCAGCATATGTAACCTGAACCGTGTTACCCGAGGTACCACTGTAATGTTATTATTAAATAGGCACATTTAAAGGAGTATGATATACTGATTTAAACAAATAATTCTGGGAGCTGTAGTTCATTAAGGGTGCTGACAGTTGCCTTTCCCCTCCTCACAGAGCTACAATTTGCAGAGTTTCCTGGGAAGAGGGAATTGAATATTAAACTGCTCTGGTCTAAAGTAACAACTCCACTTTACAGGTCTTGCAATGCAAAATGGTAAGAGCCTCCTAACAGAATTATATGGAATTTTTGTTTAACGTGATTACATTCGGTTAATGAAGCAGTCCGCTGAAGAAATGTATACAGCTGACTGCACGAGTTAGCAGGGGAATTGAACAGCATCCTATAATTAAGGGACATTCACATTGCATTAATTATATTAAACTTCCCCTGAGTTTGATCCTATGGGCTGATCGGAAATCACAAAGGCGGAAAATACCAGTCTTTTGTTTGCAAACCAGAGAATTTCACACTGTGTTTAAAAAGTTAGGGAGCAAAATCATACAAAGGAGACTCATTCAGCCTCATAGCAGCTAAGGAAAATAATATGACGTCTCTGTTGGACATAGCCAACTACCGTATTTTTCGCTCTATAAGACGCACCAGACCATAAGACACACCTAGTTTTTGGAGGAGGAAAACAAGGAAAAAAATATTCTGAATCTCAGAAGCCAGAACAGCAAGAGGGATTGCTGCACAATGAAAGCAGCGATCCCTCTTCCTGTTCTGGCTTCTGGGATAGCTGCGCAGCCTGCATTCGCTCCATAAGATGCACACACATTTCCCCTTACTTTTTAGGAGGGAAAAATATAGAGCAAAAAAGACAGTAATTAGTTTCTGGGCTCAACTCAAAGTGCTGTTTTTGACCAATAAAGTCTCAAGCAGCTGAGAACCCCCAAAGCTCTGAGCTTTCCCCAGATGTACCTACCCAGACTCTTCACTGATCATCTGAGGTATTTTCAGATCTTCCAAGTGCCCCTATTTTCCAGGGACTGTCCCGATTTACAGAAGCCGTCCCAGTTTCTGGTTTGATCCCAGAATATCCCAGTTTTCCTTAGGACACCCCTATTTTCATCAGAGAAATGTTGGAGGGTAGGGCGTTATGCCACCCCTGAGCCAAGGAGATAAGTAACTATACAACATTTAGAAGACATCTGAAGGCTGTCCTGTATAGGGACGTTTTAAAATGTTTAATGTTTTATTACATTTTTATATGCACTGGTACCTCGGTTCCCGAATGCCTCTGTTGTCAAAATTTTCGGTTCTCGGATGCCGAAAACCCAGAAGTAAATGCTTCTGTTTTCGAACGTTTTTTGGAACTTGAATGTGCGATGCAGCTTCTGCTGAGTGCAAGAAGCTCTTTCAACCAGTGGGAAGCAGCGCCTTGGTTTCTGAACGTTTCAGAAGCCAAACGGTCTTCTGGAACAGATTATGTTCGAGAACTGAGGTACCACTGTATGTTGGAATTGCCCAGATGGGTGAATAAGTGAATAAGGAGTGGGCTATCTTTAAGGAGGGACGCGGGTGGCGCTGTGGGTAAAAGCCTCAGCGCCTAGGGCTTGCCGATTGAAAGGTTGGCGGTTCGAATCCCCACGGCGGGGTGCGCTCCCGCTGCTCGGTCCCAGCGCCTGCCAACCTAGCAGTTCGAAAGCACGTCAAAGTGCAAGTAGATAAATAGGGACCGCTTACTGGCGGGAAGGTAAACGGCATTTCCGTGTGCGGCTCTGGCTCGCCAGATGCAGCTTTGTCACGCTGGCCACGTGACCCGGAAGTGTCTCCGGACAGCGCTGGCCCCCGGCCTCTTGAGTGAGATGGGCGCACAACCCTAGAGTCTGTCAAGACTGGCCCGTACGGGCAGGGGTACCTTTACCTTTACCTTTATCTTTAAGGAATACATCAAAATTAATGTGGAAAAAGTAGAATTTCTGGCAGATACTGAGTGAATCCAGAAAATGACTAGAGTGAAAGGAGAGTAAAGTTAAGATAAAAGAAGAGATTAAAGAAATAATGAAATGCGTTTAAGCTAGTTGGAAAAATAAAGTACCGTAACAAGAACGGCTGGAAGTCAAGTCACTTGGTGGGTGTCCATATGGGGTAGGTGTGTAGGTATGTTGATATGTATAGTATAGGTGGGTATTATATAGAGTAATGTAGGTATGTTTTATGTTATGAAAATTAGGTAGTGTGTTGTGTACGTGTATTGTGTAAATGTATATGTATATGTATGTGTTTTATACGTTAATAAAATAAATAAATAAATAAATAAATAAATAAAAGATGGGTGGGGTATAAATAATAAAATTATCATCATCATTAGGGAATAGGATGTCCCTATTTTCATCGGAGAAATGTTGAAGGGTATTCAATTTATGTAGTAGAATGTTAATTAATAAATAAATAACACAAGCAGAAGGGGACTTACGCAAGAGAGAGTTCCCCTCCCCTCCCTCTCCAGCCCCTTGAGCCCCATGAAAAGTCAAATCTCAGCCGTCCCTCTCGGGAGCATGGGATATATATTCATAGCATCATAGAACTGTAGATTTAGAAGGGACCCAAGGGTCATCTAGTCCAACCCCCCTGCAATGCAGGAATCACAGCTGAAGAATCCCTGACAGATGGCCACCCAACCTCTGCTTAGAAACCTCCAAGGAAGGAGAGTCCATCACCTTCTGAGGTTGCCTGTTCCATCGTCAAACAGCTCTTACCGTCAGAGAATTCTTCCGAATATTTAGTTGGCATCTACTTGCTTATAATCCACTGGTTCAGAAAACAAGCTTATTCTCTTGCATTTTTCATATCTCACATTTCTTCCCTCGTGAGAGTCTTGCGGGCCAAGGAAGGTGGCCTAGGAGGCCTCATTTAGCCCCTGAGCCAGAGGCTTCCCCAGCCCGTATTAATGCTTGGTTGCTGGTGAGTCAGTCCTTGTGCAGCGTGAATCTGTATAATATTCCTTTCTCTCCTCTGCTTTGCAGATAATCTTTAGAATATGATTTAGAGGGAGCAATTATAAGGCTATACATTGCGACTGTCAAAAATGGCTAATTCTCTGTTGGATGGGAGTCATGGGAAAGAATCTTTTGATTTATGATGGCTTTTTCTTGCCCTCTCCCTCTGGTTTATTATTTAACAGATAAGAAAGCTGATCCATCCTATAATATACACACGCGCCTAACTGCATCAAACTCCCTAGATTCCCTGCTTAGATGCTATTCAGCGCTGAGAGTAATTTATGAGCATTTTCCCCATGTTTTCCTTTCCTTTCCTTTTGCAAGATGAAAGGCATTGCTCAAGTGTCAGAGAGGTCCCCAAAACGCAGCAACAAAAGGAGTAAATAAAACCGCGGCGGAACAACAACAATACGTGGAATGCTTTTCAAATCATTCCCTTCCGCCGAGCAAAAAAATCAACAATTGACCAAATGGCCTTAATCTGTCACTTTAAAAATGGTCTCTTAGTAGCTACACAGATAGCGAGGAGGTGAATGATGCTCAGTTGGGGAACGATGGCAGCAGACAGACGGCCGTCAGAGGAGAGCCATAGCCAAGAAGACCACAGAATTTAAACAACATAAACTCAAATGAGCTGATCTGAATGCCCAGCTCAGGGCAGTAGATGTTCCTATTGCGGAGGAACCAACAGAACCTGCAACAAAATGTTGCAGCATATCATCACTTCCATGGAAGAAGTGCTGCACCGCTCCTTGAGGAGGTGGAATGCTTTAGTCCTTTTTAAAAAGTTTTAGATTAGATTTAGCATCAATTCTTCGGCGATCAGCCTTCTTTATGGTCCAGCTCTCACTTCCATACATCACTACTGGGAAAACCATAGCTTTAACAATACAGACCTTTGTTGGCAAGGTGATGTCTCTGCTTTTTAAGATGCTGCCTAAGATGCTATGATTCTATTATTCATCAGTGAGGGCCAGGACACTAGTCTATCTGCCTGCCTTCCCAGTTCTGCTGGACCCTTGCTAGACACCTCCACCACCTCCATCATCCCTCAAACTCCAAACATATCTATGCTGCTGGAAGCCAAGGCTCGTGTCTCCGACATCCTGCTCTTCCTGGCTCCACATGCACCACTGCTGACAACAGGCGCACCTCCATGTCACCAGTATGCCTTTCTGTGCTCCGCAGAGCCACAAAGCAGACTGTCCGCTCATTTTATACGGCCATTTTTTTTATCATTTGCTTCAAGTGCCACCCTTAGATCTAATCTCCGTTTACTCAAGGCAATCTGACCTGACCGGAAAATATATTGCACGGCAAATGACATGTTACGAGAACGCAAGCACATTCTCCGTTTCATGTGTGCTTCGCTCTGGAGGAGGAAGAAATAGATCTGTAATAAATCATGGTGATCATTATTATTAAACGCCCACCATAAAGTAGGAATGTGCATGGAATTGTGGGCTGTCAGTGGATGTGCGCTGATTGCTGCTCTTTCCTATGTGCGGGCATGTAAACATAGGGATCTGCCTGAAATTGAGCCATCTAACTCAGTATTGTCTACACTGACCGTCAGCAGCTCTCCACAGTTTCAGAAAGTGAACATTCACAGCCCTGCCTGCAGATTAAACATGAGACCTTCTGCATGCAAGGCAGATGCGCTGCCAGGGATCTATGGCCGTTCTTTGCTGACCATTCCTTTTCAGGTCTTTGGTGCATTTTCAGTGTGAGGTGTGTTACTACTTACTGTATTTTTCGCTCCATAAGACGCACCTAGTTTTTAGAGGGGGAATGCAAGAAAAAAACTACCGTATTTTTTGCCCTATAGGGCACACCGGCCCATAGAGCGCACCTAGGGTTTTTTTGGGGGGGGGATAAAGAAAAAAAATTATTTCCCCCCCCCAGGTGCGGGGCTGGGGCTGGGGAAGCCCGAGCTTCCCCCAACCCCAGCCCCCAGAACAGGCTGCTATCCGCAAGCCTAGGGAGCCCAGCAGGAAGTTCCGCAGGCTCCCAAGGCTTGCGGATAGCTTCCTGAAGCCTGGAGAGTGAGAGGGGTCGGTGCGCACCAACCCCTCTCGCTCTTCAGGCTTCAGCGAAAGCCTGCATTCACCCCATAGGACACACACACATTTCCCCTTCATTTTTGGAGGGGGAAAAGTGTGTCCTATAGGGCGAAAAATACGGTATTTTTAAAGGGAGCACTGAGCAGAGCCTGTATGCATCCCAGGCTCTGCTCAGCGCTCCCTTTGACGAGCCACGCGGAGCGTGTGTGCGGCTCTTGGGGGCTTTTCCCCAGGAGGGAGAAGAGCAGCTTGTCACTGACTTCCCCCACCTCGTAGAAAACCCCGCAAGAGCCGCACAGCCTTTAAAGAGCGTGTGGCTCTTGCTGGCTTTTGCGGGAGGTGGGGGAATTGGCCCCCCCTTGGGGAAAAGCCTGCAAGAGCCACGCAGAGTGTGTGTGCGACTCTTGGGGGCTTTTCCCACCTGCCACCTGCCTGCATTCGCTCCATAAGACGCACACACATTTCTCTTTACTTTTTAGGAGGGAAAAAGTGTGTCTTATGGAGCAAAAAATACGGTAGTTATTTGGACAATTCTGTGTCCAGGGCAGCTATCTATCAGCTCAATCTGGTACGCAGGCTGAGACCCTATCTGCCCATGGACTGTCTCACCAGAGTGGTGCATGCTTTAACTATCTCCTGCTTGGACTCCTGCAATGTGCTCTATGTGGGGCTACCTTTGAAGGTGACCTGGAAACTACAATTAATCCAGAATGCGGCAGCTACATTGGTGACTGGGAGTGGCCACCTAGACCATATAACACGAGTCATGAAAGACCTACATTGGCTCCCAGTACATATCTGAGCACAATTCAAATTGTTGGTGCTGACCTTTAAAGCCCTAAATGGCCTCGGTCCTGTATACCTGAAGAAGCGTCTCCACCCCATCGTTCAGCTCCGAGGGCCTTCTGGTGGTTCCCTCCCAGCAAGAAACGAAGTTACAAGGAACCAAGCAGAGGGCCGTATCAGTAGTGACACCCGCCCTGTGGAACACCCTCCCACCAGATGTCAGGGAAAGAAACAACTATCTGACATTTAGAAGACATCTGAAGGCAGCCCTGTTTAGGGAAGTTTTTAATGACTGATGTTTTAATGTATTTTTAATCTTTTGTAGGAAGCCACCCAGAGTGGGCGGGGTATAATTAATAATAATAATAATAATAATAATAATAATAATAATACGCCGTACCTATGCCTACCAACAACAACAACAAAAGCACTGCTCCTTGTCATTTCATCCTCACAACATCCTCAGTGCTGACTGGCCCAAGGTCACCCAGGGATCTTCATGGCTGAGCGGGGATTCAAACCCTCCTTTCCCAAGATCCTAGTTCAACGCTCTAACTCTCATGTCTCTCTTATTAGCAGAAATGAGCACTTGGGGACTATTCGGGAATGAAAGATCCCCCAAACCACAGTCAGCCCATGCCCTTTATCTCCCTCTCAGTTTTCTGACAGCAACACTCCTGCCCTCCCCAGCAAAGCAGTTCAAGGGGCAGAGGAAGACAAACTCACCCACAAACACTTGGAACATTATTATAGACATGGAGGACGTAGCAATTTGTCCCCCACGTGGCTTTAACATCAGAATTTTTTCATTCCTGCTGCTCACTTCAAGAGCTTTGAAACCAACAATGTGTGCCTGAGCTTGCTTGCTTTCTTCCTTCTCCCTCCCAGTCCCTTTTCCTTTTATATCCTGTCTCTTAGAGATTCTGATAGAACCTCACTGTGGGTATAGAAAGACAGAAAGAAGCCTTTTCTGGACTATTTAAATAAATATTATAATATGGTGAATTTGTGATCAGGATTTGAACTATGAGCAACAGAAATAATTAGTGGGACGCGGGTGGCGCTGTGGGTTAAACCAACTCTGGGGTTGTGGCGCTCATCTCGCTTTATTGGCCAAGGGAGCCGGCATTTGTCCACAGACAGCTTCCGGGTCGTGTGGCCAGCATGACTAAGCTGCATCTGGCGAACCAGAGCAGCGCATGTAAACGCCATTTACCTTCCTGCCAGAGTGGTACCTATTTATCTACTTGCACTTTGATGTGCTTTCGAACTGCAAGGTTGGCAGGAGCAGGGACTGAGCAACGGGAGCTCACCCCGCCGCGGGGATTCGAACCGCCGACCTTCTGATCGGCAAGTCCTAGGCTCTGTGGTTTAACCCACAGCGCCACCCGCATCCCTTAGTTATAGGTATATCAGTACTCAAATCTGAATTGTTAAATTGTGTTATTAGTGTTATTGTGGTTTTTGTTGTATGTGGTTTTTGTGGTGGTTGTTTCTATTGAAAAAATGATTAAATATATTTTTTTAAAAAAAGCTGCCAGATTGACGAGTTGCCTTCAAGGGGCAGCGGGGGCAAAGATTCCCAGTCAAAGATTCGTGGGAAAGGCTGGCTCGCCTCATCAGCTCAGGGGGCAATGCTGCTGGCATCGCAGCCAAAGTCATTTCTGTTGACATAGGAATCGCTGGAATAAGTGACAGCCAAGGTGACAGCCAAACGGAAGCGCCATCTGTCCAGCAATGACTCATCGCCATTCGGTCCTGACCTGCCCTGCAGCATAGTGTGAAATGATGTTGTTGCTGGTTTTTAATCCCACTCTTCAGTTGAAAAAACATGTAATAAGTGTTGGAAATGTAAAGAAAAAGAAGGTTCATTTTTTCATATGTGGTGGGAATGTAAGAAGGTAAAGGGTTTCTGGGAAATGGTATATAATGAATTGAAAAAGATGTTTAAATACACGTTTGTTAAAAAACCAGAAGCCTTTTTGCTAGGAATAACAGGAAGAGAGATAAATAGAAGTGATTATAAACTTTTTCAGTACGCAGTAACAGCGGCAAGAATATTGATGGCCCAAAAATGGAAACAAGAGGAATTACCGACCTTGAATGAGTGGAGAATGAAACTTATGGACTATGCAGAACTGGATAAAATGACTGGAAAAATCAGATACCAGAAAGATCACAAATTCATCGAGGACTGGGGAAAGTTTACGGATTATCTGAAAACTATATGTGATGAACAGACAACGCTAGTGGGTTTTAAGGAGGCTTTGTGATAACACAAGGTATATTGTAAAAAAGAAACAGAGATGGAAGGTTAATATTAAATTGGCAATATCATACAGAAAATGCGTGGATAAGAAAAATGGATGATT
Source organism: Podarcis raffonei (assembly GCF_027172205.1). Lineage (NCBI taxonomy): Eukaryota > Metazoa > Chordata > Lepidosauria > Squamata > Lacertidae > Podarcis > Podarcis raffonei. Next base: position 113,824,610 of record NC_070604.1, on the reverse strand, counting down.
GAGGGAGGTGCCGGTGGAAGTTTAAAAAACAGCAAATATGTAATTATGGTTGCACAAATTATTTGTAAAAGAAAAACTTAATAAAAATTTATATATAAAAAAAAGAAAAAAGACTCCCAGAGCAGCTTACAAATATCAAGGAGAAGACTGCCCCTGTCCTCAGGCACACAATCTGAGAGGCATGGCACAAAAGGAAAGGAGAAGGGAAGGGAGAAGGAAAAGGGCAAGATCCTATTTTTTTTGTTTCAGAGCTCTTGTACCGGGCAACAGGGAAGGTATTAAAGTTACTGCTTACAAGTAATAATAATAATAATAATAATAATAATAATAATAATAATAATTTATTATTTATACCACGCCCATCTGGCTGGGTTTCCCCAGCCACTCTGGGCGGCTTCCAACTGAATATTAAAAACAGTACAGCATCAAACATTAAAAACTTCCCTAAAGAGGGCTGCCTTCAGATGACTTTTAAAAGTAAAATAGTTATTTATTGCTTTGACATCTGCTGGGAGGGTGTTCCACAGGGCGGGCGCCACTACAGAGAAGGCCCTCTGCCTGGTTCCCTGTAGCCTCACTTCTCACAATGAGGGAACCACCAGAAGGCCCTCGCTGCTGGATCTCAGTGTCAGGGCTGAACGATGGGGGTCGAGATGCTCGTTCAGGTATACAGGACCGAGGCCGTTTAGGGCTTTAAAGGTCAGCACCAACACTTTGAATTCTGCTTGGAAACGTGCTTTTCTCTCAAGTGTGCCTTTAACTCAACACATTCTTCCACCTCTCATAATTAAAGAACTGAACAGAACCTTAACCCAACATTGTTATGGCTTATCTGTAAACTAAAGGCAAGAATGGATGGCTCTCTTTATTCCACTCTACGGTTTTTTGAATGAAAGCTGGTTTATAAATAAAAGGATAATTTCGTTCCGATCTGCACAGAGTCCAGGAGACAAAAAAAAAATGGGGTCATTCAAATTCCTAAAGCACCCCTGCCCAACACATAATCCCACTCTTTCACGCAATGATCAAAGTCGCTTAAAAGATGGATCAAATCTAAAACCGAATCTAAAGGTGCCTTGCTTATAATAAGAGCATTTGGCACTAATAGGATGAATTTTCCCTCCTCCTCCCCTTGTCTATTTGGAATTGTATATTTGAATGGTGAAGGGAGGGGGCAGTCAGTGTTATCTGCATTAGTAATCGTAAGCAGAAAAACAGGGGATGCTCTTTTCATTTGATTAGACACAGTTCATGGATTTGATCTTGTATTTGGTGCATTGATAGCTACATGCTCCAGGCTCCCCACTTCAGAGCTGCTCCCCCAAATGCGGACAGTGAGGGGTGGGGCTATTAAGGGGTGTGTCCAGCTGGAGGCGGGGCTGCATTGATGGGGGCGTGGCCAACCAACGCGGCCTGGCTCTCTCACTCCACGTTATTCTAGCTAAGTGATCCGTCCATGGGTTTTGTCTCTTCTAAGGAAGAGGAGAAAGGGCTTGTTTTGAAACAGTTCTAATTGCACACTCGAGGCCGTTCAAGGGCCATCAGCAGCTCCCCTCCACGAGCCTTGGCAAGCTGTTTCAAATCTATTTCCCTTCGTCTCCGGTATTTATAGCACGCCTCTTGTCATGAAGGAGTAAGTGATGAGAGAAAGGAGGGATCGATCGGGGGCACTTTAATTTAATAAAGCAAATATATAAAGAACTGCTTTGTAAGTGCTTTGCCCTTCCGTTGCAGTAAACACAACGCTTGCAGCGTGGGGTTGAAATCCTAAGCCAGCTCTTGTGCAATAATTAAGGTGCTGGGCGGGGGGACGGGACAGCCTAGATGGCTATTCCAACATCCCTAGAGCGAGTTCCTGTGAGGTCAATGTGAATAGCATTAAAAACATAAGAAGAGCTTGCTGGACCGAGCCAGTGGCCCATACGATACGATACGATAATCTTTATTGTCATTGTCCCATACAGAACAACGAAATTAAAAATCTACATCAGACATCCAGAAACCAACAAGCCTGCTATCCCAGCTATCCCAGTCTGGTTAGCCCCCTAAAAACTCTGTTAAAGGTAAAGGGACCCCTGACCATTAGGTCCAGTCGTGGACGACTCTGGGGTTGTGGCGCTCATCTCGCTTTATTGGCCGAGGGAGCCGGTGTACAGCTTCTGGGTCATGTGGCCAGCATGACTAAGCCGCTTCTGGCGAACCAGAGCAGCACACGGAAACGCCGTTTACCTTCCCGCCAGAGCGGTACCTATTTATCCACTTGCACTTTGACGTGCTTTCGAACTGCTAGGTTGGCAGGAGCAGGGACCGAGCAACGGGAGTATTCGGGGGGGTCAATTTCGTCCAGGGGGTCCGGCACACTTCCTCCTGCGCAGCTCTGCTCTTCCCCCCTGGAACCTTTGACTCCAGCAGAGTAAACACAGCAGAAGCAGAAGCAGGAACGTTCTGTCGTGTGGTGGCAATAACTCAGGCTGACACGCAGCTCTCCTTATCTTAAAGTCTTTATTCCTTAGCAAAATACAACAGCTATAAATCTCCTGGCGAGAGAGCCGACATGTTGCTTGCTCTCTCCTTGAAGCAAACACGCAGACTGAAAGCACACACAGAAACCACTCCCCTTCCGTGTTCTCTGCCCGCCCTCAGAATGTGAGGCGTCATAACTCAGAACTCTTAACCCTGTAAGTTCTGAGCCCCCTCAACACCCCCTCTCGAATCACATTCTGAGAGGACTTCTGAGTGTTCAACACCTTCCCCATTGCCTTCCGCCCCTTCCTGGCATCGTTGTTAGGCACCTGTTGAACCTCACAAACCTCAGGTTCGCACTGTGCGAAACCAACCCACGCATTTGTGACCTGAAACCTTTCAGGTGGAATTCCCTTTGTTGCCCTTGAAGACCGCCTGGGCACAAACTGGGGTTCTTCTCCTGACCCACTGGGGCCAGCATGTGCGTCTTCCTCATCAGAAGACTCCCCCTCTGACTTGACACGTCTGTGAGCTTTCTCCATTATGCGCACAGGAGATGAGGGCTCACTCTTGGACACTCCCTTCACAACCTGTGGAGACGCCCTACTCTGTTCAGGGACCTGGTCTCCACCAGCAGGTTCAGGCTCTGGCTCTCTTTCCTCCTCAGAGTCGTACAGACAATCTGAGTGAACGTCAGAGCGCACTTTGCGCCTAGCCCAGCCATCCTGCTCAAAGAACTCAGCCTGTTTACTGACCAGAAGCTTGGTCTGATCACCTTCTGGGTATGCGAATCTCCACCCCTTGGTCGCGGGTTCATACCCACAGAAGATCATTTCCTGGTACCTTGGACCACCTTCTTGCTGCAACCACTTTGGTACAGGCACCATGGCCCTGCAACCAAAAGTGCGAAAGAAATGCACAAGCGGCTTCTGCCGATGAAGCAGGAAATACGGGGTGTCACCTACCACTTCATTGTAGCACCTGTTCATCGAGAAATTGGCCGTTTTTACCGCCTCCCCCCAAAAACTGTGAGGCAAACCAGAGTCATCCAGTAGAATCTCGGATGCTCGAACCAGGGCTTTACTCCTCAGCTCTGCCACGCCACTCTCCTGAGGAGAAGTCACCTTGTGACGTATCCCCCACTGGCGAAAGAAACCCTTTAGAGCAGACCCAGTGACCTCAGAACCACGGTCAAACTGGAAACCTTGCACCTTGGTGGAGAACCTCTGTTCCACCTCTGCAACCCAATCTTTGATCAGTTGCGCTGCTGCCTCATCCTTCGTTCTCAGCGTGAACGCCCATGAGTTCTGCGTAAAATCATCTGTCAGCACCATCAGCCACTTGGCCTTGCCCAGACTTGGCTGTGGCATACCTAAAAGGTCTGCATGCACAAGCTCAAAAGGCTTTGTGATGACTCTCTCCACCCTGGGATCATTAAACCCCTTGTTTCTGGCTTTCCTGCAAGCCTTGCACTTCAAAGGTTTACCACATTCTTTTACCTTGCAACCTTTGGTGCACTCTGATAACATCTGGACGTCCTCACAGGACCCATGTGACATTCTCTTGTGCCACACGCAAGCACACGACACATGAGTGTGGTCAGTGGCTTTCCCCTCACCCTCGAGAGGTGATTCCAGAACAAAGAGGTTGTTCTGATTTCTTTCAACACGTACCAGTTGCTCTCCACCTCTGGAAATTGTACAAACATTTTTTCAAAACTCACAGAATATCCCTCTTGTAAAAGACAGGGTACAGACAGCAAGCAATGCTTTATCTCAGGGAGAACATAAACCTTCAATTCAGCCTGTAAAAAAGAGACAAACAAGTTAGAAATATGGGTTACACGGCCCTGTGCACCTGTAGCAAATCTAACAGTTTTCTCAGTTGAAACAGCTTTGCAGTTCCACATTTGTCCATCAGGTGGCGCTGTTACCAAATGGGCATTCGCAGCTGAGTCAACAACCCAACGTAGGACCCTCCCCCCTCTGGAGTTGTCCTTCTTTGTTGCCTTAGCAACTGACTTCCTGCTCCCCCCGACCTTGGGGCTCTCGCTGCAGGTGGTGTTGTCCAAAACCGCCATCGCCGCAGACAGTTGAAAAGCTTTCTCACGCCTGCTCCCTCTGTTGCCATGGAAACCCGGCTGGTTCCCATGGGAAGTGACCTTGGGCGCATCCTGCCTTGGCTCCGTTGCTCTCTGTGGGCAGTTGCGTCGCAGGTGTTCAGCCGAGGCACAAACAAAACATCTCCGAGTGGAAAACTTTGCAGACTTGCCTTTGGACGTCAGCGCCCCCCCAACCTTTCCAGCAGCTCTCCTTGAGGCTTTTCTGCCGTTGGGAAAATGGCTTTTGGCTTCCAGCTCTGTGGTTTCTCTGCAAACCCCTCTCAGCTCCTGCCAAACAGCCTGGGCACTCTCAAGACCCTTGGACTGGCCTTCCTGGCCTGCACCCCCAAACTTGGATGCATAGCCTCCAGAGGAACAGCTTGCCTCTGCTTTCCTCTTCCCAGCTTCCAGCAGCTTTCCAGCATGCAGCTCATACGTAGGGGCATTCCGGCAGCCCTCCAACACAGTCCCAGCCCCCTCTGGGCCTTCTGGGCATTCCTCAGAGCAATTCTCAGCCCCCTCCAGTGGTGTGGCTCCCACTCTCTTCAGTGCCTGCCAACCGACCCAGGGCTTCCTCCCGTCTGCCTCTTCAAAAGGGACTGCACGCGATTCATGGCTGTCTGCCATCTCTCCCCCGGGGCCCGGCCTACTCACGATACAGTAGCACCTCCCGGTCCGGCAGATCCTTCCCAGCGAGCTCCTCCCGGCTGGCTCCAGCTACTCCTTAGCTGGCCTTTGGCTGCTGGCCTCTTTGCCTGCAGTTTCTCTTTCCCAGCGTCTCATCAGCTGGCCTCCTCACACGCACGAACGTTGCTTATCTTTATTGCTGATCCCCATAACCTATTCGGGGGGGTCAATTTCGTCCAGGGGGTCCGGCACACTTCCTCCTGCGCAGCTCTGCTCTTCCCCCCTGGAACCTTTGACTCCAGCAGAGTAAACACAGCAGAAGCAGAAGCAGGAACGTTCTGTCGTGTGGTGGCAATAACTCAGGCTGACACGCAGCTCTCCTTATCTTAAAGTCTTTATTCCTTAGCAAAATACAACAGCTATAAATCTCCTGGCGAGAGAGCCGACATGTTGCTTGCTCTCTCCTTGAAGCAAACACGCAGACTGAAAGCACACACAGAAACCACTCCCCTTCCGTGTTCTCTGCCCGCCCTCAGAATGTGAGGCGTCATAACTCAGAACTCTTAACCCTGTAAGTTCTGAGCCCCCTCAACAGGGAGCTCACCCCGTCGCGGGGATTCAAACTGCTGACCTTCTGATCGGCAAGACCTAGGCTCTGTGGTTTAACCAACAGCGCCACCCATGTCCCAGAGACTACCTTACACTGCTTTTAAAACCAAAATCGCATTTGAATAGAAACTGTTTCTCAGGCGGCTAGTCCTAGTCTTTATAACCCTGTACCTTCTTCCAGAAGGCAGAAGCTGAAATAGATCATTTCCAGGGTGCACACTATCCTGCGCTATCTCTGCAGCTTTTTTATGGCACCTGGAAGCATAGATTTGATCCAAGGTGGGAAGAGTGCACCCAATTATTCTCTCCGCTGTCTTTACAACTGGGGTGGGGTGGGGGTAATGTTTAACGTTTAATGCTGTATTGTCTTGGGAGCCAGCCAGATGGATGGGGTATAAATAATAAATTATTATTATACAGTCATACCTCTGGTTGAAGTTGCTTCAGGTTGAACATTTTCTTTTTTCTTTTTTAAAAGATATTTATTAAAGTTTTTAAAGTATAACAAAAAAGATGAAAAATAAAAAGAAACATACAAAATAAAAACAGTTAAAAACACATTAATTGTCATAATATATCTTCCTTACGCTTATTTCCCCAGACCTCCTCATACCTCCCTTTTTTGTATTCCAGTTCAGTTTGTTAGTTCAGCAAATCCTTACCATTAAACTTTTACCCATTTGTAAACCTTTTTTTCATATCTCTTAAAGCATTACAGCTGGAAACCACTTATTTTCTATCCAACATCCTTCTAACATTCATTAATTTTACAATATTTCTGTAAATAGTCTTTAAATTTCTTCCAATCTTCTTTTGCCGACTCTTCTCCCTGGTCTCGGATTCTGCCAGTCATTTCCACCAGTTCCATGTAGTCAATCACCTTCATCTGCCATTCTTCCAGAGTGGGTAAATCTTGTGTCTTCCAATATTTTGCAATGAGTATTCTTGCTGCTGTTGTAGCATACTTCAAAAAAGTTCTATCCTTCTTTGGCACCAATTGGCCGACTATGCCCAGAAGAAAGACCTCTGGTTTCTTCAGAAAGGTATATTTAAATACCTTTTTCAATTCATTATATATCATTTCCCAGAAAGCCTTAATCCTAGGGCACGTCCACCAAAGGTGAAAGAATGTACCTTCAGTTTCCTTGCATTTCCAACATTTATTATCGGGCAAATGATAGATTTTTGCAAGCTTGACTGGGGTCATGTACCACCTGTATATCATTTTCATAATATTCTCTCTTAAGGCATTACATGCCGTAAACTTCATACCTGTGGTCCATAACTGTTCCCAGTCAGCAAACATAATATTATGTCCAACATCTTGTGCCCATTTAATCATAACAGATTTCACCGTTTCATCCTGAGTATTACATTTCAACAGCAAGTTATACATTCTTGACAGATTCAGGTTGAGCATTTTCGGGTTGCACCCTACGTTACTTCTGGGTTTCACCGCTTGAGCCTGCACAGACGGTCAAAATGATGTCACATGCATGTGCTGAAGCGGCGAATCGTGACCCGCGCACGGGCAGACATACAGATGCGGGTTACGTTTGCTTCTGGATACGAACGGGGCTCCGAATGGATCCCGTTTCTATCCAGTGGTACCACTGTATTATTATCATCATCTCCCATATTATAGAGACTTGACCGGTCTCAACTAGAAGTCAGGACATCCAGCATTCTGCTAGAATACTCCTCCAGCAGAGATGTGACAGGCCTCTTCACTTTTGACTTTCAGTGGTTACCTTAATAACTTGCTATGAAGTCAGGCTTATGTTGCTGTTTATTTTCTTCTTTTTAATTAACCAGCCTCTTTAATTATTATCTGTCTTGTTCCATTTTTCCAAATTATTTTTATTAATTTTCCAAATCACTACAAATCCAACCAAATTAATTTAATTTAATACAATTTCTTAAAATCAGGTTTCCTGCTCCTGTCCCGAACATGGGATCATCACCCTTTCCTCACATTGCCACAGCATTTCTATTATCAGTATTGTTCTTAATGGTGTTTTGTGTTTTAAAGTTGAACATCACCCTGATATTTTATGATTTTGCTTTTATGAGTGAATATTATCTATCTTTGGTTAGTATTGCCTGCACTGAGTAAAAGGTAAAGGATCCCTGGATGGTTAAGTCCAGTCAAAGGCGACTATGGGGTTGTGATGCTCATCTCGCTTTCAGGCTGAGGGAGCCGGTGTTTGTCCACAGACAGCTTTCTGGGTTATGTGGCTAGCGTGGCCAAACTGCTCCTGGCACAACGGGACACCATGATGGAACCAGAGTGCACAGAAACATCGTTTACCTTCCCGCCACAGTGGTACCTATTCATCTACTTATTCATCTACTTGCACTGGCATGCTTTCAAACTGCTAGGTTGGCAGGAGCTGGGACAGAGCAACGGGAGCTCACCCCATCACGGGGATTCAAACCACCAACCTTCCGATCAGCAAGCCCAAGAGGCTCCATGGTTTAGACCACAGCGCCACCAGCGTCACTGAGTGCCAGCAGCACACCAGGGTTTCAGATAGGAGTCTGTTTCAGCTGTACCAGGAGATGCTGAGAATTGAACCCAGGAACTTCTGCATGTGCTCCACCACTGAGCAAGGCTGCTTCCCCAATGTAGGCTAACAGTCTTCTTCTGAATACTAGTTGCTGGAAACCGCAGAAGAGGAGAGTGCTGTAGTGCTTGAGTCCTTCTTATGGGCTTCTCACAGGCATCTGGTTGGCTACTGCAAGAATGGCGAGACTAGATGGGCCTTTGGCCTGATCCTGCAGGCTCTTCCTAGGTCCAAAACACCAATTTGGGCCAATAGGAAGTGTATTAGACCAGAGTTGGGGGATCTCCATTGCTTACCAATTAGCTCCCAGGCTCAGTTCCGGGTTTTAGTAGTACAATAATGGGGAAAGAATGTACTCTGAACATATAGACAAAGGTGAAAAATATCTGGCAAAAAAACCCGAGTCGAATAAGCAAGTTTGCCACAGGCATTTTCCAGAGACAGATGCTTTTACAGGCTCTGCATGCTCCCTTGGAATAAACTGCCAATGCAGGGATCGACCAAGAGGGCATCATTTATCATGGTTTAGCACCTGCTCAGCTGTGGCTCACCCACCTATTTGTTTCCTAAGGATAGGGGGCAAGCAAGCTGTTGCTGTTCCTGCAGAAATGAAGCATTGCGTCATCCACAAGCTATTTCAAATTATTGCAAATCCATTCCACTGAGAATTGACTTCTTCTTTTTTACATATTACAGGGTATCTTCCAATAAATATTATTACACCTGCCCTGTATTCTTAAATGCTAGCTACCTGCAGAAAGCAGGGTTGAATTCAGCAGTCCCCAGCACACTGAACGCTGCCAAACTTGTTTCTGAGTCAGCTTGCATGAGATCTGGCTTCCAGGCCTGAACACATTTATTAGGATACAAGTCCCACCGAATTTAATGAGCCTGACTTCAGAGTACATGTGCTTTCTCCATGGTGGAGATGTGCCTTCTTGTAACTTGAATCCATTGGTTTGGGTCCTAACCTTTCTAGCAGGAGAAAACAAGCTTCCACCATCTTCCACATGACAGCCCTTTAGATGTTTAAGGATGGCTGTCATATCACCTAACTTTTGAACTTGCCATTTAAATTGTTTAAGATCATGGCCACTGGGCCCATCACCTCCTGGCAAATAGAAGGGGAACAAATGGAGGCAGTGAGAGATTTTACTTTCTTGGGCTCCATGATCACTGCAGATGGTGACAGCAGCCACGAAATTAAAAGACGCCTGCTTTCTGGGAGAAAAGCAATGACAAACCTAGACAGCATCTTAAAAAGCAGAGACATCACCTTGCCAACAAAGGTCTGTATAGTTACAGCTATGGTTTTCCCAGTAGTGATGTATGGAAGTGAGAGCTGGACCATAAAGAAGGCTGATTGCCGAAGAATTGATGCTTTTGAATTATGGTGCTGGAGGAGACTCTTGAGAGTCCCATGGACTGCAAGAAGATCAAACGCATCCATTCTGAAGGAAATCAGCCCTGAGTGCTCACTGGAAGGACAGATCGTGAAGCTGAGGCTCTAATACTTTGGCCACCTGATGAGAAGAGAAGACTTCCTGGAAAAGACCCTGATGTTGGGAAAGATGGAGGGCACAAGGAGAACAGGATGACAGAGGATGAGATGGTTGGATAGTGTTCTCGAAGCTACCAGCATGAGTTTGACCAAACTGCGGGAGGCAGTGGAAGACAGGAGTGCCTGGCGTGCTCTGGTCCATGGGGTCACGAAGAGTCGGACACGACTAAAACACTAAACAACGAGAACAACAAAATCATATCACCACTCAGTCCTCTCCTCTAGGCTAATCATTCCCAGTCCCATCAACTGTTCCTCATAAGGATTGGCTTCCAGACCTTTGACCATTTGGGTTACCCCGCTCTGTACACATTCCAGCTTGCCAAAATTCTTCTTAATTTGTGGTGCATATGACTTCTTCCCCTTCTCTCTTGGGAAATTAATGTAATGTGTGAAGTTGGAGAGTCCAAAATCAGGAAGGGGAAGGGGAAGGGGAAGGGGAAGGGGAAGGGGAAGGAGAAGGAGAAGGAGAAGGAGAAGGAGAAGGAGAAGGAGAAGGAGAAGGAGAAGGAGAAGGAGAAGGAGAAGGAGAAGATTTGCACTACTTTTCCTCCTCAGTGACCTTACTACATATGGGCAGGACATCTATAGCAGCCCTCACCAGGTCTGATGGGAGTTGCAGCCCAAACATCTAGTGGTCACCAGCTTGTCAAAGCCTGATCTATAGTGACAGCATCCAGAATTCACAGGACTATTTTTGTAGGGGCTGCAAAAACCCCTTAGAGTTCATGAAATGAAGAAGAAACTTGGAAATACCCAACACTCCAATGTTAAGCTTTGACTCAAGAACCCTCAGCCCATACCAAATATGCTTAACAAGGGACAAAAAAAAGCCAGTTTCACGTTCCCCTTTGATTTTTGTCAGATGTTTCAAATCCCAGTCAAAGCAGATTCCCTTTCAGCTGCTTCCCTTTTCGTCCTGCCACTTGTATTTAGAACATGCATATGACACCTGGGATAATCTGTCAACTCTCGCTGCTCCTTTGATCCTCTTTCAGCCCTGGCTGTGAAATTCTGATCCTTCCATTTGCTGCTCTGGTCTTTTCTTATCTGCAGGAAAGCACAAGGTCATTTCTTTCTCAGCACTTCTGGAAGACGAAAGCTAATTTCTTCTTCTTCTTCTTCTTCTTCTTCTTCTTCTTCTTCTTCTTCTTCTTCTTCTTCTTCTGGAATCTGATTTTCCCCATCTTTCTAAGTTTCCATGTAATTTTCAAGTACATAGTTTGATATATACTATCTACCTTTCCATCTATCTGTAAAATTCAACATAAAATTAGAACGACAGCTACACCTACATATTTTTATGCCACAAGATTTAAAGTCATTGAGTGATATCAAGGAAGCTAAGTCACTTACATCTATTGGTTCCAATGGTTCTAACTTAGAGAACAACTTAGTTGGACATCACCCTTTATTCCCGAGGTAGCCAACCTGCTGTTGAACTACAACTCCCATCATACCCCTGGCCACTGGCTATGTCACCTGGGGTTGATGGGCTTTGTAGTCCAGTACAGAGTAGCCTTTCTCAATTTCGGGTCCCCAGACGTTGGATGTCGTGGACTGGTTGGGCGCAGAGGAATGCTGGGAGGAACCAGCCGGGGGACCACAAAAGGAAGAAGGCTTAGGGCCTGGGCATTGGTGGTGGGATGACAATGAGTGGGAGAAGAGATGTCAGACTGTGAAGAGATGTCAGAAGCTGAAGGAGTAACAGGGCTTTGTGAGCTGGGAGAGTCTGTGACAGAGAGAAGTCCAGAATCACAGGCAGATGCAGAAGCAGGAGGGTGGGAGGACAGTGGCCAAGAGGCAGAAATAAGTTGGGTTGGTGAAGAGTCACGGGTGTCTCCTCCTCCTGCTATGACAATCTTCCCTCCCCCTGGTCTTCGAGAACCAGAAGAGGCATGAAATGAGCAGAGCAGAGACAGGCATGCAGGCACTGTCTCCGATTGCTTGGAGAAATTCCTGGAAAGGAGGAAACATAGACGGCTTTGTGGAGGCAGGGAGCTTTAGTCTCGGCAACTGATCCATGGGGCAAAACGTACCAAGGATGAGTTCCAGTGTCATTGGATTACAACTTCCATCACACACATCCCTCAAAAAGACAACTTCTGCCATCCCTGACCACTGGTCCTGCCAGCTAGGGATGATGGAAATTGTAGTCCAAAAACATCTGAGAACTCAAGGTTGAGAAAGGTTGATCTAGAGCTGTGATGGTCAAACTTGGCCCTCCAGCTGTTTTGGGACTACAATTCCCATCATCCCTGACCACTGGTCCTGTTAGTTTGGGATGATGGGAGTTGTAGTCACTCAGACTTCTTGGAAGAAAGTGAGGTTAGGCATTGTGGTATCCTCTAAATCAGTGATGGCCAAACTTGGCCCTACAGCTGTTTTGGGACTACAATTCCCATCATCCCTGACCACTGGTCCTGTTAGTTTGGGATGATGGGAGTTGTAGTCACTCAGACTTCTTGGAAGAAAGTGAGGTTAGGCATTGTGGTATCCTCTAAATCAGTGATGGCCAAACTTGGCCCTACAGCTGTTTTGGGACTACAATTCCCATCATCCCTGACCACTGGTCCTGTTAGTTTGGGATGGTGGGAGTTGTAGTCCCAAAACAGCTGGAGAGCCAAGTTTGGCCATCACTGATCTAGAGGATACCACATTGGCTAACCTCACTTTCTTCCAAGAAGTCTGAGTGACCTCAATTTTGACAGGGCTTAGAGAGGACTTAACCTTCACCCTTCAAATCATAAACAATGGAATTATTCGCCAAACTCAACTGAGTTTTAATACAACTGAGTACAAATTGAGAATATTGACATGGGAATTCAGAGTAAACAAATGTCAAGTAAGTATAAGATCTTCATTATGCATAGTGTATTTTAGGCAACCAGCTCATTAGCTTCCAAGTTTATTATCTGCACCAGTGTCTTTTGTCATTTGCATTCATCACAGTGGATATTATGAGCGTAGCCTGCTGGGATTTCTGCTATCAGAAACATTAAGAACTTACTAATAAAAGTTATATTGGAAACACCCAATTGCACTCTGAGTTTAATCATTCCATTTGTTTCCTTGTCCCTCCTACTGTTCTACATTGGATTAAAGAGAGAGAAAGATCTGTCTGCAGTGATTAACACATCTCCATGGATGGAGATGCCCCTCCAATGTTTGGAAGTGCTTATGTTAGGGCAAACAATAACCAGTAACAGTGCTTCAGGAAAAAGATTTAACAAGCAGCTCTCCGTAGACTTATGCTTGGTTGCAGAGGAAGGTGACCAAGATACTGAAGGGTGGAACACATGAGGGAGCTGGGTATGTTTAGCCTGGAAAAGAAGAGACCGAACAATGATATGGTTGACATCTTCAAATATCTAAAGGGTTGTCACATGGAAAATGGAGCAAACTTGTTTTCTCCTGCTCCAGATGTTAGGACCCCAACCAATTGATTCTTGTAATTTGAATAAAATTCGGATTAAACATTAGGAAGAGCTTTCTGATGGTAAGAGCTGTTCAACAGTGGCTCCCTCAGGAGGTGGTAGACTCTCCTTCATTGGAGGTTGTTGAGTTTAAGTTTTTAAGTATGGGTGACCATCTGTCGGGGATTCTTTAGCTGTGATTCCTACGTTTCAGGTTGTTGGACTATATGACCCTTGGGGTCTATTCCAAATCTACAGTTCTATGATTCTAAGATTTTTTACTTTGCAAAAATTCAGCCACTGCTTTAGAATTATAAAGTCCCACAACCTGCAGGCTTCTGAAGGAACTTGAACATTTTTTCCTGGTCCAGCCTATGGCTGAGGCTCCACATGGTTAAAGGAAGGAAGGAAGCCTGAAGCTGACTGTAGTAGCCAGCACTTCTGATAGCTACTACAGGCACAAAGCAAGAGTTCTCATCAAATTCTTCTCAGTGCTGCTCACTCATTTTGACAATGAGTTCTGGGTTTCTGGGTTCAACGGAAGTCACAATGAGCAGTACTTTCCTTCAAATGGTTAGCTGTAGTACCATTTGAAACTGATAACAGATATGATGGACCTTCTTGCAGCCTGAGGTCCACATTCCATTCTAGGCAGCCTTCTGAGGGCCACATGCCAGTGGCAGGTCTGGCGAGTGGCAAAAGTGGGTGGAGCGACCATGCAAATTTTACCTTTGTTCAGTAGGCTGTTTTCTACATCCACACAGCCTACTTCGTCTTGCATTCACACGAGGAAGAGGCATTGTCAGAGTTGAAGGACACATTCCAGTCCTGAGGGAAAACATAAAACAGGACCAGTGGGGGCATGGCCAGACAGAATGGCCTGGAGGGTCACATTTGCAGAGTCAGTCCCTCTTCCCAGGGAACTCTGAGGAGTGTAGCTCTGTGAGGGGAAGAGAATAGAAATACCTTATTGTCACTGTACCACTTGTTTACAGTGAGATTAAACGAGCCCCCCTCCCCCCCAATCTCTCAGTCCTTGTTACACTCTGTGTGCTGTCGTACGACCACCAACCCCGAACGTCAGCTGCAATGTTGTTGTCTTCCATTCAGCAGCCTCATGGCCCACGGGTAGAAACTGTTCTTTAACCTGTTGGTGCGGTTTAGCATGCTTCTATATCTCCTGCCCTCGGGCAGGAGATTAAAAAGGTGCTCGCCAGGGTGCGAGTCATCCCTGAGAATGTTCCTTGCTCTTCTGAGGCAATGGTCTCCTGCGATGACATCTAGCAGACACAGGGGACAGCCCATGATATCGTGTGCTGTCTTCACCACCCTCTGTAAGGACTTTCTGTCCATGGCTGTCAATCCAGCGTACCACACCGTAATAGAGTGGTACCTCAGGTTAAGAACTTAATTCGTTCTGGAGGTCCATTATTAACCTGAAACCGTTCTTAACCTGAGGTACCACTTTAGCTAATGGGGCCTCCAGCCACCGCCGCACGATTTCTGTTCTCATCCTGAAGCAAAGTTCTTAACCCGAGGTACTATTTCTGGCTTAGCGGAGTCCGTAACCTGAAGCATCTGTAACCCGAGGTACCACTGTACAGTATGAGAGAACACTTTCTATCATGGACCGATAGAAGGAAATCATCAGTTGCTGTCTAACATTGTTTTTTCGCAAGACCCTAAGGAAATGAAGTCTCTATTGGG
This sequence comes from Podarcis raffonei, assembly GCF_027172205.1. NCBI lineage: Eukaryota > Metazoa > Chordata > Lepidosauria > Squamata > Lacertidae > Podarcis > Podarcis raffonei. The sequence goes on along the minus strand of NC_070604.1, from coordinate 113,809,559 downwards.
ATCTTCCTACAAACTACAGCTCCCAGGGTTCTTTGGGAGAAGTCACAACTGTTTAAAGAGGAACGATACGACTTGAAATGCATTGTGCAGATGAAGCCAGGATTGCCTTAACTATCTTGGCAAAGAAAAACACTGAAAGACTTATGGCTCCTCAGAGGATTCAGGCTGTGGTTCCTCTTCTCTGTGTGCTAGTCTATACACAGCCTTACTGTGGATGAAGACATCAGTATAGGGTGATCAAGGTACAACAAAAAAAGGTCAAGTATCCTACCCATCAGATATAGATGTTCTGGAAACAGTGGGACTTTTCACAGGCTCAGGTACCTACGAAACCCCCAACTGACGAAGTTTCTTGCGCTGATCTGTGTAGCCTTTGCTTGTTCTTGTGCCTGAGAGAGTTGCTATGGCAACCAGCGAAGAAGGATCCAAGCTTTGCAGAAGGGAGGAATAACAATGCAAACTCAAAGAATATGGAAAATGAGGGGAATCTTTAAGAGATACTCCTAACCGGACCCCAGTGTAGCGGTTTGGTCCATGAGGTGTAAACTGGATGCACCAAGTTTAGATCTCTTCTCATGAGAATTAGGTAGAGTAGAATAACTTTAATTGCTTTAGTCCTTAGACCATAGCAGTACATGACACTCACATGTGAGAGGGCTGTGAAGAGTTGTTCTTTAATGTTGCCAGTTGAAGTCTGCATCCACCAAGAAGCTCTTTTTACCAGTGGGGAGGAACCTCGGGCCCTGGTCTGAGATTTGGCCCTCCAGGTCTCTAGTATCTGGCCCTCAGGACTCTCTCAGGCCACACCCATCTCCCCAGACCACGCCCTTTCACCTTCCCTGCCCTACCACTGCTTCAGGTGTTTTTTGCTGAAATGTGCCCTTAAATGGTGACGGTGGTTCTTGTTTGCCTGGCTGGAACGAGATGTGTGGCTTGGTAGATATAGAAGCCTCTGACTTTGGCACGGAGTAGGAATTTTCCTGCTAGATATTAAGTATAGTGATTTAATTCACTGAAATTGTAAATGCTTGTATGCTTTAGGTAAAGGTAAAGGGACCCCTGACCATTAGGTCCAGTCGTGGCCAACTCTGGGGTTGCAACGCTCATCTCGCTTTATTGGCCGAGGGAGCCGGCGTATAGCTTCTGGGTCATGTGGCCAGCATGACTAAGCCGCTTCTGGCAAACCAGAGCAGCGCACGGAAATGCCGTTTACCTTCCTGCCAGAGCGGTACCTATTTATCTACTTGCACTTTGACATGCTTTCGAACTGCTAGGTTGGCAGGAGCAGGGACCGAGCAACGGGAGCTCACCTCATCACAGTGATTCGAACCACCAAACTTCTGATGGGCAAGTCCTAGGCTCTGTGGTTTAAGCCACAGCACCACCCACATCCCTTTGTATGCTTTACTATGTGTTTAAATGGGAGGTATCTAGTGAAGGAAAAACTCCATTTTATGTGACACAAGATGACTGTGCTTTAGAATGCACAGTGAACACTGCTAAGTTGAATGGAGTGTTGGAGTGCTGCTTCACAGAAAGCAAGCAAAGCTGCAGGAGAAGGTAAAAGTGGAAATCTCTCATAGGAGCTGCAAGGCATGGCCTTATTGAGATACAGAAAGCTGAATGCTGAACTCTGGAAAAAGAGGAAACTACAGTTGTTTGGAAGTTGGAAGAAAAATGAGAGGCACAAATACAAGATGGGTGACACCTGGCTTGAGAGCAGTACATGTGAAAAGGATCTAGGAGTCTTGGTTGACCACAAACTTGACATGAGCCAACAGTGTGACGCGGCAGCTAAAAAAGCCAATGCAATTCTGGGCTGCATCAATAGGAGTATAGCATCTAGATCAAGGGAAGTAATAGTGCCACTGTATTCTGCTCTGGTCAGACCTCACCTGGAGTACTGTGTCCAGTTCTGGGCACCACAGTTCAAGAAGGACACTGACAAACTGGAACGTGTCCAGAGGAGGGCAACCAAAATGGTCAAAGGCCTGGAAACGATGCCTTATGAGGAACGGCTAAGGGAGGTGGGCATGTTTAGCCTGGAGAAGAGGAGGTTAAGGGGTGATATGATAGCCATGTTCAAATGAAGCTGTACTACCCAGGACAGGATGGGGTTGTGCAGAGTTGTTAAGGCAGCAGAGAGCATTGTTGGCTGCCCACTCTCCACCTTAGAGCAGATTTATGCCACAAGGTGCCATAGGAAGGCACTGGACATAGTAAAAGATCCATCGCATCCTGGTCACTGTCTCTTCGAGCTCCTGCCGTCGGGACGGAGATACAGGACGATGAAGACAAGAACGAGCCGTCTTAAGAACAGCTTCTTCTCCAGAGCGATCTCAGCCCTGAATGGGAAGCCTGGACTTTGAAAGTCATCTAATCTTCCTTGCTGTACTATACTGTATTGTTTTAATTAGTGTTTTTATGGAGCAGTCAAGTAATTTCGTTGTCCCTGAGAGGGGGCAATGACAATAAAGATATTATTATTATTATTATTATTATTATTATTATTATTATTATTATTATTATTATTATAAATATATAAAAGGATGTCACATAGAGGAGGGAGAAAGGTTGTTTTCTGCTGCTCCAGAGAAGCGGACATGGAGCAATGGTTCCAAACTACAAGAAAGAAGATTCCACCTAAACATTAGGAAGAACTTCCTGACAGTAAGAGCTGTTCAACAGTGGAATTTGCTGCCAAGGAGTGTGGTGGAGTCTCCTTCTTTGGAGGTCTTTAAGCAGAGGCTTGACAACCATATGTCAGGAGTGCTCTGATGGTGTTTCCTGCTTGGCAGGGGGTTGGACTCGATGGCCCTTGTGGTCTCTTCCAACTCTATGATTCTATGATTCTATGATTCTATGATTCAGACTGTAAGCCCATGCTTCGGGAAGCATGTGACTGTACATATTATGTTTTAATTCATCTATAACTATAAGTGTCTTCAAGTAAAGTTTTTGAATGTTAAAGTCTGGACATTGGTTTAATTTCCAAATGAGTGTGTCAGTTATATATATATTTGAGCTTCTTAGCTGTGATTTTGCTACTCTTACTTCAATACTAAACACAGGTAAGGGTCCCATCATTTGTCTCTGGTCAGGTGAACAACTGTTCATCGCCCCTATTTCAAGAGCATCCCAGACCCTGAGATTTCAGGTCCAAACCTTCTGAGCCCTAGGGGAAGCCCTTGCTGATGTCATGGGGGCAGGCTTCAGCGATGTCAGCAATGTCACTCCCATCATTCCTCGCTAGCAAGACAGGGGTGATGGGAATTGTAGTCCCAAAACAGCTGAAAACCTAAGTTTGGGAAACCTTGGGTTAGAGCATCAAACTAGGACCTGAGAGACCAGGGATCAAATCTCCACTCAGCCTTGAACCTTGGGCCAGTCACTGTCCCTCAGCCTAACTACCTCACATGTGGCGTGGTGTGGCGTGGCGTGTTTGTTTGGTAAGTCCTTATAGCAAAGTGTTATAACCTGCTGAGCCAAAGTCCAAAATTACTTCCTGGAAAGTATGTGTCTTTTTTTCCTCACCCATCAGAGTGGCTTGTCTCATCCCCCCCAACTTCTCGCTACAACATCGGAAGTGTCAAGTCATCTGCTAGGAGGGTCTTGTCATATTTTGCAATATCACCTTTCTAAATAACAACAGCCCTTGAAGGAGAACGTCGGCTATTGATCTGATGTGAGAGCCACTGACACAGCAGATAACATCAGCCAAGGAGGAGATGCAACCCAAGGTCGCTGCCTTCTTAAAATACACATTTGGATACTGTTTGGTTCAATTCAATAAGCCATTAACTATTGATTGGGAGAGCTGTTTATATATAACTGGTCACTCCCCAAGAAAGCTGCACTTTGTGTTCTTGTCTCGCTGCCAGAGGCTTCGAGATTTGACAGGCACCCCAGAGAGCTTGAGCCTTTGGGGACAGAGCAGGATTAGAAAATAAGGACAGCCAAGCAATGCATAAACACAGGGCCGCTCTCTCATTTAAAGAGCGCAGATGGAAATTTTGGAATTCAGCTCCAGAAAAACTAATTCAGAGGAGCAATTGGCTGGCAAAGACCATGCTTAGCAGAACAAATGAAAGACAATGTGGTATATTGGTTAGAGTGATTGGACTAGGACCCGGTAGAGACCACTCAGGCCACAAAGATCACTAGGTGACCTTGGGGCAGTTGCTGTCTCTCAGCCTAACTTACATCATAGGGGGATTAAATTGGGAGGGGGAGAGCCATTTATACCACCTTGAGCCACCTGGTGAAAAAAAGCAAGGCAATACATACATACATACATATTTTGGAAGAGGCACCCATTGCATGCAAAAACCAGCAGATCTGCCCACAACTCTACTGGTGAAGGAATAGGTTTCCCAAACCCAAAACTGACTGTGCAGGCAGTTTTAAACTGCACCAAAATCCCTATTTTCCCTTAGCTAAAATGCATAAACTTGAGCCGTTGAGCAAATGCATAACAAGAACACAGCTCTCTCCTTTATCAGTTTGTGACGTCAAGGATGACCCTGACTGTACCAGTAGAACAGAGAAAACACGTGTGTGCCTTATCTTATGTTCTGACCACAAAGACGCACAGACCCAAGTCTGGGAACAACGCCAGAGTGTGTTCTCGGAAATAGTGACCTCTGGCTCCAAGATAAGAGTAGGAACAGGAATATCCTTTTATGGTCAGGAGTGCAGGAAGGAAATCCCTTTTATGGTTAAGAGTGCCGGAGCAGGAACATCTGTGATGTCAACCTGCGTACATAGGCTGACGTGGTTGGATTCCTGGGGAAGGAGGGAGAGGGTGCCTGGAGGATATATATACTGCATGAAACTTCTCATTTCTTTGGACTTGCTGTGGACACACCACGCAGGTGCCTTTCTGCCGTTCTGGAGAGCAGAAATAAAGAACTCTTTCTCTGAACCAACCCTCAGTGTCATTTGACTTCCTTCCTCCTGTCCAGGAGCAATGCAGACCCAATCAGTGAACTCCAATAAGGCTACACTGGAATTGAGAGGTGTTGATAGTGTTTTTTTCTCCTAACCCCCAGGGCAGCAAAATCTCTCTAGCATATGGATGGACTGACTCAGCCCTCTCTCCCACTATAGTACAAAGCGCTATTTGTATGCACAGCTCCGGAGATTGCACACTTGTTGAACGTCGTGTGTGAGAAGCCCCCGAGAGACAACTCAAGGACAGTCACTATGAGATAGGTAAAGAGACAGGCTTCTTTTTGCAGAGGGGGCGGAGGATAGGATTGAATGAAGGAGGTTTCTTGAACAACACGTAGCTTCTCTCTTTCCATGCTATTGGACCTTATTATGCTTTAACTGAAAGGTAGGGAAGAAAAAAGGAGCAGTGGGAAACACAAGTCACCTGCTTGTTGAAAGCACTTTCTACCCCTTCCTACTTTTTGCATTCGTCCTCAGCCTTGGCAGGTCATTGTGGGGGCCTGAGATGGTAGAACCGATGGCCAGTTGACACATCCTTGTAACAACAACAACAACAACAACTTATTTATACCCCACCCATCTGGCTGGGCTTCCCCAGCCACTCTGGGCAGATCCCAACAGAATATTAAAAACACAATAAAACATCAAACATTAAAAACTTCCCTACTGCCTTCAGATGCCTTCTAAATGTCATATAGTTGTTTTTTCCTTTGACATCTGATGGGAGGTCATTCCACAGGGCAGGGGCCACCACCAAGAAGGCCCTCTGCCTGGTTCCCTGTAACCTCACTTCTCGCAGGGAGGGAACTGCCAGAAGGCCCTCAGCACTGGATCTCAGTGTCTGAGCTGAACGATGGTGGAGACGCTGACCACTAGCTGGCTGAGTACTTGGGCCCGGTTCACACACATATCCCCTTGGTCTCTCAGGGTTGGATTATTGCATCCTTAAGTCTCTGTTCACCCATGCAGGAACATCGCTTGAGTTCTCTTCGCTTCATTGCTGTATGCACAATGACTGTGTCGACTGACCCAATAAAACACATTGGGTTAGAGCTGATCTGAGAGATGCAGGTTTCCAGGGCAACTGAGTTACTCAACAGGGACATGGGATGCCCTGAAAACGGCATCCTCCAGGGTCTCTGGTATGTAGGACACTCTCATTTCAGCATCCCAGGTGCCAGGGATCAATGGCGGCATTACAGACAGACCTACTTGATGCCACTACTAGTAAATGAGGAGGCAGCAGATGAGAGCTCAGGGATTCACAAGTATCAGGGGGGTATTGATAAAGAGTACAGTGCAGTGTCTGATATTGGAACTCAGGATGGGAGGGGGAGAAAGTGAGCTATATTCCCTGGGGGGCATAGTTCATATTAGCCAAGCTAATATGTTCATGTATATGAGTTGAGTTTCCCGACCACAGCTGGACATCGCTTACAAGGCTTGTTCTCACGTTACAGTGGACATAGGTACAAGCTACAAGCATTTGTGTTAAAGTGTGTGTACTTGCTGATTTCAACTATTTTGCACACAGATACACAGGCTGTGCGCTTGCTAGATGCTACATGCGAGTAACCGTACACCTGTCAGGGACTGGCTGGGCGAGGAAGAGTGGTGGGCACCACCTGCCCTAGAGCCCCCAGAGATGGCACAGAAGACAACTTAGACCCTGGTGGTGGGACACTGGAGAGCAGCCTATGGAAGGGGCGAGCTGGGAGGGGCTAGAAGCAGGAGGTTTGAGCTATCAAGGGAGGTCCGAAGAAGGAGGCCCTTCCAGGACAGAACTAGAGGGTGAGGGTTATAGTGTGAGTGTAGACTCAGACAGCGAAGAGTCAGAGCTTGCCCTTGCTACACAGCAGCAGGACAGTCCCAGTCCTGCTGGCTCTCCACCCCTTCTGGCACCCCATCAAGGAGAATCCTGTACGTTACTGAGTAATGAGCCAGACAGGCCCAGAGGAGGAGCCAGTGGCATCACAACAGGGGGTGGGTGGGGTGCCCCGTGTGCCATGTCTGCGGGGGTGACAAGAAGGCACCCAGTGGGGGCTCGTGGCAGCACGAGCAGCCATCATGGTGGCGCAGCCACATGTGGAGGATCCTCCGTTCGCGGTTGCAGCCACAAGCAGAGGATCCCGGTGCCAGTGGCAAGCCGCTATGTACAGTGCATGTGCAGCGTCGCACGCATGCGCCATACATAGTGACACCGCACATGCGCTGTACATAGCAGTTTGCCGGTGGTGCCGCTCCAGCACCGTATGGACAGTGCCGGGATCCCTCCATCGCCACTACAGCCACAAACGGAGGATCCTCTGTTTGTGGCTGCAGCTGCACATGCGTCGTACATAGTGACACCCTGCCCCAGGTGTCATGATGCCTTCGTTTGCCCCTGGGAGGAGCCCAGCCCCTTGGCACAGCGTTCGTCCGCTTGGGAGGGATCCAGAGTGAGAGGCTAGCAGGGGAAAGGCAGGGCCGGTGCTCAGTTTCAGCAACATCTCAAGCTTGAATGAGTTGGTCCTGTTGTGTTGTTACTTTCTGCGAATAAAAGCTAATTGCATTTCGCGCCTCGTGTTCTTCCTGCCCTGTGGATGACCTGCGCTTGCCTGGCAGCTCCTTGACAAAACCCCGCTATCTGCATACACAGCTTCACAGATTACACACTTGTTGAACGTGGTGTGTGAACACCCCTCTTGAGGCAACTCAAGGAGAATCACTTTGTTGTTGTTGTTTAGTCGTTTAGTCGTGTCCGACTCTTCGTGACCCCGTGGACCAGAGCACGCCAGGCACCTCTGTCCTCCACTACCTCCCGCAGTTTGGTCAAACTCATGCTGGTAACCTCGAAAACACTATCCAACCATCTCGTCCTCTGCCGTCCCCTTCTCCTTGTGCCCTCCATCTTTCCCAGCATCAGGGTCTTTTCCAGGGAGTCTTCTCTTCTCATGAGGTGGCCAAAGTACTGGAGCCTCAGCTTCACGATCTGTCCTTCCAGTGAGCACTCAGGGCTGATTTCCTTAAGAATGGATGCGTTTGATCTTCTTGCAGTCCATGGAACTCTCAAGAGTCTTCTCCAGCACCATAATTCAAAAGCATCAATTCTTCGGCGATCAGCCTTCTTGATGGTCCAGCTCTCACTTCCATACATCACTACTGGGGAAAACATGGCTTTAACTATACGGACCTTTGTTGTCAAGGTGACATCTCTACTTCTCAAGATGCTGTCTAGGCCTGTCATTGCCCTTCTCCCAAGAAGCAGGCGTCTTTTAATTTTGTGGCTGCTGTCACCATCTGCAGTGATCATGGAGCCCAAAGGAGAATCACTAGGAATGTTTGAATCTTTGTCTTCTCGCCACCAGCAATTTATTAGGATGAGCTGTCTTACACAAAGTCAGAACATTGGTCCATGTAGCTCAATATTGTCTACACTGGATAGCAGTGGCTCTCCAGTCTCCCCAAATCCTAGCTGGAAAGGCCAAGGATTCGACCCGGGACCTTCTGCATGTGGAACAGATGCTCTGCTACTCAACTGGGATTGCAGAATATCCCTGCAGCTTTCTAATCATTATGCCACCGCCATGCCACTCCCCCCCCCCAGCCGCCGCCTGCTCCGGATGGCAGCATTTGGAACATGCCGAGTTTGCCAGTACAGCTGGCAGGGAGCACATCAGATGGCTGAACATTTTGTGTTGAGATTGTCAGCTGCATCAATGGCATTTCTCTGACAGGCTGGAAATGATACGCAGAATAAACAGATCACAGCTACAGGATAAGGAGAGACGAGAACTCATCCGGTCCCAGATCAAACCTCCCGCTTCCAAGCCCTTCCCGTTAAAAGAGATCTCAAGCTGTCGAAGCGAAAACCCTGCTTTCAGCAAACAAAGAGGCAGGAGGGAAACATTTCAACTGGTTGCATGGCAGGAAACCAGAAGGAGAAAGAGGCATGTCCTGAACGTGGCATGCAAAACACGGTAGTTTCTTTTCTATTACCATGGAACTGCGGGAGTGCAATTTTGCTGACAATTTTGTGTCACCTTCTAAGACAAGAGGGTAGAAGAAGTGAGCGGGTGGGGGCTTTCTGCATTGTAGATCCTCACATAAAAAAAAAATCCAGTCACCCAGAAGCTACCGGGATCAGGCTGGCAGCGGGGAACCATTAGCTCTGTGATTGGTACTGTCCTGTCTCGCACCCAGCACATGCAGACAGAGGCTCGCTAATATGTAAGTAAGAAAGAGTTCTTTATTCAGGCCTAGTAATGGTATAGACTTGGCAGCAGACACAGAGCTCAGGAGGCCTGATTTAAGGGTTCGAGAATGAGGCAAGATGATCAGAACTGGAAGGAAACAATGAAGCTGTCCCAACAGTTTCCACAGCCTACCAGCCAAGCTTTTAAAGATGTCATTTGATGCTCTCACTGATGACAACGTAGGAAGAACCTGCTGGGTCAGGTCAATGGCCGATCTAGTCCAGCATCCTATACTCACGGTGGCCTCCCAGATGCCTGTGGGAAACCAGGGAGCAGGATCTAAGCACAAGAGCCCTCTCCCCTCCTGTGGTACCCAGCAACTGGTATTCAGAAACATTACATCTTCCAACTATGGAGGCAGAACATAGCCATCACAGCTAGTAGCCACTGGTAACCCTCTCCTCCATGAATTAGACTAATCCACTTTTAAAGCCATCCAAGTTAGCAGGCATCACTGCCTCCTCTGAGAGTAAGTTCCATAAAAGTACTTCCTTTTATCTTTCCTGAATCTTCCAACATTCACTTTGCAAGAGTGTTTGGGTTGCAAATGCTTGCTCCTCCAGGGCAGGTGAGTTTGCTCCAAACTGTGGAGGCCACAGTGGCGGAGGAAGAGGAGTGGAGGGGGAACACACCACCCAGGGCAGGGCGATCCCGGTGGGGTGCCATCATGGTTGTCCCCCCACCTGTGCTGGGTACCACCACCCCAAGACGCCTGCCACACCCCTGTGGGCAGCACACCATGCCCCCGGGATGCACACCAGCCCCACCCCTGCCTGCTCTCCACCACCCCCAGTGCCGGAGCATGAAGCTCCGCCACTGGGAGGCCATACCTGCTTCTATTGCACCTTCCTCTTCATCCTTCTGATCGGTCATTGCTGCCTCCTGAGCGGTGTCACCAGCCTCCACTGAGGCTCTCCAAGGTCAGAGAAAGGAGTCGGCATCCCTGCTCCCCAAGTGGCTGAAGTCAAGGCACAATGTGGAGAACCTCCTTCTTCCCACCTTCATTCCCACCAATCAAGCCCTCCTCTTCTTCTTTCTCCTCCTCCTCCTCCATTGGGACCTGTCAACCCAAGCCCAGCAGCACTGCAGGACACACTGCAGAACTCACAACTGGTACCTGGGTTGTTGTAGAGCAGAAACTGAAATAAATGGGATAAAAATGTAATTTTAATATGGATTTCTAATCAATAAATCTAAATTATCTGCTTATTAAATCGGTTGGATGGGGTGAATATTTATTTATTGCATTTTAGCCCATCTATTCTCTCCCCTACCTCCTTATTTTGCCAGATGTGGGTGGCGCCTAGGGCTTGACGATCAGAAGGTCAGCTGTTTGAATCCCCACAATGGGGTGAGCTCCCGTTGCTCTGTCCCAGCTCCTGAGAACCTAGCAGTTCAAAAGCATGTCAAAGTGCAAGTAGATAAATAGGCACTGCTCCAGCGGGAAGGTAAACGGTGTTTCTGTGCACTGCTCTCATTTGCCAGAAGCCATGTCATGCTGGCCACATGACCCGGATGCTGTATGCCGGCTCCCTCGGCCAGTAAAGCGAGATGAGTGCCGCAACCCCAGAGTCATCCGCAACCAGACCTAACGGTCAGGGGTACCTATATTTTTACCTTTACCTCATTTAATCCACAGAACAATCCCATGAGGTGCGTTGAGCAGCGGCTGGCCCAACATCACCCAGTGAACTTCAAGGCCAAGTGGGGATTTGAACCCCCGGTTTCTCAGGTAGCACAACACTCCTGGCTCTCAAGTGCACAGTGTAAGCTTGTGTGACATCAGTAGCTAGTTTTGATGGCCAGCTGGCTCCCCACCCCTGGTTCTAACCACAGTTATATTGGAAACTGTTGCATGTGTTCGACTCTGTTATGTACTGAGTTGAATAGGATCCAAAAGGCAGCAGTCTGATTGGTCCTAGAACAATATGATTAAGAATGCAGCAGTCTGATTGGTCCTAGAACAATAGGGTTCAGAATGCAGCAGTATCAATGGTCCTAGAACAATGCAGCAGTATGATTGGTCAGCAGGAGCCACCCAATCCAGCTCCAGGTGGAAGTAAATCTGCAACCTGATTGGCCTACAGGAGAATCCCGGAATTAGCCAATCACGTGCGGCCCATTGTGTAAATAATGTATATAAAGCAGATATTCTGGGGAAACTTTCATTCGTCACTACCGTGAGCTGAATAAAGAGCATGAAATCCACATGCAACTCCGAGTATATTTCAGACTCCATGTAAGCAGCTGCAAAAACCCCTCTGGTTCTCTGCATGTGTTTTGCAAAATCTCTTCCAAAACAGTTTCCCAGTTCCCCCTGGTTTCCAAGTAACCTTGCTACTGTACTGCATTTTTCTCCGGGTAGAACTGTCAGCTCCTGCACCAGTCTTCTCAGCCTTTGTTTCAGAGGCACAAGCCTCCTCGCTCACTCCATCTGGTGCCTGTCAGACAGCTGTAAATTCAACAGATCTTCCAACCAAGTAAATCATAAACTCCCCACCTCCACCTTTGCGTTTTCTCTCTTTTCTTTGTCCAAAATATTTCTCCCTTTAGAACAATTAGCATGTGCAGAAACATCTTGCTCGAGACTGAATCCCCAATTTCTGCACTCGGAATCCTGCCCCAAGATGCGCGTTCAGGCATTTGCCCAAATGTGCCGATGTTCAAAGCATGGGCACACATGGCAAGGAAAAGAGGAAGCCCCCTAATATTGAGTCAGACCATTGGTCTATCTGTATCAGTGTTGTCAACACTGACCTGCCAAGGAAATTAAAGAACTTATTTATGTATGTGACAACGGCGGTGAGAGTCTTAATAACACAAGGATGGGAGAACGAGGAAATCCCGACAAAAGAACAATGGCAAGGGAAATTGATGGACTATGCGGAACTGGTGAAATTGATATACAAACTGCGGGACAAGGACAACTGTGGCTTTAAAGAAGAATGGGAACTTTTTACAAATAACTTTTTAAAAAATGAATTGGACTCCTTGGCAGGTTTTGAATAAACATACACAAATTTATTATTGTTAACATAATAGGTAGACAATTTAAGGATTTTTACAATTTTATAATATGCAGAGAATAATATGTGTTGAAAAACCAGAGAGAGGAGCTGAGGGAAGTCTGGGGGTGGGTGGGAAGGAGGGTTTTTCTTGGGGAGGGGGGGAAATGGGGGGGAATGAAGATGATATGTTTTTGTTAATTTGTGATGTTGAAATTCTTAATAAAAACTATTTTTTTAAAAAAAAGTGTTGTAAACACTGATTAGTAGCGACTCTCTAGGATTTCAAACAGGATGTCTCTCTCAGCCGTGCCAGGAAACACCAGGGATTGAACCCAGGATCTTCGGATTGCAAGGCAGGTGCTCCACCAGTGAGCTATGGCCCTTCCCAAGACCTGCAGCCCAACTTCTTTGTGTGTATCACACATGCATCCTTAGTCCTCCACTCCTCCTTGTCCTGAGAAGAGAAGGTCTGCAGAGGGTTTCTGCATGCATTCACTTGAATGCAAGTAATGTTGTTGTGCAATTGGGGAAGCAAGGTTTTCAAACAGCTCAGAGGGATCTTCTCACATTCAAGTGAATGCATGTAGAAGCACAGGGAAGGTCACGGTTGATGAGGAGCAGGATTCACATGAGGGCCCTAGAGGGTGAGTCTTGCATGTGAACCCTGGCCCCAGTCCACACTTGGACTATTCATATATTCAGGAAAACACAGGGCCAACTCTCTAACCACCACATTATGCTGGCTCTCTCACATGCTATCTCCAAGATCAGATACCTCTGAATTCTCCTGGCAAATAGAAGGGGAAGAAATGGAGGCATTGAGAGATTTTACTTTCTTGGGCTCCATGATCACTGCAGATGGTGACAGCAGCCACGAAATTAAAAGACGCCTGCTTCTTGGGAGGAAAGCAATGACAAACCTAAACAGCATCCTAAAAAGCAGAGACATCACCTTGCCAACAAAAGTCCGTATAGTTAAAGCTATGGTTTTCCCAGTAGTGATGTATGGAAGTGAGAGCTGGACCATCAAGAAGGCTGATCGCCGAAGAATTGATGCTTTTGAATTCTGGTGCTGGAGGAGACTCTTGAGAGTCCCACGGACTGCAAGAAGATCAAACCTATCCATTCTGAAGGAAATCAGCCCTGAGTGCTCACTGGAAGGACAGATCCTGAAGCTGAGGCTCCAAGACTTTGGCCACATCATGAGAAGAGAAGACTCCCTGGAAAAGACCCTGATGTTGGGAAAGATGGAGGGCACAAGGAGAAGGGGACGACAGAGGACGAGATGGTTGAACAGTGTTCTCGAAGCTACCAGCATGAGTTTGACCAAACTGTGGGAGGCAGTGGAAGACAGGAGTGCCTGGCGTGCTCTGGTCCATGGAGTCACGAAGAGTCGGACACGACTAAATGACTAAACAACAACAACAGACAAGAATAGCAGGAGTCCCGCTTGTGGGCTTTGCAGAGGAATGGACTTAGAAGACTCTGTCAGTTTTGGTTCTATCAGCTTCTCATTTTTCCACTCTTAAATTCAGTTCTCCAAATTTTGCAGCCAGTTACTATTATTTTTATTTTTTTTAAAAAAAAAACCTCTCACAATTTTTTTTCAAAATTTAAGTGTGCTTTTATCCCAATAAATTTTTTTTTATTAATGTGCAGATTTTTGCAAGCAATTTCCATGAAAACAATACATTTTCATATGTCGTTTTGCTCTTTATATGCAGCTTTGTGAACCAGGGTTGGAAAACTGCACCGCAAAATTCAGACAAGCGCAAATTTTAAAGTACAGCTTTGTCCTGTTGTTTTGGAAAGTGTGAAACCAATAAATTTGGCTTCAAATGCAAACTGAATCAAATTTCTGCCCCATCCATAAACTAGAGTGGTCTAGATGTGCCTTTGGCCTTATGATCTCATCTAGCTTTTCCACCATGTCTTCCACCAAACTCCCACCCCCTCTTTCCCTCTTATAATATTAATTGTAAGAAATGTTGTTATGACTGAGTGGTTGTTAAACTTTAATGTTTTTTATGCTATTTTATTGCTCCTATGTCTTAATCACTGTCTGTAAGCAGCACTGATGATGGGGTGCCTTGCAGCAGACATTTCGATGAAAATAAATAATGACTCAAGAGTCACACAGATTGCTTCGCTCTGCCTCCCAGCATGCCTGAAGTGGCTTTCAAACTGTGTGCTGAGGAACCCTGTTGTTCCTTGGAAGCTTGTCAGTAAATGGAGGCGGGGATATACCCGGAACAACAGCTTGCCAGCCAATCCTTTTCTTTCACTGCTATGTGTAGCCACAGGAGAGGTTGGGGTGTGGTCTTGATTGCTTGTGGAGTTCACATGGGGTAATGGAGAGATGCTCCTCATGTTATGTGAGCCCCAAAGTATGCCCTATGGTCAGAGGCAGTGCATCAGGGGTCAGTGCTCCTCACGAGGAGGCAGGGAGTGAATTGATTTGATTTATTGTTTTTGTACACTGGTTTTTATTCAGATGAATCCCAAAGTGACTTACAAACAGTAAATGTGGTGTAGTGGTTAAGAGCGGTGGACTCGTAATCTGGTGAACAGGATTCGCTTCCCTGCTCTTCCACATGCAGCTGCTGAGTGACCTTGGGCTAGTCACACTTCTTTGAAGTCTCTCAGCCTCACTCACCTCACTCTTGTATTTAGTTGCTGAAATAGGGTTCTGTGGTGGTCATAAAGGAGTCATAAAGAACTGGAGAAGTATCTGGTATGTTTGAAGGGTAGTAGTTTTGAAAAGGTCCAGCTAAAAACTTGTGACAGTGCTTGGCCAAAGGTCAGCCAGCGTGGTGTAGTGGTTAAGAGTGGTAGACTCCTAATCTGGTGAACCGGGTTCGCTTCCCCGCTCCTCCACATGCAGCTGCTGGGTGACCTTGGGCTAGTCACACTTCTTGAAGTCTCTCAGCCCCACTCACCTCACAGAGTGTTTGTTGTAGGGGAGGAAGGAAAAGGAGATTGTTAGCTGCTTTGAGACTTCTTAGGGTAGTGATAAAGTGGAATATCAAATCCAAACTCCTCCTTCACCTCCTTCTCTTCTTCTTCTTCTTCTAAATAACAGTAACAGAACAGAACACAGCATACATCATATGAAATAATTGACAAATCATCAACAAAACAGTTAGAACCTATGGTTAAGGACCCCTGGGCGGTTAAGTCCAGTCAAAGGCGACTATGGGGTTGCGGTGCTCATCTCACTTTCAGGCTGAGGGAGCTGGCGTTTGTCCTCAGACAGATTTCTGGGTCATGTGGTCAGCAGGACTAAACCGCTTCTGGCACAACGGGACACCATGACGGAAACCAGAGCGCACAGAAATGCCATTTACCTTCCCACCACAGTGGTACCTATTTATCTACTTGCACTGGCCTGCTTTCGAACTGCTAGGTTGGCAGGAGCTGGGACAGATCAACAGGAGCTCACCCCATCACAGGGATTCGAACCGCCGACCTTCTGATCGGCAAGCCCAAGAGGCTCAGTGGTTTAGACCACAGTGCCACCTGCATTCCTGTGAGACACTACTGACAAGGCAGCAACTAAAAAATAAGCTAAACATCACAATTACGGCAAAAGTCATACTACCGTATTTTTCGCCCCATAGGACGCACCGGCCCATAGGACGCACCAAGTTTTTTGGGGGGGAAATAAAGGAAAAAAAATATTTTTCCCCCCCCAGCCTCTTGTGGTGCCGGCAGCGGGGAGAAGCGCTCTTCTCCCCGCTGCCCGCCTTCAGACCAGGTCCGGGGACAGCGGGAAGACGCACTGCGCCTCCCAGCTGTCCCCGGAGCTTGCGGGGCTGGTGGCGGGGTCTCCCCGCCATCAGCCTCCAAACCACTTCAGGAGACATCAGGATGGCGGCGTTCCACCTCCCTCTGTCCCCCGACCTTGTGGGGCTGGCGCTGGGGCTCTCCTGAAGCCTGGAGAGCGAGAGGGGTCGGTGCGCACCGACCCCTCTCACTCTCCAGGCTTCAGCGAAAGCCTGCATTCGCCCCATAGGATGCACACACATTTCCCCTTCATTTTTGGAGGGGAAAAAGTGCGTCCTATAGGGCAAAAAATACGGTATATGATGAACAAATCACAAATATATGCATTTGTTTGTGCATATGACCCTCCTATATGCATTTGTTGTATACATGGATAGCTCTGTTGGTTAAACCATGGTGCTCATAATTCCAAGATTCAGTCTCCATTTGGGACAGTTCTTGCATTGCAAGGAGTTGGACTTGATCAGGCACAGGCAAACTCAGCCCTCCAGATGTTTTATACTTATACTTTACTTTATACTTTATACTTTATTGTCACTTGTACAACTTGTATACAGTGAGATTACATGGGCACCCCCCACTCAGCTCTCTTAGTCTTAATTCCCCTCATTTACTGATGCACACCCACCAAACCCGAAAGTCAGTTGCCCTGTTGTTATCTTTTCATTCAGCAGCCTAACGGCCCACGGATAGAAGCTGTTCTTTACCCTGTTGGTGCAACTAATCATGCTTCTATATCTTCTGCCTGAGGGCAGGAGATCAAGAAAGTGCCGGCCAGGGTGTGAATCATCCCTGAGAATTTTCCTCACTCTCCTGAGGCAACGTTCTTCCACGATGTCATCCAGCAGATTCATGGGACAGCCCATAATATCTTGTGCTGTATTCACCACCCTCTGTAGGCACTTCCTATCAGTTGATGTCAAACCAGCGCACCACACCGTGATGCAGTATGAAAGGACACTTTCTATTGTGGACTGGTAGAAGGAGATCATCAAATGTTGATATCTTTCTTTCACAATACTCTGAGGAGATGGAGTCTCTGTTGGGCTTTCTTAACCACCTGGGTTGTATTGATTTTCCAAGTAAGGTCTTCACTGTGATAAACTCCTAGGAATTTAAAGGAAGAGACTCGCTCCACACAGCCCTCCCCGATGTACAGCAGGGCTAGTTCTCCTCTCTTCCTCTGAAAGTCCAATACCATCTCCTTTGTCTTGCTGATATTAAGGTGCAAGTTGTTCCCTAGGCACCATGTAGATATTTTTTGGACCTCCCCTCTATACGCTGATTCGTCTCCACCTGTTATTAAACCCATTATGGTGGTGTCACCTGCAAACTTAATAATTGCAGTAGACGGGTCAGATGATACACAATTGTATGTATACAATGAATAAACAAACCCGCCCTCCAGATGTTTTGAGACTACAATTCCCATCATCCCTGACCACTGGTCCTGTTAGCTAGGGATGATGGGAGTTGTAGTCCCAAAACATCTGGAGGGCTGAGTTTGTCTATGCCTGGAGTAGATGATCCTCAGGGTCCCTTTCAACTGTACCATTCTATGATTACTGCACTGCAAAATTCAGAGGAGTGTACTTCTGTTGTATTCTGGTTCACAGATAGTTTCTGCAAGGGCAGATTTGGGAGATTCGTCTTTAAGAAGGAACTGAATGAAATCCCCCCCCCCAATTCCCTCCCTTGAAAGAAAAAAGTAGGAGACCACTCGTCTGCTCTCAGAAACCTTACAACAGAATTTTGCCCCGCCAGGTGGTCCCTTCCTGCCTAGCTTGCACTGCAAAGCAAGAGTCTCCGTCAGTGAACCTGCCGTGTTTCAACTGTCCCTCGCAGCTGCGGAGGAAGGAGAAAAAGATCAGTTTTCCACCCTCAGATTTTTCTTGCTCTCGTTTTTTGCATCAGCAAAACACCATTATTTCTCACACATGGCGAGAGGCGTCTTCTCCCTTGAAAAACTAAACTGCGTGTCGCAGCAGAAGAGAAGGAAAAGCTGAAGGTCAAAAGGAGGGGAATAACTGCTTGCTTGGGCACATTTCTGCAAAACCGACTCTTACCCCCTGTAATCAACAGCACGGCTTAATGAGAGAGAGGAAACCCAGCCAGGAATGCACAAGAGGGGATGGAGGTGAAGAGGAAGGAAGAATCACAGTGAGGAAAAGGTTGTGCCAATGTGAAAAACCCTGCAGGAGGAATTGGTGTTCTTTTCTCCCAAGTGGATTTCCATTTTTTAAAAAATCCACTTTTGATGGTTCAGAAAAGGGCAGCCAATGTGATCAAGGGGATGGATCAAGTTCCCTGTGAGGAAGGGTTGCAGATTTTGGCACCTTTTAGATCAAGAGAAAAGGTGAGGAAGAGGTGACAATGATAGAAGTCTATAAAATTATGCATGTTATAGAGAAAGAGGATAGAGAAAAGTTTGTCTCCCTCTACCGTAACACTAGAAAGCATGGGTATCCGAGGAAGCTGGATGTTGGACGATTAAGGACAGGCAAAAGAGCAGCACATTGTTAAACTGTGGAACTCCTTGCCACAGGAAGAAGCGATGGCCACCAATATTGATGGCTTTAATAATGGATTAGACAATTTCATGGAGGAAAGGACTATCAATGACTACTAGTCATGCTGGCTGTGGTCTTCTGATTACCAGTCACCAGGAGGCTGATCTTGCACTCAAATCCTCTTTGCAAGCTTCCCTTAGGAATCTGGTTGGTCACTGTGAGAACTAGGTGATTCTTACTTCAGCACTTTTTTTAATTAAAAAATATGCTTTTCAAATTTATGCATTTCACTAATTTTACAATCATTTAAACATTTCAAAATTTGGCTTACTTTCCCCTATCTGTGGTTCCTTAAATTTATTTTTAATATCTTCTACATATCCAAATTAACTTAATTTGCTCCTTTATTCATCCACTTTACATATCTACTCTTATAAAACTGCAGGTTATTCCAATAACCCTGCCAATGTTCTGATCTGTTTACAATTTATTTGTCAATTTTCAATAAACCATTTTCATTCTTTTATAAAAAGTTTGTTATCTTGATTTCTTATTCTTCTGGAAAGTTTTGCCATTTCTGCATATCCTATAAGTTTTTGTATCCATTCTTCCTTTGCTGGGACTTCTGCTTCTTTCCATTTTGGGGCGAGTATCATTCTTTCTCGGTGTTCTCGAAGCTACAAACATGAGTCTGACCAAACTGCGGGAGGCAGTGGAAGACAGAAGTGCCTGGCGTGCTCTGGTCCATGGGGTCACGAAGAATCGGACATGACTAAACGTCTAAACAACAACAAAATCATTCTTTCTATCCAGTTTAGAATAGATCTGTCCCTATAATTGCCAAAAGAAAAGCTTCAGGGTTGTTGTTTTTTACAAACATTATTTTAAACATCCTTTTAAATTCATTATATATCATTTTCCAGTAATAATAATAATAATAATAATAATAATAATAATAATAATAATAATAATAATTTATTATTTATACCCCGCCCATCTGGCTGGGCCTCCCCAGCCACTCTGGGCGGCTTCCATAAAAACCAAAAATACAGTAAAATATCACATGTTAAAAACTTCCCTGAACAGGGCTGCCTTAAGATGTCTTCTGAATGTCAGGTAGTTGTTTATCTCTTTGACATCTGCTGGAAGGGCGTTCCACAGGGCGGGCGCCACTACCGAGAAGGCCCTCTGCCTGGTTCCCTGTAGCTTTGCTTCTCGCAATGAGGGAACCGCCAGAAGGCCCTCGGCGCTGGACCTCAGCGTCCGGGCAGAATGATGGGGGTGGAGACGCTCCTTCAGGTATACTGGACCGAGGCCGTTTAGGGCTTTAAAGGTCAGCACCAACACTTTGAATTGTGCTCGGAAACGTACTGGGAGCCAATGTAGGTCTTTCAAGACTGGTGTTATATGGTCTCGGCGGCCGCCCCCAGTCACCAGTCTAGCTGCTGCATTCTGGATTAGTTGTAGTTTCCGAGTCACCTTCAAAGGTAGCCCCACGTAGAGCGCATTGCAGTAGTCCAAGCGGGAGATAACCAGAGCATGCACCACTCTGGCGAGACAGTCCGCAGGCAGATAGGGTCTCAGCCTACGTACCAGATGGAGCTGGTAAACAGCTGCCCTGGACACAGATTTGACCTGTGCCTCCATGGACAGCTGTGAGTCCAAAATGACTCCCAGGCTGCGCACCTGGTCCTTCAGGGGCACAGTTACCCCATTCAGGACCAGGGAATCCTCCACACCTGCCCGCCTCCTGTCCCCCAAAAACAGTACTTCTGTCTTGTCAGGATTCAACCTCAATCTGTTAGCCGCCATCCATCCTCCAACCGCCTCCAGGCACTCACACAGGACCTTCACCGCCCTCACTGGTTCTGATTTAAAAGAGAGGTAGAGCTGGGTATCATCCGCATACTGATGAACACCCAGCCCAAACCTCCTGATGATCTCTCCCAGCGGCTGCATGTAAATGTTGAAAAGCATGGGGGAGAGGACAGAACCCTGAGGCACCCCACAAGTGAGAGCCCAGGGGTCTGAACACTCATCCCCCACCACCACTTTCTAAGCTTTAACCTTACTACAAGACCACCACAGATAATTTTCTCTTAGACCATACAGTGCTGTAAATTTTATATACATATTCCACAATCGTTCCCATGCATCCATGTCTATATTATGACCAAGATCTATGGCCCAATGTATCATTGAGGATTTTACTAGCTCATCCTTTGTCTCCCTGACTTCAGCACTTGATAGTGTAACAGCATCCTCCACTGGATCTGAAGGCAGCAGGCTAGCCTAGCAGGTGGAGATAAAGGCATCTAACACACACAAACACACCTCTGTTCTACTCAGCTCTCATCACCGCCTACTGCCTCCCAGCATCTACCACCTAAGGTGACTGCTTCACTCTGCCTAACAGTAGGGCTGGTCACATGCTACATAGGGCATGTAGCCTGCCTAGGTGAGGGTGGTGATGATGGAGGAGGTGGGGCTTGCCCAACATGTTCCCACTGGCCCCTTTGTTATTCCCCTCCTTTTGACCCACAGGTATATTGGAGTAAACATGTGTGCAGAGCAGGGCAAGCAAGATGATTGAGGATCTGGAAACCAAGCCTTATGAGGAACAGTCGGGGGATCTGGGTATGTTTATCCTGGGAAAGAGGAGAGTGAGAGAAGATATGTTGTTGTTGTTGTTTGGCTGTTTAGTCGTGTCCGACTCTTTGTGACCCCATGGACCAGAGCACACCAGGCACTTCTGTCTTCCACTGCCTCCCACAGTTTGGTCAAACTCATGCTGGTAGCTTCGAGAACATTGTCCAACCATCTCGTCCTCCGTCGTCCCCTTCTCCTTGTGCCCTCCATCTTTCCCAACATCAGGGTCTTTTCCAGGGATTCTTCTCTTCTCATGAGGTGGCCAAAGTATTGGAGCCTCAGCTTCAGGATCTGTCCTTCCAGTGAGCACTCAGGGCTGATTTCCTTCAGAATGGATAGGTTTGATCTTCTTGCAGTCCATGGGACTCTCAAGAGTCTCCTCCAGCACCATAATTCAAAAGCATCAATTCTTTGGCGACCAGCCTTCTTTATGGTTCAGCTCTCACTTCCATACTACTGGGAAAACCATAGCTTTAACTATACGGACCTTTGTTGGCAAGGTGATGTCTCTGCTTTTTAAGATGCTCTCTAGGTTTAAAAGGTAAAGGGACCCCTGAACATTAGGTCCAGTCGTGACCGACTCTGGGATTGCGGCGCTCATCTCGCTTTTTTGGCCGAAGGAGCCGGCGTACAGCTTCCGGGTCACGTGGCCAGCATGACTAAGCTGCTTCTGGCGAACTAGAGCAGCGCACGCAAACGCCGTTTACCTTCCCACCGGAGTGGTACCTATTTATCTACTTCCACTTTGACATGCTTTCGAACTGCTAGGTTGGCAGGAGCTGGGACCGAGCAACGGGAGCTCACCCCGTCGTGGGGATTCAAACCGCTGACCTTCTGATCAGCAAGTCCTAGGCTCTGTGGTTTAACCCACAGCGCCACCCACGTCTTTAAATATCTCAAGGGCTATTACACGGAAGATGGTGCAAGCTTGTTTTCTCCTGCTCTGGAGGGTAGTACTCGAACCAGTGGCTTCAAGTTACGAGAAAGGAGATTCCAATTCAACATCAGGAAGAACTTTCTGGCAGTAAGGGCTGTTTGATGATGGAACAGTCTTCCTCAGGAGGTTGTGAAGTCTCCTTCCCTGAAGGTTTCAAAGCAGAGGTTCAATGGCCATCTGTCATGGATGCTTTAGCTGAGATTACTGCATTGCAGGGGGTTGGACTAGATGACCCCTGAAGTCCCTTCCAACTCTACAATTCTATATTGGAGCATAATATTAAACCCATCTACTAAGAAATAAGGTACTCTCCATATATTTTTGACTATGGCTCGCATCTGATGAGAGTTGTGATCCAAAATATCTAAAGGACCCAGGGCTGTGGGAGACTGTGGTGTAGGATGGAGCCCACTCCCAGTTAAATGTGTACAGGATTGCAGCTTCAGTTGTTCTATACTTCCCTGAAAAGTTTCCCCCGGCTAAAGTGTGCCCTCAGCTGAACCTGCCCTGACAGCCTGGCTTGAGATTTTAACATCTCGTTTTGTATGCCAGTCCTGACCAAGCCAGTCGAATGAGCTGTGCATTGCAGGTGTAATTTGTAGACCTGGAGGACAGTCAGGTTTCCCTAGATTTGAATCTGAAATAGGAGCAATAATCGCCATTGGAAGCTATTACTCACCCGGAATGTCAGCTCCAAATGCAAATCGCAGTCCTTATATATACCAACATTTCACGTACTGTCTTCATTGGGCATATTTACCATCTAATTACCTGTCAAGGCGGGCATACATTCTAGTTAGTTAGCGGCAATTTATGAGCAGAGGGCCACTACGTGTGTAATGTTTCTAAAACTTATTTGTCTTCGGCTCCTAAACAGGTGATCCATTGGTGTTATATAATGCCATAGTTTTCAAACGTTCCACTGTCAGGAGAGTATTTTCACTGTGTTTCCTTTGCTGAGGAGCACCTGTAGGGTTGACAATGACTCCTTCACGCTGCAAAGGATTCTGGGACCTACAATGTAAGTCGCTTCAGGTTGCCCTGGGCAAGATAAAGCAACTAACAAATTTAATACATTAATAATAATACAGTCATACATCGGGTTACAGCCGCTTCAGGTTGCGTATTTTCAGGTTGCCGGAACGGGTTACTTCCGGGTTTCGGTGGTCGCGCATGTGCAGCATGGCTTGAGCTGATGGGAACTGTAGTTCAACAACATCTGAAGGGTCTAACATTCCCCACAGGTGTTTTATTATCTTATAGTCATAAGAAAATGCATTCTTACTCTCGGTAACTATCATAATTGTACAAAGTGTACTGCATTTGTTAGAAAATGTATTTTAATTGTACTGGGGAGAAGACACGGCATGACCTTCTTGTAGGCCAGCTGACCTTATGGATGTGTCCCATAAGGTTCCTGTAGATCAGCCGGTCTCCTGATCGAGTCACATGGGGATTGATGACGTCCCTGTAGGACAAGTCCTCAGATCTTACATACAGGTAGCAAATTTTGGGGCATGCACTCAAACTTATTGCTTGTTGTTGTTTAGTCATTTAGTCGTGTCCGACTCTTCATGACCCCATGGACCAGAGCACACCAGGCACTCCTGTCTTCCACCGCCTCCCACAGTTTGGTCAAACTCATGTTCGTAGCTTCGAGAACACTGTCCAACCATCTCATCCTCTGTCATCCCCTTCTCCTTGCGCCCTCAGTCTTTCCCAAAATCAGGCTCTTTTCCAGGGAGTCTTCTCTTCTCATGAGGTGGCCAAAGTACTGCTAGCCCACAGCAAGCCAGTTGGACTTACCTGTTATCAAGGCCAGTAGTTGGTTTTCAGAAAGCCTCACTCCTCTGGTACTTTCCAACGCTTGATGAGGTCTGAATTGTGTGCATGACAAATTTGGCAGCAACAGGGAGCGATCTGTGCAATTTTGGTCAGTTTCGACAGAAATGGGATAAAAGCAACCTCTGAAAAAGAAAAACAGTCTTTCTTATAGTGGGAAAATAGTGAGATTCTTCTGATTTCCCCTTAGATTTGCGTTCTACAAGCATTACTTTGATGCTTATTGCTTCTCTTCTAATGCAAATCTATTGTTATTTTTTCCTTGTCAAAACATATCTGAGGGGGGAAAGATGTAATAAAACAGAAAACATGGATAATGTACAGTTTATACAGGAACCATTTAGAAAACGTATTTATGTGCTCTCAGGCAAAGGGTTCAGCAGCCAGCCTTACAGTTTCCCTCCATCCATAACGGACTGCCTGGGATAATTAGACTAATTATGTTTCCATCTTGCAATTTCTCTGATTTATGGACCTGGCTGCCTAGCTTGTTTCTGTAATGAGTGAAAATGTCTGAGGACTCCGATTCACTAAATATGATTTAGAACACATCTCTTTAAAATGATAGGCAGTCAATATTCTTCCCTGACCTTTCATGCTGGCTGAAGGCTCACAGTTAATTTTGTATGGTATGATCCGTAATGTGTGATTAATCATACGACTGACACGGCTCTCGTTTCAAGACGCAAGTTTTACACAGCATGCCTGGGGCAGAAGGCTTCTGCAAGGATGAGGAGTCTGCATTCGTCCAGATGTTAGACTACAGTTCCCATAATCCCTGGTCCTTGGCCTTGTTGAATGAAGCTGATGGGAGTTGGAGTCTGGCCAGATCAGGTTCCAATGCTCAGTCCAGTTCTAGGGCAACAGGATTAAAAGGAGATCAGGTATCCTGCACTGTGAAAAGGGGGATTTTGGCACGAACAGTAGTTTATCATGCAGGGATGAGAAAAGCTTTGACCGCCAAAACTGGGCAGCAATTTTTCATACTGATTCTCTTCTGGGAAAGATTTCACAGACCACATGTCAGGGGTGGGTGGGACCAGAGGGGAAAATGGGAAAAGCAATGGATGTAAAATTTTGCCTTTGCACAGTACACTGGTTTCTATACAGATTCACACATTCCTCTCTACAGTGGTACCTCAGGTTAAGTACTTAATTCATTCCGGAGGTCTGTTCTTAACCTGAAACTGTTCTTAACCTGAAACACCACTTTAGCTAATGGGGTCTCCCGCTGCCGCCGCGCCACCGGAGCACGATTTCTGTTCTCATCCTGAAGCAAAGTTCTTAACCTGAAGTACTATTTCTGGGTTAGTGGAGTCTGTAACCTGAAGCGTATGTAACCTGAAGCAAATGTAACCCGAGGTAGCACTGTACAGTCATAACTCATGTTATGTTTGCTTCATGTTACATTTTTTCAGGTTGCGTCCTGCGGCGACCCAGAAGTACCGGAAAGGGTTACTTCCGGGTTTTGCCACTCGCGCATGCGCAGACGCACAAAATGATGTCACACACATGCACAGAAGCGGCGAATCGCAACCCACATGTGCGCAGACGTGCCGCTGCGGGTTGCGTTCCTTTCATGTTGCGAACGGGCCTCTGGAACAGATCCTGTTCGCAACCAGAGGTACCACTGTATCTTTCTTCAAGGCAACCACGAGGAATTTTCAGAGCTTGAGGACACATTTCAGCCTGGCAAAAACACTCAAGGAGGGTGCGAAGTAGAGTCTTTGGCTGTGTGGTGTGTTGACTTGGGGCAAGACCGCTGTGTCAAGGAGCTGTCGGCGAGCCAGGTCATCCATAGGGCAGGCACACATGAAAGGCATGGAAGGCAATTAGCTCTTTATTAGCAGAAAACAACAACACAGCAATGTTCACCGTCCATCTCCCCCCCCCCCCCCCGTTTAATAATGTTAGCTTTATTCAATGTTTTGGTTCTACGATTTTAGCAAACAGCTGTCAGGATCTTCTGTATGTTGGTGGAGCTTTTGTTTTTTTTTTGTTTTTTTTCCATTTTATTTTATTCACAGAATATACATTCTTTACAACAAACAACTCCAAAATAATCAGACAACTCCAAAATAAAATCATATGTAACAAAACCAAAAGTCTCATGTTTTCATTTACACTGATCTCCTCTCCGATACCTTTACTTGATATTTCTTTCTGCTTTCCTTATAGAATCTTTATAAAAATTTAAATCTCTTAAATCCTATACCAATCTTTAACAATTTCAATTAATCCCTTCACGCCACTCCCTCACAGCCCAATACTTCCCTCCACCTGTGTGCGATCTTATTTACCTACTATTATTTTTGTTATTGTTGCGTTATTCACTTTATTTGTTATTCCATCCTTGAAAAATAATAATAATAATAATAATAATAATAATAATAATTAATAAATAAATAAATAAATAAATAAATAAATTTATATCTCGCCCTCCCCAGCAGAAGCCAGGCTCAGAGCGGCTAACAACAATAAAAGTAACACAGCATTCTAAAATCAATTCATTATAAAATCAGTTCAAATCAAATTGATGGCAATCATTGGGCTAGAGTTCTGTGAGGATTGCCAGAGGAGGGGGTCAGGCTGTGCCCTGGCCAAAGGCCTGGTGGAACAGCTCTGTCTTGCAGGCCCTGCGGAAAATGTCAAATCCTGCAGGGCCCTAGTCTCTTGTGACAGAGCGTTCCACCAGATCAGGGCCACAGCCGAAAAAGCCCTGGCTCTAGTTGAGGCCAGCCTAACCTAACTTCCAAGATGTTTTTGTTTGAAGACCGTAAGGTCCTCCGTGGGACATACCAGGAGAGGCGGTCCCGTAGGTACGAGGGTCCTAGGCCGTCTAGGGCTTTAAAGGTTAAAACCAGCACCTTAAACCTGATCCTGTACCCCACTGGGAGTCAGTGCAGCTGGTATAGCACTGGGTGAATGTGATGTATTATTATCCTATCTCCTTGCGCCTTTTAAACCGGTCCATCTTAACTCAACGAAGGCATTGCTGAAAGTCAGCTCTAGGCATCCCCTTCCCCCTCTAGCCTCTCACTCTTGATCCCTCCCAAGCAGGTTGTGTCGAGGAGGTGAGCTCCTCCTCTAGGCCTGTCTGGTGTGTTTCTCAGCAACGTGCAGGACCCTCCTCAAGTGGGTGGGGTCAGAGGAGGAGCAGAGTCAGCAGGACTGGGACTGTCTCTGAACACACCGTGACTATCAGCTTCTCATCCTGTCCTGGAAAACCCTCCTTCTCCTGACCTTCCTTGATCGCTCAAGTCTCCTGCTTCTATCAGTTCCCAGCTTGTCTCTTCCGCTGACTGCTCCTCAGTGTCCCACCATCAGTGCCCAGGCTCTAAGGTGTCATCTTCAGAGCCCTCCCGGCAAGGGGGAGAGGTCTTCATCCAGCCAGTCCCTGACACCCTGTCTGAATCCCTGGAGACCAGCTGCTGCCAGACAATGAAGACCAGGGGCGAAGAACCTGCAGCCTGCAGGACTTACTAGCCTCCTCCGCCCCCTCATTTGGCCTGCCAGGTCATTTTTGCCAAGCAACCTGCCAATCACTTTTGCGTGTCAGGTTTGGGTAAGAGAAAAGGCTAAAAGAGGTGTCTGAAGGTTGTTTAGATGGTTGTTGGTGCTGGACTCACATGCTGGACTTCTGAAGATCTTCATGACATCTAAGCACATCTAAGCACGGTTACCAGATTTTTTTCAAAGAATCTGGGGACACTTTTTTTTTTTAAGAGGGGAAAAAAGTTGTTTTTAAACAAATTAAGAAGTAATATCTTCTTTTCTGTAGTCTCCTCTATTGTGTGGCCTTCCCCTGGGCTCTGGCCTGCTCTCTTGGAGTGCTAGCCGCCATGGAGTAGGCTTGGGTCGGGCCTGGGCTCAGCCACGTGTCCTTGCCCTCCTGGTGCTCTCCTACCTCTCCTCCTCAGCGGCAGTGGAGGCAGCAGTGTGGCAAGGTTGGGACTCCCCTCTTTTTTCTCCTTCCTCTTTCTCTCTCTTCCTTTTCCTTCTCCTCTCCTCCTTCTCCCTGCGTCAGTTCTGGGGTTTTCCTGGCCCCAGACTGCAACTGGGCAGTCGTCCAGGTGGCTGGGCGCTCTCACTCCCAGCTCGATTTGGGTCTCGAGAGGGTCAGCAGTTCCCCCAGTTGATGCACCAGTTGTCCCCGGTTCCCCCTCAGCAGTGGCGGTGGCAGCGGCAGTCTCAGCAGCCCGGAACCAGCCTGGTAGTGCAGTTGGCTCTGGCTGGTTTCAGGAGCTGCTCGCTGCCATGGCGCCCACCATTTTGCCTCGCCGGAAGTCCCCATATGATGTACCTTGTGCCATTGAACCAATCACGCAACATTCGTTCCCTACTAGTAAATCTACAACACTTAAAATATAAATCTGGGGACATTAAATGGAATCTGAGGACATTCCGGGGACGGATTTTGTCCAGGGACAGATTTGTAAATCCGGGGACTGTCTCTGGGAAATGGGGATGTCTGGTAACCATACAGTAGAGGGCCTCATGAAAATAACTCTGCATGGTACTTTGTGTTGGGATACTGCCAGGGAGATAAAGTCCATCTGAGCCCCCAAGCTCCTGCCGGACGATCCATCGATCTCCCGTAGACAGGCAATATCAGCAATCAGCGACGCGAAGCCTCAAGAATAGATTGCCACATTCTTGGACTGGTGCACACTCTATCAGCAGAATTTACACAGCAAAAGATGCACAGCAGGAGAGCATATTTACAGTTTATTCAGCGTTGGTCAGAACAAAGAAACCATGACCGTCTGCTTCGGTCTGCTCAGGCAAGAAGAAAAAACGAAAGCAACGACACAACATAAACATCCTGTGAGACAGGAAATACGCAGGCTGTGACACAAACATCCTGCTCCCTTTTAAGGTGGAACGGAAATATCCTAACACTTTGAAGTCTTACCAATCAGCTGGTTGTGGGGACCTCAAAGGGCCATGTCACCTGATTTCACTGCAATGTCAGGCGACTGACAGGTATGGCTGCCACAGCTTCTGCCTGTTAGGATTCCTGATGCAGTGGGACCACCGTACCTTTTATCTCAAGCAGACACAAGCAGCATTGTGGAGGGTTATATAGAGGCCTCACCACGCAGCCCTCGGATTTATACCAGTTCCACTTCCTTGCCTTTTCTGCACAGGATCCTCCAAATATTCAGTTTTAAGAGCTCCCCGTGGATGGGAATGGTGCAAGGCCCAGGGAGGGGCACCTCCCATCATACCCTTTAATCCAGCTCTGGTGATGGGAGACTCAAGAAGAGATGCAGTCAATCTTTCTTCATTCCCATCGCTCCAATGGAAAATCTATTAGGCTGTTATTGGTTCCCTTGAAACCACTCAAAAGCTTCCAGATAGCAATTCTCTCTCTCTCTCTCTCTCTCTCTCTCTCTCTCTCTCTCTCTCTCTCTGTGTGTGTGTGTGTGTGTGTCCTTCTAGGCTTCACTGCGTCCAAACTGATACAGTGGTACCTCTAGTTATGAATTCAATTTGTTCCAGAGGTCCGTTCTGAACCTGAAACTGTCCTTAACTAGAGGCGTGCTTTCACTAATGGGGCCTCTTGCTGCTGCTGTGCCACCGGCACACGATTTCCATTCTCATCCTGGGGCAAAGTTCTCAACTCGAGGTAACTCTTCCAGGTTAGCGCAGTTTGTAACCTGAAGCGTTTGTAACCTGAGGCGTTTGTAACTCGAGGTACCACTGTACTTGCATGAGAGGAGGAAGGATGTGTGAGCCGTCCTCTCAGTCCCTGTAGCTTTCACTTGGGTTTCTCTGTCTGCTTCTGCCATAAAGAACTTTTGAAATGGCTGTCATAAGCAGCTTGCTTTATGTCAGTCTGGAGTTTTCAGAGAGGAGTTATCCATTCCAATGCTGATTCAAAGCGAAAGCAAAACCAAAGCCAGGAAGCTTGATACAAATTTCAGACTTTGTGTATGCTAAATACCTAGCCTGGACCACAATGGCCAAACCCTGGATCACTTTTGATCTCAATAATCTGGATTGTTGGCATTCCATGACTTGGATTTGAACACAGAACCCCTCGCCCCTCCTGTGGTTTCCAGCAACTAGTATTCAAAAGCATTGCTTCCTCCAGCCGTGGAAGGAGAGCAACAGCCATCATGGATAGTAGCCATCGATAATGCCCTCCTCTATGAATTCATTTAATCCTCTTGGACTCAGCTATAGAGTTGCAAATATAACATTTTAAGTGTGTTTTAAGTGCGTTATTCAAATGTGACACTAGTTGGCGATAGTGAGCTTATGGCCAAATCAATATACCGTATTTTTTGCTCCATAAGACTCACTTTTTTTCCTCCTAAAAAGTAAGGGGAAATGTGTGTGCGTCTTATGGAGCGAATGCAGGCTGCGCAGCTATCCCAGAAGGCAGAACAGCAAGAGGGATTGCTGCTTTCACTGTGCAGCGATCCCTCTTGCTGTTCTGGCTTCTGGGATTCAGAATATTTTTTTTCTTGTTTTCCTCCTCCAAAAACTAGGTGCGTCTTATGGTCTGGTGTGTCTTATATAGCGAAAAATATGGTATTTCTCAAAACCTTTTTTTAAAAAGTGTTTTTACAGCGTTTTTTATATGTGTCTAGATTCCACCTATGTTGGTGACCAACACTGCCTCTTGTGGGAGTGAGTTCCATAGTTTATATGTTGGGTGAAGAATGACTTTCTTTTATCTGATCCAAATCATCTAGCATTCAACTTCATTGAAAGCCCAGGAGTTCTAGTGTTTTGAGAGCAGAAGAAAAACTTTTCCCTATCCACTTTCTTCATACCCTTAAATTGTAGCAAAGGTGTTTCTGGCTTCTTCAATATTCAGATTTTAGCACATCCTGAAGACACACCTTTTTACCTTGGTCTTTGACACCTGAGGTGAGCATTTTTGCACACACACAATTCCTTTGACTGTAATTTATTTTAACTGTTTTTCAATTCTAGACTTTAGATTGTTGTAACCCGCTCTGGGATTTGCTGTCTCACTGTAGTCTACCTTACAGAGCTGACCTGAGGGGGGGGGGGGAATAGGATATGTACAAACACAAAGTCCTTAGAGGAGGGGACTAAAAAAACTAAATAGTCTCTAATTCCTTTCAAACATTAATTGGCAAAGCCTTAATTTATCTGAAACTTTACAGTTCCTCAAATCATAGTTCTGAAAATATTAAAAAGGTTATATATTAGTATTTTTAACATACCATTTTCAGCAGTAATTAAACATATTCTTACATCTTATTCAATTTTTTTTTTACTTCCATCAGTCCTGCCTGAAAATTTTCCGATCTAATCTCTTAGTATACATTTCTTATTTTCCCTGTTACATTTAAAACTCATAACCAATATCTCTGTTATTTATCTACTTCATATATTCCTCCTTACAAAACTTCTTGTAGTCCTACTAGAGTAATTTGTTGGTTACAATTGCTCTTCAAATAGTTCATATACCGTATTTTTCCCTCTATTACACGCAGATTTTTTCTCCTAAAAAGTAAGGGGAAATGTCTGTGCGTGTTATTGAGCGAATGTGTGGTCCCTGGAGCTGACAAGCGCGAGTGAAGGCAAAAATCAGGCAAATATCAAATCGTCCGGAGAAGGGAGGAAAGCTGCTGCTTTCCTGCATTCTGCCTCAGGGTCTTACTGCCCACCCGCTTCTGTTTCCTTACTGTGTTTGCTCAAACGGAACAAAGAGCAGAGAAAACCCCTCCCCTCCAGGCAAGCAGAGCTTCCTTCCTCTGGGACTCGAAGGCAACATGCAGGTTGGGGGGGGGGAGAGAGAGAGAGAGAGCTGGCTGGCTTGTGGGGGGGGGGGGACTTTTGCCTTCCTTTCCTCCCTCCGGTAAAACCCCTCTCCTGCATTCTTAGCCAGCTGCTTCTCTGCACACCCCTCTCCTTGTCGCTTCTATGTTTTTCCTTCCCTCCCTACTTAAAACGTGGTTCCAATCACGGATCCACATGGATCCTCAGGATCTTTGCATTGGGTCACCCCAAATTCACCATCAGATCACATAGCATGTCCATGGCTACAGCCTGCACCAAAAAAATCACGCACCCACTGTTGCCTGGGGCTGCAATGGTACAAAAACGTGGTTACAAAGCATGGATCCACATGGATCCTCAGGATCTTTGCATTGGGTCACCCCAAATTCACCATCAGATCACATAGCATGTCCATGGCTACAGCCTGCACCAAAAAAATCACGCACCCACTGTTGCCTGGGGCTGCAATGGTGCAAAAACGTGGTTACAAAGCATGGATCCACATGGATCCTCAGGATCTTTGCATTGGGCTACCCCAAACTCACCGTCAAATCACATGTCTGTGGCCGCAGCATGAAGCACAAAAATGATACATCCACTGTTTCATTCAGAATTTTTTTTTCTTGTTTTCCTCCTCTAAAAACTATGTGCGTGTTATGGTCAGGTGCGTGTTATAGAGCGAAAAATACGGTACTTCTTCCAATCTTCTGTAAATTTCTGGTCCCTCAGGTTTCGAATCCTTCCTGTCATTTTGTCCAATTCTGCATAGTCCATTATTTTCATCTGCTATTCTTCTTTCATCGGAATTTCTTCTTGCTTCCATTTCTGGGCCTCTCAGTGGCTACAAAGCTATCCCTTTATGCTGACTGGGCAGCCCTGGGATGCTGGAGGCAGAGACCCTGCTACAAACATCGTATCGGGTTTTTGACACACACCCAGGACTCAGGTCCACTTTGCTTCTCATCTCCAGTATCTAGAGGTATTGCCAGAGATAATCCTCCCAGGAACTTGCTGGTGTTGTAAACAAAAATTGCCCTTTTCCCTTATGGGGTATCCAAGAGCCCATATAGAGTCCTTACATAGGTTTCCTATTGGTAGGAGAGAATAACAGAGGCCAACCAGAGAATATTGAGAAGCAAAGCAGCTAGTAAGCTTGATTTTTATTGATCTGTTGCAACAGGGTGCTCCCCTCACACGCAGGAGAGGAAGAGGAACCCTGAAAAATGGAGCGCAAGGCCTTATAAAGACTTTTGAAATTGCCACCCTGTAGATGAAGACCACCCCCAGAAACATCATACATACATCACAGAAGGGTGTAACCTAAGACCACCCCTCAGATACATCATACCTACATCACAGAAAAGGTGGTCTAAACAGAAATTTGAATGTTGTTTTTCTCCTGACCTTGTTTATCTCGTATCTGGCAGGATATTTGATTGGATTTCCTGGGGAGCCTGGCTAGTCTTTTGTAATGATAAATACTTAGTTCCTGGGCCATGTCACAGGCTCTCACTCTTAAATGTGCCCTTAAGACAGGATTTGTGAGTAAAGACAATGGGGAGGCTTTTCCATTTTCCTTTGACCTTGCAGAGAAAACATTTGGTCAGTTTGGGACTCAAAATGGTTCCAGGTTGGTCTTCCTGTGCTGATCTATATATATGCTTGGTTGGTACACTTATGAACATTTAACACATATCTAAGACTTCAAAATTCCTATCAGACTGGTGAAGGGTTTGTTGTCGTTGTCATCATATCACACTGTCTTGAGATAAGGGAGTGCACCTCTGGGGATGAAGTCAAAACAAATGATAATGATAATATTGTGCTCCTGAAACTGGAAGTTCTATTCGGTTTTCACAACTAAATGCCACTGGTAAATTTATCCTCTGAACAGCGATTCAAAGCTTAAAATCCCGTTGCAACATCAGTTCCAGACATCTGAGCAGGTTTTTCTTTCTTTTTTTCATGTAACGATCCCTGAAGAGAATCTTTGCGAACACGGCTCTGACTTTTCTTAGGCCTAATACCTATTCATCTTCAGGAGAGACCTAACAATAGGAAACAGAAATGGCTCCTGATAGCCAACTTTTCCTAGACTATTCAAATTATTGCGGTCAAGTGCAAGATAAAGGTTTGCCTTTGATCCCCACAAAACGATCATGGCCAAAACTTTCTGCAAAAACTGAAAAGCAACCAGCCAGTTTTTTCAAGCAAACTGATCAAGCTGCTTGGTTTTCTGGCTTTCAGAGCAACATCATGAATATCAGCAGGATTTTATTTATTTCATCAAATTTATTCACCCAATTAAAAAAAAAAAGTGGGTTGAGAGAGATGCTTCTTCCAACATGAAAAGAGCCTGCTAGATTAGAGCAGTGGCCCATCTAGTCCCGTATCCAGTTCTCACAGGGGCCAACCAGATGCCTGTGGGAACCCTCAAGCAGAATTCGAACACAAGACCACTCTCCCCTCCTGTAGTTTTGCCTCTGACTGTGGAGACAGAACATAATCATCACAGCCAGTAGCCACTGATAGCTTTATCCTCGATGATGATGATGATGATGATGATGATGAAGTTATGAAGAAGAAGAAGAAGAAGAAGAGGAAGAAGAAGAAGAGGAAGAGGAAGAGGAAGAGGAAGAGGAAGAAGAAGAAGAAGAAGAAGAAGAAGAAGAAGAAGAAGAAGAAGAAGAAGAGATGACATATACCCCACCCATCTGGAAGGGGCCTCCCCAGCCACTCTGGGCGGCTCCCAACAGAATATTAAAAACATGATAAAACATCAAACATTAAAAACTTCCCTAAACAGTGCTGCCTTCCGATGTCTTCTAAAAGTCAGATAGTTGTTTATTTCCTTGACATCTGAAGGGAGGGCGTTCCACAGGGTGAGTGCCACTACCGAGAAGGCCCTCTGCCTGGTTCCCTGTAACCTCACTTCTCGCAGCGAGGGAACCACTAGAAGGGCCTCGGCGCTGGACCTCGATGTCTGAGCTGGACAATGGGGGTGGAGACACTCCTTCAGGTATACTGGGCCGAGGCCATTTAGGGCTTTAAAGGTCAGCACCAACACTTTGAATTGTGCTCAGAATCTGTCCAATCCTCTTTCAAGCCACCCAAGTTGTTGGTCAGCACTGCCTCCTGTGGCACTGAGTTCCGTCTATGCACTGAATGGCGAAGGACTTTTATCGGTCTTGAAGCCTCCAACATTCAATTTCATTGGCTTTCTCACAAGTTCTAGCAGATGAATAAATTTAGAAAAACCCTCTAGCTACCCACTTTCTCAATGCCATTTTGCAAACTTCTACCGTGTCGCTGCTTACTAAACTAAAAAGGTCTTACTGGCTTCTTGATGTCTGCTGGCCTGGAAGCTGCAGTTCCACTCTGTGGCCATCAGGAACGGCGATTCTTCTGCACAGCCATTAAGGCCAGTGATGACCCTGGGCTTTGCCCCTGGAGTCACTGTTTTGACACATGTATGAGTTGATGCAGAGACATCACATTGCCAAAAAAAGTCCGTATAGTAAAAGCTATGGTTTTCCCAGTAGTGATGTATGGAAGTGAGAGCTGGACCATCAAGAAGGCTGATCGCCGAGGAATTGATGCTTTTGAATTATGGTACTGGAGGAGACTCTTGAGAGTCCCATGGACTGCAAGAAGATCAAACCTATCCATTCTGAAGGAAATCAGCCCTGAGTCCTCACTGGAAGGACAGATCCTGAAGCTGAGGCTCCAGTACTTTGGCCACCTCAGGAGAAGGGAAGACTCCCTGGAAAAGACCCTGATGTTGGGAAAGATGGAGGGCACAAGGAGAAGGGGACGACAGAGGACGAGATGGTTGGATAGTGTTCTCGAAGCTACCAGCATGAGTTTGACCAAACTGCGGAAGGAAGTGGAAGACAGAAGTGCTTGGCGTGCTCTAGTCCATGGGGTCACAAAGAGTTGGACACGACTAAACGACTAAACAACAAAAATGAGTTGAT
This sequence comes from Podarcis raffonei, assembly GCF_027172205.1. Lineage (NCBI taxonomy): Eukaryota > Metazoa > Chordata > Lepidosauria > Squamata > Lacertidae > Podarcis > Podarcis raffonei. Next base: position 113,773,895 of record NC_070604.1, on the reverse strand, counting down.
GCCTTAACTCAGGGGTCAGCAAACTTTTCCAGCAGGGGGCCGGTCCACTGTCCCTCAGACCTTGTGAGGGGCCAGACTATTTTTTTTGGGGGGGAGGATGAACGAATTCCTATGCCCCACAAATAATCCAGAGATGCATTTTAATTAAAAGCACACATTGTACTCATGTAAAAACACCAGGCAGGCCCCACAAATAACCCAGAGATGCATTTTAAATAAAAGCACACATTCCACTCATGTAAAAACACCAGGCAGGCCCCACAAATAACCCAGAGATGCATTTTAAATAAAAGGACACATTCTACTCATGTAAAAACAAGCTGATTCCTGGACCACCCGCGGGCTGGATTTAGAAGGCGATTGGGCCGAATCCGGTCCCCGGGCCTTAGTTTGCCTACCCATGCATTAAAGGGATGAGGAAGATTATTGCTGGAGTTACAACTCTCCCTTCGCAAGCCTGCGCCGGTAATTCAGGCAAGCTGAGTCACTTGCAAGGGGGGCGAATTCCAGAGGTCAGTGATGGCTCAGAGGCCCCCTCAGCTGCTTTCAGTCATGCATTTCATTTGGAGGCTGTTGGGCTGACTGGGACACAGTGCAAAGGTCCTTTTCCTTGCAGGGGTTTTCATCAATCTGGGGCTCCAGTGATAGAGCTGTGATCCCAGCTGAATGATTTCAGTAATCAGATCGGTGTGGTTTGATATGGCACGCAAGCAATTGCCAAAGGGCCGAGATGTGATTTCTAATTAAACATGAGCCTAACGCTTGTGCCTCATGTAAGCAGTCATGGCTGGAAGGTGTGGGGAGGGTTTTGTCGGAGTGGCACCGCCATCAATTGCCAATCAAACCTGGCAGGCGTCATGAGAGGACGCAGGAGAAGTGTGTTCAATTCGTTAGAGAGGCAGTGTGGTGTAGTGGTTTGAGTGCCTGACCTTGAATAGGGAGACATGAACTCAAATGCCACCTCCTCCAGCAACTTTGACCTCTCCCATGCAGCCTATCCTTTCTCTCTCTCTCCATATAGATTGCATCACTGGTTTGTTCCACACAACCGTTTCTCAAGTGAAACTACCAGAATTTGCTTGCATTCGTTTTCCCCCTGACGTCTTCCGTGTGAGTCATGTCTATAGCTTTGCAAGCCAGGGGTTGCCAACATGGTGCCCATGGCTGCCAGTGTGCCCACTGGTATCTCCTTCAGTGCTCCCCCAAATCAGTAAATACCCCCTCAAAAATCCGCAATGCATGAGAGACATTTTCCTGCACAGTTCCTGTCTATATTCACTCAACCTCTCCTACAATGAACATACCCTCTTAAATGAGCACATATCCAGCATCGCCTGAGCTCTGCAAGTGCGGCTTTCTCCCGAATGAAGTACAGAGTGTTTGAGGACTGGGACATTCGCAGGGAAACCAAAATGCTTGTTTACAAAGCTATTGTACTACCAGCCTTACTATATGCTTGTGAAACATGGACCACTTATAAACACCATCTCCAACTCCTCAAAACATTCCATCAACGGTGTCTCCGAAAAATTTAACACATCACTTGGGAAGACAGGCGAACTAATATCAGTGTACTGGAAGAAGCAATGATTCTTCAACATCAGCTTTGTTGGACTGGTCATGTGTGGATGCCTGATGATCGTCTTCCAAAGCAACTACTCTATTCCGAACTTAAAAATGGAAAGCGTAATGCTGGTGGTCAACAAAAGAGGTTTAAAGAGTGTCTCAAGGCAAATCTTTAAAAATGTAGTATAAACACTGACAACTGGGAAACACTGGCCTGCGAGCGCTCCAGTTGGAGAACAGCCTTTACCAAAGGTGCCATGGATTTTCAAGAAGGACGAAACTCAGGACGAAAGGGAGAAACGTGCTAAGAGGAAGGCACGCTTGGCAAATCCACACCATGATCAACTCCCGCCTGGAAACCAATGTCCCCACTGTGGAAGGACATGTGGGTCCAGAATTGGCCTCCACAGTCACTTACGGACTCATTGTTAAAACCGTGTTTATGGAAGACAATCTTGCTCGGCTATGGGTGATCGCCAAAGAAGAAAAGAAGAAGAATCTCATAGGATGGTGAGACTGGATCCCGCCCTTTCTGACAGACCTACCTTCCTGCTGATCTCTCCCCCCCCCCCAATGTTTGCTTCACAAGAGAGTGCTCTCATCCAGCCAGTGGTTAAGAGCGGTAGTCTCGTAATCTGGGGAACCGGGTTCGCGTCCCCGCTCCTCCACACGTAACTGCTGGGTGACCTTGGGCTAGTCACACTTCTCTGAAGTCTCTCAGCCCCACTCACCTCACAGAGTGTTTGTTGTGGGGGAGGAAGGGAAAGGAGAATGTTAGCCGCTTTGAGGCTCCTGAAAGGGAGTGAAAGGCGGGATATAAAATCCAAACTCTTCTTCTTCTTCTTAGGTCCTCCTTGCAAGTTTCCTATAGGGATTTGTCTGGCTGCTATGAGAACGTGTTTCTGGACTAGATGGGCCTTTGACCTGATTCAGCCGTCTCTTCTTACTTTCTTAATGCATGGGAAAAGCTTTGGTACAATTTGAGAAAGTGCTGTACGAACGTGAAATGTCTCTCTTTCTCGCTCTCTCTCTGCTGTTCTTTTAAATGTTTGCCATCTGTCAACACATCCTTCCCATCATCATAGCTTGTCTTAAGGCTAAACGTACCCTCGTCCTCGTCTCGCCACGAGATCAGCCCCAAAGACACAGCATGCTGCCTGTTTTGTTTTCCTTTAAAATTAATTAATGTGATCTGCCGAGAATGAGATGAATAATTCATCTTTCATACACACACACACACACACACACACACACACACACATTTCCTTTTAAATCTTTTAGCTAGACATTTAAGATGAACATGTTTTCAGAAACCTAATTCGCAGCAGCAAACCATTTCTGGGGCCGTATGAAATTAAATGATAGGCGACGGTGTTTTGTTCCACTACCAGTTTTGTTTCGATTTGTTTCATATCTCCATTACATAAGGGAACGGAGGGTCCCCTTGTCAGGGACAGGGCAGGGGAGGAATGGTGGAGACCGCCTCCCCAGCCTGACCCTTCCAGAGAAGAAGGAGACAGGGGTTTGAGGGAGGTTACAGCTCAGAGGCAGATGGGGGGGGGAATTGGGAAATAATGGGAGAGAAGGAGGAGGAGGAAGAGGAGGAGGAAGAAGAAGAGGAGGAGGAGGAGGAGGAGGAGGAAGAAGAAGAAGAAGAAGAAGAAGAAGAAGAAGAAGAAGAAGAAGAAGAAGAAGAAGAAGAAGAAGAGTGACAGCTGACAGACTCAGTGTCTTTAGAAAGCATTCCAGACCCGCCCCTCTCCCAGAACCCGGCAGGCATTGAAAGTAGGAGAGCAGAGAGCTCAGAGGCAGAAGGCACAGATCAGCCACCATAGAGATGATGCATAATGGGAGAGACGGAGGGGTGGGGTTTCACTGGAAGCAACACCATTACATTCCCTTGGGTGGCTCCTGTACATCCTGGTCACCAACTGGTGTCGCCGGTGGCTGCAGGCAGAGCTGAAGGCGGGCTCTTTTGGGTTCTTTTGGATTCAGAACCTCAGCTTGAAGTTCCAGGACGAGCAACAGACAGTGGTAGGTACTGGTGTGTGCGTGTGTGTCTTGTACACTGACCCTGGTCAGGCGAGGCTTGCAAACTTTACTGCTCACCTGTGGCGGGTCTTGCCAATTTGACTTACTTTCCATTGTATAAAACAAGCCCGAAGGAGGCCCCCCAACCCGCTCACAGGTCCTTGAATGATCGGTGGAAACAGTTGGTCCTGGCAATTATTAACCACTCCCAATTCCACCCTGATCATTGTCACCTGCGCAGATTTTAACTTGTCTGAATTAATTTTAAGATGTATTTTAATTAATTGATGTCTGCTTTTATGCTTATTGTGTTGTGTTTATGTTGTTAGCTGCTCTGAGCCCAGCCTCAGCCGGGGAGGGCAGGATACAAATAAAAATTTATTTTATTATTATTATTATTATTATTATTATTATTATTACTCCAGGAGGATGCATTTGTAAGCCTCTCTCTGTGAATATTGAATAAAAAGCATTGGTAAGAACTTCCTTGTCTTATCCATTCCTGGCAAACTTCTGTGCGGGATTGGAGGGTTGGACTTTCTGAAGCCTGACATACACCTTCAGAGGTGGTTAATTATGTGAACATAAGAGGAGCTGGATGGATCTGGCGATCTAGTCCTGCGTCCACAATGGCCAACCAGATTCCTGTGAGAAACCTCCAAGCAGGACTTGAGCACAAGAGGGCATTCTCCTCCTCTGGTATTCAGAAGAAGAGTTTGGATTTGATATCCCGCATTTCACTCCCTTTAAGGAGTCTCAAAGCGGCTAACATTCTCCTTTCCCTTCCTCCCCCCACAACAAACACTCTGTGAGGTGAGTGGGGCTGAGAGACTTCAAAGAAGTGTGACTGGCCCAAGGTCACCCAGCAGCTGCATGTGGAGGAGCGGGGAAGCGAACCCGGTTCACCAGATTACGAGTCCACCGCTCTTAACCACTACACCACACTGGCTCTCACCACTACCTCCAAGTGTGAAGGCAGATCACAGACATCATGGCGAGTAGCCATGGATAGTGTTGTCTGCCATGGATTTGTCTAATCTTTGATTAAAGCTACCAAGGGTGGTGACCATCACTGCTTCCGTTGGGAGTGACTATGTGCTGTGTGAAGAACTCTCTTTTATCTATCCTGAATCTTCCAGTATTCAGCTTCAATGAATGTCCACAACTTCTAGCATTATGAGAGAGGGGCAAAGACTTTTCTTTGTCCACTTTCTTCATGTTAAGTAGAACTGTTTGATTGCACACTGAATTGGAGAATGCTTGTATGTATATTGCTGAAAGGGTTTAACCCTGGCAATTTCCATGAAAGCCTACTGAAGCTCTCTCTGAGCTCTAGCTGAGTTGATCATTAACTGCTGGTGTTCTCTGCTAGCTCTCACATGAATGTTTAACTTTAGACCATGTGATTGCGGTATTTGATTGCAAATCTCCATATTGAGGAGAATTTTGAATCTAGACCTGTTTGGAGTTATGCTATATAAGAAAAAGAATCTATGCTTGAATGTTCAAATGCTCTATACAACTTTCTGGATGCATCATTGATTACTTTGTACCTGTTTTTGAAGAAGTTCTGGTTAGTAAAGCTTTGAGGAATACTTGTGGGCCTGGACAATTTTTACTCCAAAAGGAGCCAAGCTTTTACACATGCTATTGCTTCATGCTGCGCAACATTATCTGCAATATGCCATGCATCGTTTTATAAACATTTCACCTCTTACTCTGGGCAGCTTGTTCTGCAGCCTTCAAGATGTTTCAGACTCACATTCCCATCAGCCCCAGTGACTGTGGACAGTGGTCAAGGTCAATGGGACTTGTAGGCCAAAACATCTGGAGGAAACCAGGTTAGGGAAGGCTATGTGAAACAGGCAGTAGTTTGCCTCCTGTTCCCATGTATATAACACGTTGTCCATTTTGTATGGGATACCTTTGACTATCCCCAGCCTTTAGATGGCAGAAATAAACATTTGGCAGCAAACCTGGGGTTCTTGGTCCTGTATATGCTGAAAACATGCAACACAGGCCCCTTCTGCACTATACATATTTAAAGTAGTATACAAAGTACTGTGGTACCTGGGGTTACAGACGCTTCAGGTTACAGACTCCGCTAACCCAGCAATAGTACCTCGGATTAAGAACTTTGCTTCAGGATGAGAACAGACATTGTGCTCCGGCGGCAGCAGGAGGCCCCATTAGCTAAAGTTGTGCTTCAGGTTAAGAACAGTTTCATGTTAAGAACGGACCTCCAGGATGAATTAAGTTCTTAACCCGAGGTACCACTGTAGTATTATACCACTTCAAACTGTCATGATTTTCCCCAAACATAACAAAATATTGGGGTGGGTGCAGAGAGCTGCTTGCATAGAAACCAACTCCTAGGGGCCAAGGTCCCTTCACCACCCCAATAAAATATTTGAGGGGGCTTCCTCCCCTTCAAAAAAAGTTGATGGGCATTGCCATTCAAATGGTGTGTGAGCACTGTATCTTGAGATTATGTGGGGAGGGGTTTACCTGCCCCCCCTTGTATTTTATTGACCACTAGACCCAGACCTGGCACTGTGGGTTAAACCACAGAGCCTAGGACTTGCCGATCAGAAGGTCAGTGGTTTGAATCCCCATGATGGGGTGAGCTCCCGTTGTTCGGTCCCTGCTCCTGCCAACCTAGCAGTTCGAAAGCACGTCAAAGTGCAAGTAGATAAATAGGTACCACTCCATTGGGAAGGTTAACTGTGTTTCCATGCGCTGCTCTGGTTCGCCAGAAGCGGCTTAGTCATGCTGGCCACATGACCTGGAAGCTGTACACCAGCTCCCTTGGCCAATAAAGCGAGATGAGCACTGCAACCCCAGAGTCGGCCACGACTGGACCTAATGGTCAGGGGTCCCCTTTACCTTTTTAGACCCAGACCAAACCAGCACACAAGCCCAGCATCCTTGTACATGTGCATTGCAGGAATTTCAGGGGGAATTGCAGAGAGAGGTGGAGAGTTGGGGGAAGGGAGATGCAAAACCAGTTCTTGATCCTTTGGAAACCAATATGTGACCATGCCTGAAATGCTGTTAATCTAACTCCACTGGAAGAGGCAGTTATGCCAAAAAACAAACAAACCACCCCTCCTGAATGCAATTGATTTGTTGCGGTGGGTAGGGGGTGTGCCTATCAGCTCTCAAAACAGCAAGCGAGGGCAAATCTTTCAGGAGCAGCAAATGAGGCAAATGTGGATCACAGGAAACGTTTGCAGCGGAGTATCTGCAACCCAGAACAGTGCCAAACCTTGTCCTTTGTGTGGGTTTGTACTGGCTGACTATATTTATATACATATACTCTTTTTCACATTTTTAGAAATTTGATACGTATATTGTGTTTGGTGTGTGTGGGACCACATATTCAAGATCTAATACCTCATTAATTTTGCCGGCTGCTTCTTCGTGCTTCTTTTTCCTGTGGGTAGCTTTCGTTGTTGTTGCTTCTTTTCCCAGTAACAAAGGAACCTGCTATTATATTTATAGTCCTGGCCCCCTTTTTTAATTTTAATTTTATTATATATATTTTTGGAAGCAGGAGTCAAAGCCTTGTTCCCATGGTAACGTCTCTGTGCCACTGATGTAATTCTCTTCAGCTGAGGGATGGGAGAGAGAAGAGCCCGTCAGTCCTTGCCAGTCCTCAAGTGCTTCTGCAAACTCTCCCCAAGGCCCTTGGATGGGGCAGAGCTGACGCTGGCTGCAAGGTCAGCACGTGGCTTTCAGCTTTTGTTGTGAACTGAAAAGAAGAATCCCTTTCTTGTCAAGAACATTGTTTGAAGCCCTGTCTCAGACGGGTTTGAGGTTGCTTTCCATAAAGACATGGGCATCCTCTTTTGTTTGGCTGAGCAGAGCCCTGGGGACTAGGACAAGCCACTTTGGAAGCAACAGACAGTGGGACCTTTCCGTAGGGCCTCCCTTTTACTTGGTTGCTAGCTAGACTTGGTAGCTAGACTTTTGACTCGAAGCCCATGCCAGCCTTTTCTATCACACATATTTATTTTGAACATCTATACCCCACGACAGCCCTGAAACCACTGGCTGAGAGAATGTTTTAAACTGTTTTTGGAATATGTATATATGATTGACGTGCTTGCTGTGCTGGGCTCCTTCGGGAGGAAAGGTGGGATATAAATACAGTGGTACCTCAGGTTACATATGCTTCAGGTTGCAGACGCTTCAGGTTACAGACTCCGCTAACCCAGAAATATTACCTCGGGTTAAGAACTTTGCTTCAGGATGAGAACAGAAATCGTGTGGTGGCAGCAGGAGGCCCCATTAACTAAAGTGGTGCTTCAGGTTAAGAACAGTTTCAGGTTAAGAACAGACCTCCAGAACGAATTTAGTTCTTAACCCGAGGTACCACTGTATAATGAATAAAATACTGTATTTTTTGCTCTATAAGACTCACTTTTTCCCTCCTAAAAAGTAAGGGGAAATGTGTGTGCGTCTTATGGAGCGAATGCAGGCTGCGCAGCTATCCCAGAAGTCAGAACAGCAAGAGGGATTGCTGCTTTCTCTGCGCAGCGATCCCTCTTGCTGTTCTGGCTTCTGGGATTCAGAATATATTTTTTTCTTGTTTTCCTCCTCCAAAAACTAGGTGCGTCTTATGGTCTGGTGCGTCTTATAGAGCGAAAAATACGGTAGCTTTGGGGCTTTAACAAAAGAGGGGGGAAGTGGCGTGCAAGTTTAATAAAAACAAAAAAAAAATTTCTTCCAGTAGCACCTTAAAGACCAACTAAGTTAGTTCTTGGTATGAGCTTTCGTGTGCATGCACACTTCTTCAGAAAGCTCATACCAAGAACTAACTTAGTTGGTCTTTAAGGTGCTACTGGAAGAAAAAAAAATTTTTGTTTTGACTATGGCAGACCAACACGGCTACCTATATGTAAGTTTAATAAAGTTACAGTAATGGCTTGAAGGCTTTTAAGTGAAAATTGATAGAGGAATAAAAGGGCAAGCAAAAGTTGGGTGTCCACACAGACGTTGGCAGCGTCAGTGAGTTGACTGATTATGTTTGCAATGATTCTCAGCCACTCTGCGAGTTTCCAGGGCCGAAGAGTATGGTACAAACGCTGCAAATAAACAATCAAACAGATAACACTTTTAATTAAAAATAAATAAAAGTGGAGTTGTTTTTCCACGACCCACCTTAGGCTGAGTCCAGTGCCAAAATCAAGCAAGCAAATGAACGTGAGATTAAATAATTTATTACCGTTGCTAAGATGGAACACACAATGCCTGGCACCCCCATTATATGGTGAATTGTAAAAAAATAGCTTTAATACAGTATCAAAATTTACATACGCGTCGTGGCAAAAGACCAGCATCACTCAAATTAGCGGCCGCAGGGCGTGGCTGGGACCCAAAGAACCAGAAAACTGGATCCAAACTCTCATGGGATTGTGGGGGTTTGAGGTTTCGGACTTTTCTTCCTCGAACAGCACCTCCACCTGCCCCATCAGCAAGCTACTTCTACAGCCAAAGGGCGTTTTCCAAGCAGTTTGCAATATGGGATTGGGAAGGACAGCTCTTCAATGAAAAATAGTCAGACAACCTCCCTGGACAAACTCAAAAACAGCTCTTTGGATCCAGCCCATTGACTGCAAGCACAATTTCTTTTGAGGGTTTCTTTTCTTTTCGCCGTTTGTTCCTCGCACGATTATAGGAATACAACAATTTAAAGAGAAATAGCCGAAGTGGTGGTTTTCATTAGCATGACGTCGTTAAAAAGGGGGGGAAAGGAAAAAATTAGCAAAGCGACCGAGCCACTGAAACAAATCAATCCCTTTGTGATTTCTTCTTCTTCTTCCTTCTAGAAAAGGGGTAGCAAATTTACGCTTGCGCTACCATGTATAGGGCGAAAGGGTTGCACCGACACAGCGCCGCCACATTCCACGACCCACAGATCAATAACACAACATGTAACAAAGCCCATTTGGCGAGAAGATGATATAAGCTTGGGGAACCCAATCTCATTAATCAAGGGGGAGGGGAACCCAAAAACTTGGGAATTGTTGCATTCCTATGTTTGCCTTGGTTTTGTTTTGTTTGCTTTTTTGCTTTAAATACTCAGCTATGGTTAGAAAGTCAAAGCAACAGCATCTATTCACAAGCCTGTTGCACATTCATACGAGAAACTGTTGCTGCATTTTGAGATATACACAAAATAGCTATCAGAGCTGAATACACACAATCTAATGGCATATGGAGGGGGTGGGGAAATGGGGGGGGGGAGAGAGAGAAATGTCAGCGTAAGCCCACCCAGGTCCAGAAACTCAGGCACAACGGACAACCTTGGATGAAGGAAGGACATGCTTTTGAGAATATTCAACGTTTCCTTTGAAAAAAATGCGACCGTCAGCAACAAAAGCTTTCTTCTTCGTCTTCTTATTCTCATAAATACAGCGCTACCTTGATAAGCTCTTATAGACTCCTGTGAAGCAAAATATTTGTGTGGTCAAGGAAATGGATGAAGGAAGTCACTCAGTACTCAAAAAGGACCCCCGGCAGGATTTGGCAGAGTGGAGGCTTCAAATATTTAATTCTAAAGCCCGCGTCACCAGTAAAGAAGCGTTTGGGAAGGAGTGTGTTTTTCAACAGGTTTGAGGCTTGGTTCGTTGTGCTCTCTGACGTCACAACTCAACTCAGGGCTCTGCAACAGCGCAGTAGAAGACAGCACCAGGAAACCAGGAACATCCAGCACGGACAATTGTTATTTAGGTGTTGTAGACAGCTTCTACGTGGCACAGAAAAATGGGTTCATATGTTGGGAGTCAAGGTGGCTGGGGAGACCCAGGCAGCATTCTAAAGCTAACAGCTGTGATGTCATCTACATGGGAGCATACTTACTATGTCATAATAAGGAGTCAGGACTAGGGGAGGGGAGGAATTTGTTCACTCCACATGCGGGAGCCAACTAACCTGTCCCAGGCCTCCTAGAGCTTTGTGCGACCTGGAACACAGCCATGCGGTTCAACTCGCACGCTCTGTTTTTGGTTGTCTGCTCTGCGTGGGTCCAAACTATCTAGGATCTAGCCTCAAGTTAATATGGATCAGGCCTTTTAGAGGGTTCCAGGCCTGAAAGCCCAAAACCTGCTGGAATTGATGGGTTGCAAATCACATGCGCACGCACACATCCAGCTAAGTTGCCAGAGGGTCGAACCAGGATCTTGGACCTCAGATGCTTCCATGCACACCTGGTGCATTCAGAACAGCTGGCCACCGTGGAAGCTGAACTTCTCAGGGTGCATCATTCCATGGGGTTGGACTTCCCAGGATGCACCACATTTCTGCTGGAATAAGAGCTCTGATGAAGCTTATGCCCCGGAGACCTCAAACTAGGTCCTCTCCACTGCCTTTGGCCACTCAGATTACTCATCAAAAGCAGTAAGAGCAACGTGATTTCCCAGAAGTACTGGCTGCTTCCCCTACATCCTGAGTAGCTGGCCACTTCAGCACCACTAAGGTCTACTTGCCCTAAAGACACCGAGCATTCAGTGCCTTAAAACACTTCATAAGATCTTCAGGCCACAAATTTAGTCCTCCCTTTGTTCCTTCCCCTGGTAATGCAAGCAGAGAGGCAGCAAGGAGGACCCCACAGAGTCCCAGACACCAGGGTCTGGTGCAGAATCATCAATATGTGCCAGGGTCTTAAGGGCCAGATCCAAGACTAGCAGAAAGCAGCACCATGACTTCCATAAGTGCAATGGGGCTTCCCCCCCCCTCTACTCCCCATGCACTCCTCAAGTTGGTTCTGGGGTGGGGGTCAGGAGAACCCCTCAAACAGTGCACCGGAGCAGGAAAAGGGGAACATTCTGCCTCCCAAACTGAAATGTTTGCCCTGATGGAATGATTGTCATAATGCTACAATGACTTCCACCCCAAGTTGTAATCTAGAACAGGGTTTCCTAAACTTGGGTCTCCAGCTGTTTTTGGACTACAATTCCCATCTTCCCTCGCTAGCAAGACCAGTGGTCAGGGATGATGGGAACTGTAGTCCAAAAACAGCTGGAGACCCAAGTTTGGGAAAGCCTGATCTAGAATCAAGGTTAATTTTCTGGACAGCATCCATGAAATTAACTTGGATGCTCTGTATAATGTATGAGCAGGTATGTGCAATCCTCACGAGAAGCTGGAAACTGGGGCTCTTTGGATCTGGAAATTAGCATCTGGCTAGCGTGAAAAGCCTAGCACAGCCTTTCTCAACCTGTGGGTCCCCAGATGTTGTTGAACTACAACTCCCATCACCCCTAGCTAGCTAGGCCAGAGCTCAGGGATGATGGGAGTTGTAGTCCAACAACATCTGGGGACCCACAGGTTGAGAACCGCTGGCCTAGCAAGTGAATTCAGCAGAATTCTACATCCCCTCGCCAGCTTCTGTTCTACCCTGGTGAACTTCTGGAAGCCAAAACTCTAGAAGTCCTCCATTGTCTTTGCTTCATCTCTCTTCCTCCAATGGGCCTCCCTCGCACAACCCTCTCCTACTTTTTTGGACTGCCTCTTTGGCTTGTGCCTGGTAAAACACAGAACATACCTGATCCCATATCAGACTCCCTAATATCGCACTACTGCCACCTAGCAACTAGGCTCCTGATCTTTGCTGGGAGACTGCCCATCCATCAGCCCAGCTCCTTGATCTATCTGGTCTCTCAGAGAGGGAATTCCTGCTCTTTACAAGACAGACTCATCGCTGCTCCATTCCTGGGGTTGCCTCAGCATTGGCCTTCAAGCTTAAGAGAGGAATGCCTTCTCTTAAGAGGAGAAATGCCACCTCTTCGGAAGACATTTGCCAAAACGAATGAAAACAAATGAATTCTTTTTGTTTCGGGTGTGGGGAGGCTGTTTTAGTGCTGTTGCTTACTTTGCTACACTACTGGCTGGTTAGGAGACTTGAAGGTCTTATATTTAGCACCTCAGAATGCAATTACTCTACAAAGGAAAGTGTTTCAGCTGCAATCTGCCTAAGCACCATATTAACTAACATATTTTTTTTAACACACCCTGGTGTACAGCTACCAGGAGAACCTAACTGTCCAAACTGGGATGGCCAAAAGGCACAGTTTGTAGGTATCTTTCCAATCTGGTGAAAAGCTCCTGGGGAAACGTCACAGGAAGGCCGACACATTAAACACTTCTTCCATGGGGGTTCTCCTCCAGCAGCAGATTTTAACAGCCTTTGGAATTATCAGCTGGTACCTCCTGGTCGTATACACTGTAAATGCTCATGGCAGAAGCAGAGTTGGATTAGTCAGAATATATATTGAGTGTGATGAGATCCGGATACTTTTCGCCAAAGTCCTTGCAGGAACAGAGGGAGTGGGGAGAGCAATCCAGTTTCCAGAGGTGATCACAGAGCATGAATGAAGTTGTCTCATTGTTAGGAAAGAGGTTGCTTTGACAAGACTAAATCCAACAGTAGCTGAAATTGTTCCTTTGTTCCTTAAAAAAATATCCATTCACATAGGCCCTTTGTACTGGTTTCCAGACAAGTGTTGCCTAATTCCAGGACACGAGCCGACAGCATCGCCAAGTTTCCTCCACACAACCTGAAAACAGAAAGAGAAAAGCATGTCAGTAGATTTCGCCAGAAACCAGCAATTAGTCACACAACCCTACACATTCTAAACAGATGCTTACTAGCCTTCTTCGCACATCATGGTAAACAAAACCGTGGCTCACTGGATCGGCACAGACATGATGGTTCCTGAAGAGAAGAACACATCCACTTTGCTCCTTCCTGACCCTTTTACCAAATTGCAGCATCAGCATTTGACTTAGTGTGCTGTCCAAACTGGAAATTGTGGTCAAGGGCTCTCTGTTTGGAAACTGTGTATGTACAGCTACTCACACAGAGTCAATTAAGGTTTGGCAGAAAGCCAGAAGGCAATCTGAAGGAGTAAGTCTGCCTGGTGATAACAGAGACATGCAGACAGCTCCCTGATTGGTCAAGCTCTTTCAAGGGAATGATAATTAATGGGATAATTCTGTTATCCCGCTTAATCAAACGATCCCCTCCAAGCAGTTTACGTAAGTGCCATAAGAAAATACAAATAGAATCGATAAGATTTTGAAAACCAGCAGACCTAATGGAATTATCAAAACACGGATAAAATGCGTAATAAAATTACATGTCTGGTTAGGCTTAGCTAAATGAAATGTGCTTGGAAAATGTTTAGCGAGCTTTCAAGTTTTGTTTTGTTTTTCACCACAGCAGCATACACATTCATTAAATAATTATTTTAATAACAATACCAAGAAAGAAGAAGCTGCCACAGATTATTATTTTAGCATGAAGGCTAATTTTTCAGGTGACTTCTGCATCAGCCTGGCTACGGACAAGTGGTTCTTAGATTCAGTGACCATTCTTCCCATATAACCATTTGACTTAAGCAGAGACCCAACTGTATTATCATGTTGACATTGGTGTTCTGACATGTAACAGAACCAATAAAAGCTTCCTAGATCTGATCAACTCATTTTTGATGTTCACCAGGCATAGAAAGTCTATTTACCACATGGGCTGTGAGGTGTCAGAACATCCGAATAACCAGCTAGCACACCGAAGGAAAACCAACCTGTGACTGCTTATCCTTCTCAGTCACACCTACAATTTAAAAAAATAATGGAGAGGAATGCAGATCTGCACAGACTATCTGCAAAACATCTTACCGAGACCTATTACTAAATGTACCATACGCGAATCTAATGCGCACCTCGATTTTCAAAACCTTGAAACCAAAAAAGTACTTGCTGGCGAATGGAAATATGCCATCGAATGTAATGCGCACCCTAATTTTCATGATGTGATTTGGCCAAAGAAGGTGCGCATTGCATTCAAGTAAATGTGGCACAACAGCAGCTCTGGGAAATGATGCGATCCATGTTCTCCACTGGTGACCACCCATGTTTGTGTAGGTGGTGGTAGAGAGGAATAATAATAATAATAATAATAATAATAATAATAATAATAATAATAATATTTTTTATTTATACCCCGCCCTCCCCAGCCCAGGCCAGGCTCAGGGCACTAACAAGCAATAATAAAAACAAGTTGAATGAATACAACTTAAAAACAAGATTAAAATGCAACATTAAAATATTGAAACATTAAAATATTAAAATGCAGCCTCATCACAGAAGGAGAAAGGAAAAAGTAAGAGGGGGAGGGAATCAAATTGGCTCCAAGCCAAAGGCCAGGTGGAACAACTCTGTCTTACAGGCCCTGTGGTAAGAAATCAGATCCTGTAGGGCCCTGGTCTCATGAGGCAGAGCATTCCACCAGGCGGGAGCCAGTCTTAAAAAGGCCCTGGCTCTGGTTGAGGCTAATCTAATTTCCTTAGGGCCCGGGACCTCTAGAGTGTTGCTATTTATGGACCTTAAGGTCCTCCGTGGGGCATACCGGGAGAGGCGGTCCCGTAGGTACGAGGGTCCTAGGCTGTGAAGGGCTTTAAAGGTCAAAACCAGAACCTTAAATCTGACCCTGTACTCCACCGGGAGCCAGTGCAGCTGGAAAAGCACTGGGTGAATATGCTCCCATGGCAGAGACCCTGTGAGGAGCCTCGCTGCAGCATTCTGCACCCGCTGGAGTTTCTGGGACAGCTTCAAGGGCAGCCCCGTGTAGAGTGAATTACAGTAGTCAAGCCAGGAGGTGACCGTCGCATGGATCACTGTAGACAGGTACATTGCTACCTGTACTTGTACATTGATGTCTGCCCATGTGGCAATATGGACATTAAAGACAAAGGAACATTTACTGCCACTAGTAATATCATCCATGGGGTTTTGCCCTTATTGACAGAACATTGAAGAACAAGGTTTCCAAGCATCTTCCTTTTCTGTGCAACAGGTATATTCGCTGAGATTCTGTGCTATTTCATGTCCCTCTTTTCCATTTTTTTGCAGAAATAAAAGGCTGCCTTTCTCGCACTCATCCGTAAAAATAGCAAGCAGCAAACCTCACATTTTGTTGCTAGGGTATCCATGCTTAGCTGAGTGTCTTTTCAAAAAGTGCTCATTATCTAAGTGCATCTCCCAACGATCCGTTTTCTGCTCAATGAGCAACAGAAAATATTTACCCAGCAGATAATGTTGATGCGGCAAGGAAGTGAGAGCTGACATTTTCAATTGCCTTTATTTCCAGGGGAAATAATGACCTCTAGCTGATATGAAGGGACACACGGAATAAAAACTGAGTTTGCAGATTGAAGGGCAGCTGCTGCTGCGATGAGAAAATTACATTGGTTTCTACCAACTTCCCCAGTACCTGCGAACATGGCAACGATTGTACTTAGATCCTAAAATTGCTTCCATGGTCAGACGTCCGAGAAACGGCACTTCCAAGCAATTAACTATCGCCGTACAACTTCCATGCACGATGCGGAGACACCAATATTTTCTGCCAAAAAATACATTAGCCTGTGGACGACAAGCCTCCTATTATGTGTTCCTTTCCCACCCGCATTCCACATCGCAAAGTGAGTCCCAAAATATTTTGATCCAAGGAGCTCTGCATTGGGGGAGATTATCGAAAGTGGGAGGGAGCAGGGGCGCCAGCTAAAGGGGATGGAAGGGGCTTTCAGACCCCTCAATATTTCTAGGCAGGGGACTGAGTGTTGGATCAAGCCAAGTCATAGGAATTGGCCACCCTCCAGGTGCCCGGCTTGAATCCTTGTTGACCTCCCTGTCTGCGACTCCCGGCAAGATCAGGCGAGATCTCAATCGGCGATCCTTCTCAACGTGAGAAGAACACACCACTCCTCCCCTACCATCCCCAGGGAGGGGAGAGAGACAGACAGAAATGTATTTACATGCCTTTATTTCTGTCATTCCAGCAGTACAGAGAAAACATGACTGCTCTCTCTCATCACTAACAGCAGAGAGAGAAAAACTCCTCCCATGTACTTCCAGTACAGATCATGTGACACTCTGAGCTAACATCCGGTGCTCAGTACACAGAATAGACTGTCCCTTTGTTCCCACGCTACAGTCCCATTTATCAACATCCTGTTTGGCTTTCCAGCCACCTGGAGCTCGCTGCAGCATTGCTCCTTTTTCGTAACACTGAGCCCCCCCACCCAATACTGAGGGGGCCACCATCCCTCAACGCCCCTGGGTGAGTGCTCACCCTCTGAGTGGGAGGTGTGGAGGGTGATTTTCACCCTCTGTGCTCCCCGCCATGACTGCCAGAGCACCTTCCCAGAAGGGCGATCCTCAAATGTGAACTGGGGCAGGGGCATCACACATGTGACATCATGCACCTACAACAGCCCCCCCCCCCGAATGTTGGGCCCAACTCTGCACACCTGCGAGGGACCTTTCTTCTCGGCACTCAGCCTGATCAGATTTCCCAAACTGAGGTCAACTCATGTACAGTGGTACCTCGGGTTACATATGCTTCAGGTTACAGACGCTTCAGGTTACAGACTCCATTAACCCAGAAATAGTACCTTGGGTTTAAGAACTTTGCTTCAGGATGAGAACAGAAATTGTGTTCCAGCGGCATGGCAGCAGCAGGAGGCCCCATTAGCTAAAGTGGTACTTCAGGTTAAGAAGAGTTTCAGGTTAAGAACGGACCTCCGGAACGAATTAAGTACTTAACCCAAGGTACCACTGTAAATCAGGCTTTTAATGCGGCTATTTGGCAGTGAGATAAAAGTAAGGAAAAAGTAAAGGGACCCCTGACCATTACGTCCAGTCGTGACCGACTCTGGGGTTGTGGAGTTCATCTCACTTTATTGGCCGAGGGAGCCAGCACACAGCTTCCGGCTCATGTGGCCAGCATGACTAAGCCGCTTCTGGCGAACCAGAGCAGCGCACGGAAACGCCGTTTACCTTCCCGCCGGAGCGGTACCTATTTATCTAATTGCACTTTGACATGCTTTCGAACTGCTAGATTGGCAGGAGCTGGGACCGAGCAACGGGAGCTCACCCCATCGCTGGGATTCGAACCGCCAACCTTCCGATCAGCAAGTCCTAGGCTCTGTGGTTTAACCCACAGCGACACCTGCGTCCCTTCTGAGATAAAAGTAGCAGACAACAAATATTTTTGGGTGCATCACTGCCCTATAATATTGGTATTTTGAAGCATTTTGGTTTTCTACATTCTTAAGCTGTGGTCTTAAATTATGGACCAGCTACATATCCTGGTTGACAGATGGATATATCAAAAAGTACTCGGGGTCACGCTGAACTGTGATGCTTCTGTCACAAATGTCTAAATGGAGACGAAAGTACCAGACGGTTCTTACTCCTGCTACGTTCCTTCTGCTCCAGCCTGCCTTCCATGCAAGGTGAATTTACAACAATCTTAGCTGACCTCAGCACTGCAAGGCTCACATTCACGTAAAGTCAATAAATTCCACCGTACAGGAGAATCAAAGGATAATTGGTTTCATTTGCATGTTAAAATACTTCCAAGGCATATTGTCAGCATTTTAAAAAATTCATAACATTTCTCTGAATATGATTTCGAGCTTCGAAGAGAGAATACAAAATGAGGGACATTAAAATTTGCACTGTAAATTTCTCGGGCTGCAACTCTTCTCCCTTGGACACCCACCCACTAAGCTCATAGCCTTTATCCATAATCAAGAATTGGGTGCGTTAATGGGGGTGGAGAACGAAAATGTAAATTTTCCGCAGGAAAACAAAGCTTGCTTTTCCTCTGCAATCAAGAACGTTAATGTGACCTTGCAGGTTAAAGCTACGCAGGGAGCCCTTATAATGAATGTCTAATGGGGCCAGTTCAGAAAAGAAATTGAGCATATAACCATTGACCCAGGATGCAAGAATCCGAGTCCCAGATTCTCTGGGGAGCTGGAGAGAGTCTCTGTCTGCAACTACACGTTGGGTGAACCAGGTGCTCTGTATGAGTGCCTCAACCATGCAGAATCTCAGATAGTGCTCTCTTCCTTCCTTTTAGAAGGAAAGATAATTTCCGCAAGGCTTCTCCATGGGTGTGCTTGTTCATTATTTATTTGTTTGTTGCAAATTATAACTGTGGCGTTTGCCTCCTAGTAAATTATCAACTGGGGGACGCGGGTGGCGCTGTGGGTAAAAGCCTCAGCGCCTAGGGCTTGCCGATCGAAAGGTCGGCGGTTCGAATCCCCGCGGCAGGGTGCGCTCCCGTTGCTCGGTCCCAGCGCCTGCCAACCTAGCAGTTCGAAAGCACCCCCGGGTGCAAGTAGATAAATAGGGACCACTCTGGCGGGAAGGTAAACGGCGTTTCCGTGTGCTGCGCTGGCTTGCCAGATGCAGCTTTGTCACGCTGGCCACGTGACCCGGAAGTGTCTCCAGACAGCGCTGGCCCCTGGCCTCTTAAGTGAGATGGGCGCACAACCCTAGAGTCTGTCAAGACTGGCCCGTACGGGCAGGGGTACCTTTACCTTTTACCTTAAATTATCAACTGCCTGGACTGAGGGACCCTGTGTGACCCTCTTCGAGGGCGTGGGTTCGAATCCCACCACTGCCACCACTTTTGTGGCGATCATACAGGGTCCCTGGACGTTTGACGGTCTATTGATCCCTGTGACACCACTGTGATTGCCTCTTCGTTGCCACCAACCCGTTTCTCTTGGGTACACATGGAGTCCAGACAGTTGTTTACATTAAGAAATAATCAAGTTTATTTTTATAAGCGTGAACAAATTTAAGGTTTCAGTTAATTTTTCTTGTCAGTTTCTTATTCTTAGTTTCTTTACTAACTATATGTTCCTAACAACTTCAAACTGATTATTCCAACTATCTATCTGACTACACCTAAAAGTTCCTCTCACTCTCTCACAACACAACTTCACCAACCCACAGAATTATTCCTCCCTCTTCCTTCTCCAACTCCCAACTCTCAACTGACTTCCACACAACACCGACTCTAACTCTAACTCCTCCTACCAGTTTCTCTCTGGCCAATCACATCACATTCATTTAACCCTTTCCTTATGACCCACCTAGGAGGCAAATGCCACAATAACCCACCTTTCTTCTCTGAGGATGTGGGGTACCTGGTCATTCACTTCCCCATTTAAGCCCCACAACAGACTGGCCCAAGGTCACACCCAGTGAGCTACATGACGGAGTGGGGATTTGAACCCTGCTCTTCCAGACCCATACACTTCCAAGCAATGGCGTTATCCTTGCAAGTGCATGAGCTGAATACTAATTTAATAATAATAATTTATTATCTATACCCTGCCCATCTGGCCGGGCCTCCCCAGACACTTTGGGCGGCTTCCAACAAAATATTAAAATTCAGTAATGCATCAAACATTAAAAGCTTCCCTAAACAGGGCTGCTTCAGATGTCTTCTAAAAGTCTGGTAGTTGTTGTTCTCTTTGACATCTGGTGGGAGGGCGTTCCACAGGGCGGGGGCCACTACCGAGAAGGCCCTCTGCCTGGTTCCCTGTAGCTTTGTTTCTCACAGTGAGGGAACCACTAGAAGGCCCTCAGCGCTGGACCTCAGTGTCCGGGTAGGATGATGGAGGTGGAGATGCTCCTTCAGATATACTGGACCAAGGCCATTTAGGGCTTTCAAGGTCAACACCAACACTTTGAATTGTGCTCGGAAATGTACTGGGGGCCAGTGTAGGTCTTTCAGGACCGGTGTTATGTGGTCTCGGCGGCTGCCCTCAGTCACCAGTCTAGCTGCCGCATTCTGGATTAGTTGTAGTTTCTGGGTCACCTTCAAAGGTAGCCCCATGTAGAACGCATTGCAGTAGTCCAAGCGAGAGATAACTAGAGCATGCACCACTCTAGCGAGACAGTCTGCGGGCAGGATTGAAGACCAATCCTTCTCGGAGGTGCAGGATAGGTGAAAGTGAGTTGGGTGAGATTAGGTGAAAGTATGCAGTCTGCTTGGCACAGGCAAACACCCCTGCCTGCCTTCTGTGTGGAAGGGCTGCAGATCAGAGGTAGAGCATCTGCTTTCCAAGCAGAAAGTATTGGGTTCAATCCCCACCACCTCCAGGGAGGGCTGGCAAAGACTGAAAACCTAGAGAGCTGCTGCCAGCCAGTGCATGCAATATTGAGTTCAACTTGACCAATAAGGTGATTTGTTATGAGTTGGAGTGGGCAGGCAGGCAGTCCAATGATCCTCCTTCTAGTCATCTAGGGTCACCTAGCCCAACCCCGTGCAATGCAGGAATCTTTTGCCCAATGTGGGGCTTGAATCTGAGATTAAGAGTCTTGCACTCTACTGACTGAGCCATTCTGAACTCCCAAGTCCTTCTGTCGCTTTAAGGAATCCTGTCTAACTACACAAAGGAGTGCTACCCTCTTCTCTGGCAAGGGAGAAGGGAAGAGATCTCAAGTTCACACCTTTTCCAGATATTTCCCTGACTTAGGTAAGGTAAAGGGACCCTGACCGTCATCTCGCTTTATTGGCCGAGGGAGCCGGCATACAGGTTCCGGGTCATGTGGCCAGCATGACTAAGCCGCTTCTGGCGAACCAGAGCAGCGCACGGAAACGCCGTTTACCTTCCTGCCAGAGTGGTACCTATTTATCTACTTGCACTTTGACGTGCTTTCGAATTGCTAGGTTGGCAGGAGCAGGAGAAACGGGAGCTCACCCCGTCACAGGGATTCGAACCGCCAACCTTCTGATTGGCAAGCCCTAGGCTCTGTGGTTTAGACCACAGCGCCACTCACATCCCAGCCAGGCGCTAAGTGCTGCTTCGTGGGTGCAGGCAGCCTCTCTGTGTAACTTGAGTCTGCCAAAGGCACATGGCAGGGCAGAATGAGTGTGGGGGATTTTGGGAAATGGAAACAAAAAGTTTAGGAACCCATGACACGGTGCCTGTGTGCGTAATGCATGCTTTAGATTTTCTCTTTTTTCCCATTATTAAACTCGTAAATATTTTATCAGATCATAAAATATTAACCTATTTTTTCTGAGTTGCATGGAGAATACTGGAGAAAGTCTTTGCTATCTGCAAATGTCCCTTGTCTTTTTCAGAGGATGCAAATGATGAAGCTGTAAAGCTGCCTCCAAAGGGACAATTTCCTGCAAAAAAACCCATAATGCATAGGTAAAGGGGACCCCTGACCATTAGGTCCAGTCGTGGCCGACTCTGGGGTTGCGGCGCTCATCTCACTTTATTGGCCGAGGGAGCCAGCGTACAGCTTCCGGGTCATGTGGTCAGCAGGACTAAGCCGCTTCTGGTGAACCAGAGCAGTGCATGGAAACGCCATTTACCTTCCTGCTGGAGCGGTACCTATTTATCTACTTGCACTTTGATGTGCTTTTGAACTGCTAGGTTGGCAGGAGCAGGGACCGAGCAATGGGAGCTCACCCCGTCGCAGGGATTTGAACTGCCGACCTTCTGATTGGCAAGTCCTAGGCTCTGTGGTTTAACCCAAAGCGCCACCCGCCCATAACGCATAATAGTAGCCAATTGCATTTTATGGAGGAGGACGTTGCAAACTGAGAGCGGGGCAGATGTCCCTCTCACTCCCACCACTCCTCATGGTGGACAACGACCTTTCCAAAATGGGGCACCTATTGAGATGCAACTACTTGTCGCAGCACAAAGAGAAAATCAAAATTGTCGTGGAATTTGGGCACTTTTTCCATCAGAAAGGGCAAAGAACAAGTTATAAGTCAATGAAATTGTGAGCAGCATCAAAACATTCTCCCCCCCTCTGGTCTCATGACAGCAGATCTTGAGGTCACCCAAAGACTCGTATAAGATTCAAGGCAGGCAAAAGGAAGTACTAATTGACACAAAACACATAATTAACTTATGGATTTCACTGCCACAAGATATGGTGATGGTTTCAAGTTAAATGGCTTTTAAAAATAAAAAGTTGGAGAAATCCATGGTGCATGGGCCTATCTGTGACTATTCACCACAACAGTTTAACAGGACTTCCATGTTCAGAAACACTCATATTATTATCAGATGATGGGGGCAGACAGCTCAGGAAGTCTTGTTATTTAATGCCCTGCTTTTGAGTGTCTCAGAGGGATCTGAATGCTCACAGTTACTACTGGAAATGGAATGTCAGACTAGATCAGTGTTTCCCAAACTTGGGTCTCCAGATGTTTTGGGACTACAACTCCCATCATCCCTAGCTAGCAAGACCAGTGGTAAGGGATGATGGGATGTAGTCTGAAAACAGCTGGAGACCCAAGTTTGGACTGGATGGACCTTTGGTCCAATCCAGCAGATAAGTTTTGTATGTTCTTAGCTAGGAGGACCACACCATCCACAACTCAGTCTAAAACACGATTGTGTGAATGGGGTCAGGAAGAAGTCCACAGGGTGCTCTGATGGAGAGTTAGGCAGGTCTCACAGGACTTCTGAAAATGTAGCTATTTCTGTTCTGCTGATCAAAGGTGGCCCTACAGATGTTGCGAGACCAGAACTCCTGTCATCCCTGATCACAACATCTGGAGGGCCACACATGTTCCTCACCCCTGCTAAAGGAGAAGTCTCACCAGCTGACAGCCCAAGTAGAGACAAGTGGTAGATGTTGGGTGAGACGGGCATAGGAACATGTGGGGAGATGGAAGCAGCATTTGTGGCGTATCGTATCTTCCCTCTGAGAAACGCTGATGCTTTGGTGCGATGGATCACGGATGGTCACAGAACATACAGAATGGAGATTTGGCAGCTACATGCCAAACACAGCAAGGCGTGTTACCTTGAGGCCATTAACCACCGCTTCAGGCTGCTGAGAAGGTGAGGAGGCCTGGTCATTGACGCTCGGAGAGCAGACATTCCCATCTGCCCTTGTTGGCATCCTAATGGGACCCTTTGTAGAAAACCAAAAACTATTTAATAGCGGAATGTGCACCACGCTCATCAAGATGAACAGTTTCCCCAACCTCCTCTAGCTCCTCGCTGCAAAGCCCACTGGGCATGTACATACTCTGAGTACATGTTTAATTCAACCACCTTGTAATTGCGCCCTTGGGATGCTAGGCTGTCCCAGGGCAACCAACTGTCTCTGTAAGTTCCTGTAAGATTCTCGGTCATATTGAGAAGATGACAAGCAAAGGGAGCAAAAATCTCTAGTCCGAATCTAGAGATAGTTAAATCATGTTTTAAGTCCCACTGAAATCAAACTCAATGCAATTAACATGTCCTACTGTAATTGTAATTTATTTCTTACGGTCAAGGACCAGCTCACATAACATAACACAATAAAAACAGTGTTCATAAAAATAAAATATACAATCGGAGCAGATTGCAGCAGTAGCTCATGAGTTAAAATTGCGATACATACAGACACCCGTACAACTGAGATTTGGGCTACCATAAAAAATTGACCCTGGGGCGCCCCAAATGGCGACTTCAGCATTTCCCTAGTAAGCTACTTTATTCTAGAGGATGATCGGTGCCTGCAAATCTGGGCGCAGAATCTGGCTACCAGCCAGGTTGTCTTTGCCTAAGAGGAAAGAATTAAGTTTAGACTTGTCTGAAAGATCGGCGAGCCTCTTCAGCAAAGGGTCAATGGTGTCTCTACGTAAAAAGGACATCTAAAAATATATATGTTCAGGGCTTCCTATTTCCCCTAATGGGCAGGCGCAAAGTCTCTGTGCATACAAGACTCTTCTATAGGAGCCTTCCAGAACTGGTGAGGGCAAGGCTATTCTATTTTATTTATTAAATTTATATACTGTCCTTCAGCATAAGATCTCAGGGCGGTTCACAGAATAAAATGCAAGACAAAAACACAGGTAAATAATTAAAACAAAGCAGCGGAACGACTATACCCTCCCTTCCCACAGGGACATTTAAAAGGCTGTGGAATATTAATCAGCCCAAGGCCTGGTTGAAGAGGAACATTTTTGACTGGCACCTAAAAATATATAATGAAGGCACCAGGCAAACCTCCCTGGAGAGAGAATTCCACAAATGGGGAGCCAGCACAGAAAAGGCCCGTCCTCGTGTTGCCACCCTCTGGACCTCAGGTGGAGTAGGCACACGAAGAAGGTCCTCAGATGATGAACGCAGAGTCCAAGATGGTTTATATGGGGAGAGGCGGTCCTTGAGGTCTTGCGGTCCTGAGCCGTTTTAAGGTGTTATGGTCCTTGAAATTCTGGTTTCAACGGGAAGGAAGTGCAACTGGCTTTGCAAGATCAGGGTTTTATTTTTGAGATCACAGAGACCTAATACAGGAAGTAGCATACACAGTCCTCATAAGGAGGGAAGACATTGCAATGCTAACAAAAAGGCAAGAGAGCAATACTAAAGGGGTTCAAATGTAGGATTGTTTAATGGAGGCACCCCACATCCTTTGGCCATTTTACATTTGATTTGCAAACCATGCTAGAGAGGTTGGTTGAGGGCTCACAGTCATTTGCCACTTTCAAGTTAACTGAACTTTTGCACACAGCTATTGACTGAACTGTCTTATTGCCACGGAATATTCAGAGACATTCCAACTTCTGATGAGGTTTAAGACCAAGTTAAATGTGATTTTTTACAGTTATCCATCAGTTGTATGCCTTGTATCTTATTTCCAGCTGATGAAAACTATTACGAAACAGTAGTATCATTCCAGAGACACTGTCCTTTTGAGGCTTTTGAGAGGTCTTCCGTTGAAACTTTTGAAAGACTATTGAGAGACTTTACTTTTGAAACTTTTGAGACGTCTTCCTTTGAAAGACTGTTGTGAGACTGTCCTTAAGACATCTGTTATGAACACACGGCTTGACGGTCCTCGCTACCACTCTGTTATATTGTACATATGAACTTTGATCGGCTTATTCCTACAGTTTGAATATCATTATTCTATTATATATTCTCTACTAACTATTAGCCTACGTGTTGTGTTTGTATTGTGACGGAATATTCAGAGACATTCCAGCTTCTGAAGAATGAGGTTTGAAGACCAAGTTAAATGTGACGGCCGTCATGAAGAGGCCATCAAAAATGGTTCAGGAGCCCAACATGGTGGACATAATATTGGAAAGCATATTTGTGTCCATGCAGTGGCTCCTAGAAGGCTAGCATTTTCAAACCAGTGCTCTGCGACCTTTGAAACAGCCATGCCAGTGTGCAAATACCAGTGCGCACAAGGGCCAGCGCTTGTTGAACATTAAGTGGAGTTCTTGCATTAGAATGTGTTTTAAAATGGCCTATTCAACTTAGTTCTCACTGAGATGGTAAGGCTATGCTTAGTTTACTGTTTCAGACCGCAAGTGGTAGCCCAACAAGGAGTGGGAGAATCTGTCTGTTTCAATTTCCCTCAGTTTCTCTTTTTCCCCAATCCTGAATTCAGATCTCCACATTTCCACATGAGGTTTTTTTTGGGGGGGGGAGCGGGGGAGCAGGAGGGAGGGAATACTTTTTTTAAAATCCTCATGAAAATTCATCAGCATTTTAGAGTGAATTTTTCCTTATATACACACTTGTATGATTTTTTTTTTGGCCAAATATACACATTTTTGCAAAGGAACATACATCCGTGTTAACAGGGAAGAAGTCAAATAATATACAATGGCTTTGGCAGAGGAATCTCTGAGGCATGGATGGGCAGAAGTTAGATCGGTGGGTGATTTGCAGTAGATCAGCAAAGGTTCCTGGCTCCTAACAATCGCAACAGCAAACCGACTCCCTTAAATTAGGTTGGTGAAATGAAGAACACTAAACAGGAGTGTGAAACATTGTGGGAAAGAACTGTAGGAGCTCAGTTCAATTCTGGTACTGAAAACAAATTCGTAGTCTCAGAATGTGCTCAGAGGCATTTTGTTCTTTCACACCATTTCTTCTGCCTCTGCTCAGTACCTCTTGGGGTGATAGTAAAAAAGATGAAGATCTGTGAAGGCTACCCACTCCTGCGCTTAGACTCCCCCTTTTTCTTTTCCTACACTGTTTTTTCCTTTCTTTCCTCCTTATTTTCTAATCCCCCTGGCAGCGGAACATTCATCTCATTCCAGCACAATGCAATATGTATTTTTTATATACATATTTCTTTTCATGCCACAAAAAGCCAGAACAAATAATACATTCCTTGTGTGAGTCATTCTACCTGCAAAGCCCCAACATCACATTTTAAAATAGCCAAAGAATTTCAGGCCCCAGCATGCATTTCAGACGAAAGCACTTTAGTTTGAGGCAAATCAACTTCCTCCTTCCACCAGAGGTGGGTTGCTGCTAGGAGAAAGAAAAAGAACAAGAATGGGCAACAAATGCTCAGTTTCTAAGTCAAAGCTTAATTAAGACTGCAGCCCTATGCACAATTATTTCGGGCTGGTTTGCACATGATTTAATAAACTCATACCCCTGAACATTTATCCAACGAGAACAGGAACGTCCTGTTCCTCCATATTAGTAGTAGCACAGTCGTGCCTTGGTTGTTCCGACTTCCGAAAACATTTGACAACCAAGGCGCCGTTTCCGATTGGCTGCAGAAGCTTCCTGCACTCAATCAGAAGCCATATTGGATGTTCGGCTTCCAAAGAACGTTCGCAAACAGGAACACTCACTTCCGGGTTAGCGGCGTTCGGGAGCCAAAACGTTCAAGTCGCAAGGTTTTCGGGATCCAAGGTACGACTGTAGTAGCAATATTTTTTTAATTTATATCCCACTCATTTGACCGGGTTGCCCCAGTCACTCTGGGTGGCTTCCAACATGCATAAAAACATAATAAAACATTATCCTGAAAGATCTTCATTGGCTCCCAATACGTTTCCGAGCACAATTCAAAGTGTTGGTGCTGACCTTGAAAGTCCTAAACGGCCTCGGTCCTGTATACCTGAAGGAACATCTCCACCCCCATCATCCAGCCCGGACACTGAGGTCCAGTGCTGAGGGCCTTCTGGTGGTTCCCTCCCTGTGAGAAGTGAGGTTACAGGGAACCAGGCAGAGGGCCTTCTCGGTAGTGGCACCTGCCCTGTGGAACGCCCTCCCAGCAGATGTCAAGGCAATAAACAACTATTTTACTTTTAAAAGACAACTGAAGGCAGCCCTGTTTAGGGAAGTTTTTAATGTCTGATGCTGTATTGTTTTTAATATTCAGCTAGAAGCCGCCCAGAGTGGCTGGGGAAACCCAGCCAGATGGGCAGGGTATAAATAATAAATTATTATATTATTTCGATGTCTTCTAAAGGTGGTATAGTTACTTATCTCCTTGGCTAAGGGGTTGCATAACTCCATACCCAAGAACATTTCTCCAGTGAAAATTGGGACGTCCTAAGGAAAAGCGGGACATTCTGGGATCAAATCAGAAACCAGGATGGCTTCTGTAAGTCTGGGACTGTCCCTGAAAAATAGGGACACTTGGAGGGTCTGTAAACTATGGTTTGTTTGCTGTGAATGAGCAAGCTTATCCTGAGAGATAAGAATTTTTATCACTGTTAAGTGGCAGCCTTTGCTAGTCAATTCCTGCTACCTTCTTTGGTACAATCTTTGGTCCACCCCTGTGCTTGGATATCTTGATTCTGGTGGTGGCTGGAGATCCCCCCTCCCCAAATAGCCCCATCTCTTTCTTTAAAAAAGTCTGCGATATTTTCTTTCAGATGTAGACCTTAAGGTCTTAGCAACTAGCTTTTATGCCTTTGTATCCTCTAGGCTAAGCTAATAATAGTGCTTATTAGAGCTACTATTTTTAGCAATATTTCCTAAAGGCAAACTTTCTGCCTTCAGGGGACAATTTCCAGACTGACTTGCCTGCTAAGCAACATGTGTGTGTCTGCCGCACAACAGCAGAGGACTCTAGGGCATTTATTCCTAGGACAGAGATTTCCTAATAAACCTCTGGATGATTTGCAATTGATTGGCAACGTTTTCTCACTCCTGACTGTTTATCAATAGCAACAACAAATATGTTGTTCCCCATTACCAGCATATATATTAAAGGTAAAGGGACCCCTAACCATTAGGTCCAGTTGTGACCGACTCTGGGGTTGCGGCGCTCATCTCGCTTTATTGGCCGAGGGAGCCTGCGTACAGCTTCCGGGTCATGTGGCCAGCATGACTAAGCTGCTTCTGGCGAACCAGAGCAGTGCACGAAAACGCCGTTTACCTTCCTGCCAGAGTGGTACCTATTTATCTACTTGCACTTTGTGCTTTCGAACTGCTAGGCTGGCAGGAGCAGGGACCGAGCAACGGGAGCTCACCCCGTCGCGGGGATTCGAACCGCCGACCTTCTGATCAGCAAGTCCTAGGCTCTGTGGTTTAACCCACAGCGCCTCCCGTGTCCCTAGCATATATATTAGCCTGCTGCAAAAACAATGCTTTGAGAAAGCAGGTTTTTGTGCATGAAAGTTCTGTTAAAAAAACAGAGTCCTGCGATAGGCATTGGGATTTCTCCCACAATTTCCTCTGGAGCATTTAACTTGGCAGGCGGTTTATAGACATTTGCCGCTAGGTGAATACACAAAATCAGAGGTTGAAGTGGGTGGGCCTGATCCCCACAGCTTACAATACGACCAGAGGGCCATCCTAGGACTTGGTGGCCCTTGACAGCTACTCTTGAGGATGTCAAGAGTCTGGGACACACTTTGAAAACAATTTCTCTGCTCAACTGAAAACTGATGGATTTACATGGCTTCTTGGTGCGGCCCAAAATGGCTACCGTTATGCTCTTACAGAAGACGTAACTGAGGGAGGAGGCCAAGGAATGTAGAATTTCCACCCCCCTGCCCCCAAAGCTGACAGGCGAGACAGGCCGAATCAATAACAATGTAAAGCAATTCTCCGTTGTATTATAAACACATCTAATTCCTGTCACCACTAAGGGACCTGAAGCCAATTTTTTTAAGTGAAGAGGAAATTGGAAGCAGAAAATCTCCCTGAGGGAAATCCTGACAGGAAAATGTTTAACGACAACTCTGTTATAATAGCACTTTAGGAAATCAGATGCATTTCCCTAAGGCTGATCCTGAAAAAAATGAGACTTGTGTGTGTGTGTGTGTGTGCGCGCGTGCGCTTTTAGCAGGGCAGGGGGAGGCCCAAAGTTTTGTACCAGAGGAATGCTTCCTCAGACTTTGGAAGAGGGGATGGTTCAGTGGTAGCACACATTGCTTTGGATGAGGAAGATCTGGCTCAATCCTTGGCCTTTCCTGATGAAATGATCTCAACTGGCAGCAAAAGGGAAATACCCTTCGCTGACTCGAGAGCTGGATTAAACAGTACTGGACATGATGAATCAATGGTCTGCCTCAGTATGCTAAGTTTCATAGGCACATGTTTTCTGACAGCTCAGGCACAATTTTTAACTGGAGACTTTGAAAACTGCAGGCTCACAGCTCCACCCACCAGAGGCAGATTCAAAGGCACACAACCAGTTCAGTCGCACTGGGTGCAGAGCCTTTGGGGCACTGCAGGAGCCACCAGAACTGTGAGGTAGAACGGAAACTGAGAAGCGAGGGGCACTGAGTTTTGGCATCGCACAGGGCGCCGCTGAATTTTGAGACTCCCCAAGGACTGCCACTGCACCCGTCTACCCTAAATGGTTTAATTTCAGAGTGTGAGAGAGGAAAAGTCAGTGTGGTAAAGCTACAGCATTCTTTCCCAACCTGGGATCTTCTGACTACAACT
This sequence comes from Podarcis raffonei, assembly GCF_027172205.1. Lineage (NCBI taxonomy): Eukaryota > Metazoa > Chordata > Lepidosauria > Squamata > Lacertidae > Podarcis > Podarcis raffonei. The sequence goes on along the minus strand of NC_070604.1, from coordinate 113,743,794 downwards.
CCCATCAGCCCTAGACAGCATGGCCAACGGTCCAGGACAATGGGAAGTGTAGTCTAACAAATGTATTGATGACACCAGATTAGGGAAGGCTAGGTTTAGAGTGTTTGACTGGGATCTGGGAAACCCAGGTTCAAATCACTATGAAGCTCCTGTGGTGATCTTGGACCAGAGTCTCTCTCTCTCTCTCTCTCTCTCTCTCTCTCTCTCTCTTGGCTGAGCATGAGCTGCTACAAACATGAAATGAAAGAAAGGAAGGATATGAATGTAATGAGTAAGTAAATAAGTAAGTAAAGGAGAATAGCTTGCCCCCAGAAGAGCTGGACTAATGCATCTCTCAGCACAAGACTGGGCCCATCACCTCCTGGCAAATAGAAAGAAAAGAAATGGAGGCAGTGAGAGATTTTACTTTCTTGGGCTCCATGATCACTACAGATGGTGACAGCAGTCACGAAATTAAAAGACGCCTGCTTCTTGGGAGGAAAGTGATGACAAACCTAGACAGCATCTTAAAAAGCAGAGACATCACCTTGCCAACAAAGGTCCGTATAGTTAAAGCTATGGTTTTCCCAGTAGTGATGTATGGAAGTGAGAGCTGGACCATAAAGAAGGCTGATCGCCGAAGAATTGATGCTTTTGAATTATGGTGCTGGAGGAGACTCTTGAGAGTCCCATGGACTGCAAGAAGATCAAACCTCTCCATTCAGAAGGAAATCAGCCCTGAGTGCTCACTGGAAGGACAGATCCTGAAGCTGAGGCTCCAATACTTTGGCCACCTCATGAGAAGAGAAGACTCGCTGGAAAAGACCCTGATGTTGGGAAAGATGGAGGGCACAAGGAGAAGGAGACGACAGAGGACAAGATGGTGGGATAGTGTTCTCAAAGCTACCAGCATGAGTTTGACCAAACTGCAGGAGGCAGTGGAAGACAGGAGTGTCTGGCGTGCTCTGGTCCAGGGGGTCACGAAGAGTCAGACACAACTAAACGACTAAACAACAACAGCAGCAGCAGCACAAGACATCCCTGTGAATATGCCTAAAGACAGGAAGGAGACCATATCAGGACAGTGAGTCATCATCTAGTGGCATGGGTGTCTCCCTCTTGCTGTGACACACTCCCCTTCCCCCTTGTCTCCCAGAACCAGAAGCGGCATGAAGAGTGTGGAGGAGAGGCTGTCTGATATGCAGGCACAGTCTCTGGTTGCTTGGGAAAAACCCTGGTGAGGAGGTGGGGACTCTCAGTTTCAGCAACCAATTTTCGTGGAAGACGACCACTGGGAATGAGGTGCTCTGCTCATTAGGCCTGACATTCAACCAAGTCTGTTTGTGATTGTGTTTTTGCTAATGACTCTGTGTTTACTGACTGGCACACTCCTGTGACATCTAGAGACAAAAATGGGGACCCTCCTCCCAATTCTGCTGCTCCTTTGCACTGGGCTGAGTGCAATATTCCAGAGTGATAAAGCATGCTTAGATGCAGCAGGCAGACTGCTCCGTGGAATGATGCTATGAGCTCACTGGAGTCTTCACTTCATTAGCTTGTTTTATTTATAAAAGTATTTCTCTACCGCCCACGCATGTACAACATGAAGGCGGTGCACATGATAAAATACAGCAAAATAATACACGACTATCACAATAATTACTTATGTCTCACTCTTTGCGAATGACCCGATTGGATCGTTTGTGCCATATTTTCCTTTAGAAGAAGAGCTAATTGTGATTTGTTCTTTAGTGGGGATGAGGGTTGACTTTGCTTGCAGCACTGCTGAATGAAAAATAAAGGGAAAAGATGCCTTCTCCCTCCCTCCCTCCCTCTCTCTCCTCAATTAGAATTGGCACAAGTGGAGAAACCTATGTATTTGCCCAGTCTTGGAAGTTGTCTCCCATTTGTCATCCATCCTCTATCAGAGAAAGCCTGGCTGGCTGCCGTCTCCCCCAGCAATTTCCCAGTGACGTGCAAGAACAGCCAAGAACATGATGGGGGAGAGAGAGGAAGAGCAGTACATCAGTATCTTGAGGACAGGCACTTCAGGACTCCATAGGAATCTCCCCAACAGACATAGTTCTGTTGTATCCTGAAGCAATCACTCATTTGGCACAGTAGGACGGCATTGGTGGGGAAAGGCTACTTCTGCTCCTAAGCGAGATCTGCAATCTCAACAACAAAAGTGGTCAGATATTGTTTCCTGCTGGGCAGACTGGCAGTGCAGCTCAGCCCCTCTTCTGATGCCAGAGGACGTCCTTTTCTTCCCTGCGCCACCAGCCCCTGGTAACGTAACCTTTATCTTGGGCCAAAACAAACTAGATGCCTGAGATCCGGTTTCCAAAAACCTCAGCAAACAAAGGGCACAGAGGAAGAAACTGTATTAATTTGACTAGAGCAAACATAAAGAGAGAGAGATCCGTAACTAGTATGGCCACAAGTACGCTGTGTTGTGTAACAGATTGGATAATAGATTTGCAGCTGCTTTGGGCAGAGATCAGTGTTTTGGTTGCTGCTCTGTAAAGCACTGCTAATATTAAATGTGCTTTCAAAGAATCATAAAATTGAAGAATTGGAAGGGACACCAAGAATCGTCCAGCTCTGTTAAGTATAGTGATTTAAGTCACTGAAATTGGAAATGCTTGTATGCATTAGGTAAAGGTAAAGGGACCCCTGACCTTTAAGTCCAGCCGTGACCGACTCTGGGGTTGCGGTGCTCATCTCGCTTTATTGGCCGAGGGAGCCAGCATACAGCTTCCGGGTCATGTATGCATTACTACGTGTTTAAATTTGATTGGTTGGCAACTGAATTCTAGAGAGGTCTCTAGTAGTTCTCATGTCATTGGATAGCATTGGTCACTTGGGAGGTATCTGGTGGAGGAGCGACTCCATTTTTTGTGAAGCAAGATGACTGTGTTTTAGACTCCACTGTGAACACTGCTAAGCTGAATAGAGCGTTGGAGTGCTTCTTCTTTGCTTGAAAGAAAGAAAGCAAAGCTGCGGGGGAAGGGGAAAGTAGAAATCCCTTATAGGAGCTGCAAGGCATGGCCTAACTGAGATACAGAAGGCTTGAGTGCTGAGCTCTGGAAAGAGAGGAAAATGCAGTTGTTTGTGTTAGGATATTTCCGTTCCACCTTAAAAGGGAGCAGGCTTTGTGAGTCACAGAGTCTGCGTATTTCCTGTTCACAGGATGTTTGTGTTTTCAGTTGCTTTCGTTTCTCCTTGGTGCCTGAACATACCGATGCAGGCGGTCATGATTTCTTTGTTCTGACCAACGCTGAATAAACTGTAAATATGCTCTCCTGCTGTGCATCTTTCGCTGTGTGAATTCTGCTGATAGAGTGTGCACCAGCCTAAGAATGTGGCAATCTATTTCTGAGGCTTCGTGTCGCTAATTGCTGATATTGCCTGTCTACAGGAGGTCAATGGATCGTCCGGCAGCCGACTTGGGGGCTATGATGGACTTTGCCTCCCTGGCAGTATCCCAACAGTTTGGAAGCTAAAAGAAGAGGCTGTAAGCCCATGCTTGGAGAAGCATATGACTATAAATATCATGTTTTAATTCATCTATAAATTTCTGCAAGTAAAGTTTTCGAATATTAAAGTCCGGGCATTGGTATAATTTCCAAAGAAGGGTGTCAGTCTAAGGTTACTAGAGTGGCTGGGGAAACCCAGCCAGATGGGCAGCGTATAAATAATAAATTATTATTATTATTATTATTATTATTATTATTATTATTATTATTATTACCATATTTTTTTCAATGAATCCAGGGACACTTTTCAACTTCAATGGATTTTCAATGGGGACTGATTTGTAAATCCATGGACTATCCCCGGGAAACGGGGACATCTGGTAACCTTATGTCAGTCATATATGTGATTTGAGCATCTCAGCTGCAATTTCGCTATTCTTACTTCAACAAGAACAAACCCTTGAAATGCAGGAATCACAGCTAAAGACTCCCTGACAGCTGGCCATCTAGCCTCTGCTTAAAACCATCCAGTGAATGAGAGCCCCCCACTTTCCAAGGCAGTTTTATTTACTTCTTTACGATTAGGCGACACTGAAGAACAGAGCAAGTGATCCAGCCCTGTCACGTCTCAATTATTTGTGCACAAAGGTCACCCAAGGTTGCACCCGCTGCCACAAATCAATAGAGAAACTGGCTGTGTGACAGAAGGATGATGCAGGTACCAAAACTCTCAAGCTTTGGAGTAGATGAATTTATAAAGTCTGGCTTCTCTCGGTTCTGCATATTTCCAATTGTAAATTCAGTTCTCCACATTTCCACACACACACACACACACACACACACAATAATAAAGATTTGCCAACATTTTAGTGTGAATTTCTCTTAATATATAGCCAGCATGGCCAATGGCCAGGGATATTGGGAGCTGTAGTTCAGCCATGTCTGTAGTAAGCCAAATATTCCCCACATTTGAAATAAGAGGAATATCCCCCATAAAACAGGATAGTGCCTACCAACCCTGGTCCACAGGCCTTCCCAGCTATAAATCCCCAGCCTTGCTGGAATAAGGGTCAGTCCACATTTGGGACCATGAGATGCCTGAATAGTCTGGCCATCACCCAAGCAGTGCAGGCAAGCTGCCATCTTGCAGGAATAACCATTCAATCAGTTTCTAAGTGGAGCTTTCCGGTTAAATGATGAACTTGTGAGTTCTTGGTAAAAGAGAGAGGAGGTTTTCTAATGATTTGACTGCCACCGCAATGAAGCTGTGTGAGGATTAATCGATCCTTATCCGTCTGCAACTTGCACACACAGTTAACACAATGGGAGCATGGAGACTTCCAACAAAGAAATACTGTATTTATTTGCATTATAGATTGGCCTTGTCATTGGCATTGTAACAAAGATCTTTTTTGAAAAAAGAAACCTGAAAACAAGAACCTTCTTTCTGTTCTTAAGTTGGCTCTGGAAGGGAAGAAAACATGCTGCACTGGCAAGCATGTAGACTGCCCAGAGAACCAATCTAGGGTCATAACTACAGGGTACTAAGTAGAAATACCCCAGCATTCATCCCATATAGCTGCTGAGGGGTCTCAAGACCCCCCCAAGAACAGCATGGAGAACTGGGCACAAGCTAACAAAATGAATTTCAATAGGGACAAATGTCAGGTTCTACATTTAGGCAGGAAGAACCAGATGCACAAATATAGGATGGGCTTGCCAGTACTACATGTGAAAAGGATATAGGGGTCTTAGTAGACCACAAGCTTAATGTGAGTCAAGAATGGATTCACCAGCAAAAAAAAAGCTGATGCTATTCTAGGCTGCATCAACAGAAGTCCAGTGTCCCAATCAAGGGAAGTAATAGGTAAAGTGACCCCTGACCGTTAGGTCCAGTCGCAGACGACTCTGGGGTTGTGGCGCTCATCTTGCTTTATTGGCCAAGGGAGCCGGCGTACAGCTTCTGGGTCATGTGGCCAGCATGACTAAGCCGCTTCTCGCAAAACCAGAGCAGCGCAAGGAAACGCCATTTACCTTCCCGCCGGAGCGGTACCTATTTATCTACTTGCACTTTGATGTGCTTTTGAACTGCTAGGTTGGCAGAAGCAGGGACCAAGCAATGAGAGTTCACTCTGTCGCGGGGATTCGAACCGCCGACCTTCCGATCAGCAAGCCCTAGGCTCTGTGGTTTAGACCACAGCGCCACCCGCGTCCCAAGGGAAGTAATAGAACCACTCTATTCTGACTTGGTCAAACCACACCTGGAATACTGTGTCCAATTCTGGGCACTACAATTGACAAGCTGGAACCTGTGCAGAGGATAGCAAGCAAGATGATCAAGGGGCTGGAAGCCAAGCCTTATGAGGAGCGGTTGACGGAGCTGGGTATGTTTAGCGTGGAAAAGAGGAGACTGAGAGGCCATCTTCAAATATCTCAAGGGCTGTCACATGAAAGATGGAGCAAGCTTGTTTTCTCCTGCTCCACAGGGTAAGACTCAAACCAATGGTTCCAAGTTACACTAAAGCAGATTCTAACTAAACATCAGGAAGAACTTTTTGACAACAAGAGCTGTTTGACAGTGGAACGGACTCCTTCTGGAGGTTGTGGACTCTCTTTCATTGAAGGTTTTAAAGCAGAGATTGGGTGGCCATCTGTCATGGATGCTTTAGCTGAGATTCCTGCACTGCAGGGGGTTGGACTAGATGACCCTCAGGTGTCCATTCCAACTCTACAATTCTATAATTCTATGCAGCGGAAAGTCGATAGGGGATCTTTCCATCTGGTAAGCTTAAACGCTTGTGCACACGGTGCGCTCATCACAGCAGATATTGAATGCTACCCTAAGTGTTTTAGAAATGTATAAACTGCGGAAATTTGCCACCAGCTTCCCTGTGTGGGGTGACTGCTACATTATTATTTACCGTATTGCCGCTCTATAAGACGCACCAGACCACAAGACGCACCTAGTTTTTGGAGGAGGAAAACAAGAAAAAAAATATTCTGAATCTCAGAAGCCAGAACAGCAAGAGGGATCGCTGCGCAGTGAAAGCAGCAATCCCTCTTGCTGTTCTGGCTTCTGGGACAGCTGTGCAGCCTGCATTCACTCCATAAGACGCACACACATTTCCCCTTACTTTTTAGGAGGGAAAAAGTGAGTCTTATAGAGCAAAAAATACAGTATTTTATTCATTATACAGTGATACCTCGGGTTAAGAACTAAATTCGTTCTGGAGGTCAGTTCTTAACTTGAAACTGTTCTTAACCTGAAGCACCACTTTAGTTAATGGGGCCTCCTGCTGCCACCACACGATTTCTGTTCTCATCCTGAAGCAAAGTTCTTAACCCGAGGTAATATTTCTGGGTTAGCGGAGTCTGTAACCTGAAGCGTCTGCAACCTGAAGCATATGTAACCTGAGGTACCACTGTATTTATATTCCACCTTTCCTCCCGAAGGAGCCCAGCAAAGCAAGCACATCAATCATATATACATACTCCAAAAACAGTTTAAAACATTCTCTCAGCCAGTGGTTTCAGGGCTGTCGTGGGGTATAGATGTTCAAAATAAATATGTGTGATAGAAAAGGCTGGCATGGGCTTTGAGTCAAAAGTCTAGCTAGGGGGGAAGATTTAACAATCCAGGCTGAGGCAGAGGGGGGAGGGGAAATATATGGAGAGGCTGAAGTGAAGTCAAAGGGAAGGAAAGGGTGAAATCTAAGGTGATAAACTAATGGAACGAAAAAGCACAGGAGATAAATGGGAAGCGCTGGAGGTGTTGAAAGACAAAACGAAGTTCGCGGGAGAGTTAGCAATGCTATCTTGCACCTTGGTTCTCCAGGTTTAAGAAAGGGCAGCTGGCACTTTATTCTTAAAAATATAACTCTCAGAACTGTTGAATCAAAACCAAAAGAAGACGAAGACCGCAGGAAATCAGCCAAGGAGGTGTAAAGGAGGGAGAAGAGAAATCTGAACTAACAACCAGTCTCTTGACCAAAGAGAAAGGCAGACAGAACTTGCTGGCCAGATTTTTAATCAACGTTTCATCCATCAAAACTAACTGACCTGCCAGACAGAAGGCTGCAACTGTGTTAAATAATGTTGCACGGTACAAAGAGCTGAGGGCAAAGGGAATGAGAGCCACGTATGTCAGAGCAGTTTCAACTCTGCAGGCTGCTGTTCTCCGTCTCCACCACCCCTCCGTCCATCTCAGCTCCTGCATACCTCTGGGACGCAGAAGGCTGTTTGGAAGAGTGAGGCTGTTCTCCACTGACAAGAGCACCCATTCCCAACTGCCCAACTTACAACGACTGCATCAAACTTTGGGGAAGGGCGCCTGCTCATTCATTCATTGCATGTCAAAGGTCCCTGGTTCCATCCCAGCATCTCCAGGTAGGACTGGGAATGCCTAGCCTGAAACCCCAAAGAGATGCTGCCAGACAGTGTCAGCAATACTAAGCTAGATGCAGAGCATCTATGTTTCTTCCATCACATATAACCTTCCTTCCATACTGTGGGGTTGATTAGGCTCTGAAGCAGCAACCCAGTGAAAGACTCTGCTGTCTTTGCTTGCTTATTTCTGTTTTCTGGGCCCCATCAAAAAGAGGGCCATCCCAAGACATTTCGTTGCATGAGGCAGAATACAAGATGGCACCCACTCCCATTCCATGGACATAAATTGATCGGACTGACAGCCAAGATTCTACTTCAGCACTGCCGATGGGCCAACACCCTTCTTTGCAGAAGGCTCGGTTGGCGTTGGGCATACAGGGCAGGCCACACACAGCATACACAACACCTCACGTCTGCTTCCCACCCTCCAGCTTCTGCCACCAGAGGCAGCTTCCTCACTCTGCCTAATGACAGGGCCGGCTATGTCCAAGAAGCCTATTTATATACCAAAACCAATAATGGGAAAAGAAGTGGGATATGCAATAACTCGCCCTGCTCAGAAGTAATTATGAAGTATATTTCCGCCATCTTTGACACCACCGCTGCAAATATCATCCACAAAGATATTATTCCCCTCTTTTCTGATTCATTGCCTAACCTCTGCATAAGCGCATTCTGCCTCGTCTTTGTCCGACTTCTGCCGCGTTGCCATGGAAGTTGAGGATTCAATTCCTCCAGCTCTTGTACATTTGCTTGTACACTTCTGGCAACAAAGGTGGAATCCATCTGTTTTGTTCAGATAGTGTTGTCCTGGCAATAGCGTTCGCTGCCGTATTGTTCTATTAAAAGGTGACACTTTAAGGCAAATTACACTACCAGATGATGATTATTATTATTATTTTAAGAATGCCATTAGCAGGCTTCTGGTTTTTATCTATTAGAAGAAATAGAGCCAGTTCAACAGAAAAAGTCAATCTCTTGCTGCACTGATAACTAGCAGTGGAGGAGATATTCGATTCAGTTCACATTTGATCGTGAACTGACCCAATTAACAATACACTCTTCTCCAAATTGTGCAGTTCTCTAACAAGAAAAAAGGTACAGGAAAACATGCATATTAGGGGGAAGTGTGCATTAAAACACATATATTAGTTAAAATAGCTTGCATAATATATTGGGCTGTATTCAACTAAGTCCTACTCAAAGTAGACTCATAGAAATTAATGAACCTAAGTTCATGTTCATCAAGTCCATTAACTTCAAAGGGTCTTCTTGAGTAGAACAGGCACTGAATACCACCCATTACATTAGGGGAAACTGCTCACAATACTATGCATACTATGTGTATTTCAGTCAAATGCGTACTAAAACGTTTACAAATTTTGATAACTGATCAGATTAGAAATATAATATTAAATCAAAAATGACAAATTGAGAATTGGCAAATTTGTTCATCTTTATTAGTAACATCCCTTCCAGTTGGACCAGAGAAAACATTAATTCCTCAAATATCGCCGCAATTTCTGCTAGTCTATTAGTCTAGAATTATCCCCAGCGATGCGCACAGGGGTCCAGAATGTAATCCCCCCACAAAACGGTCACTGCCTGTATATAACCACACATAAACACAGTGGCCCTTGTTTTGTGGCTGTACTCTTCCTTCTGTTTCTAGGCTCCTTCTCCCCTAATGTTCCAGGTTCTTACAACTTGATCTTATGGTAAAGGTAAAGGGACCCCTGACTATTAGGTCCAGTCGTGACCGACTCTGGGGTTGCGGTGCTCATCTCGCTTTATTGGCTGAGGGAGCCGGCGTACAGCTTCCGGGTCATGTGGCCAGCATGACTAAGCCGCTTCTGACGAACGAGAGCAGCGCATGGAAACGCTGTTTACCTTCCCGCTGGAGCAATACCTATTTATCTACGTGCACTTTGATGTGCTTTCGAATTGCTAGGTTGGCAGGAGCAGGGACCGAGCAACGAGAGCTCACCCCGTCATGGGGATTTGAACCAATGACCTTCTGATCGGCAAGTGGTTTAACCCACTGCGCCACCCGCATCCCTACATCGCCACCCGCTCCCAGTCTAATCCCACAAAGTTACTTCTGTCCCTAGGGTACAGGTGAGGCTTTACTCTGAGTCACAACTGCCAACTTTCTCTTTCCTCACAGAAACAAAACTGCAAACATCCCGACAGCTGTGTCCCATCAGCAACTAGAATGTTTAGGAATGTTCTATACAGTGTGCTGTCAAATCAGCATCTTTTCCCCCATGTGACCACTAGGAACTTTTTATACAGGCACAAAAAGCGCAGGAATCAACCTGTGATTACCACACCAAAACAGAAAACTGGTACCAGGCCTCTGATGATTGCAGAGAAACTGCTTTATGTCATGCATGACATTTTCAAGATGCCCTTTGTGGGCAACTCCTGCAAAGCACATTTCTGGCTTCTCTGAACGCAGGTTGTACTATATTTCTAGGTCTTCCAAACTTTATTTCCACCCAGCCGGCTCGCATAGCTATGCGCTTCGGTGAGTGCTGCCATAAAGTGATGATACACACATGCCTTTGTGCAGCCAGCCAATTCATTTTTGACATGATCTGTGGGACAAGGATCCAGCAGCCTGCTGCGATTCTTGAGCAGAGTCTACTTCCTTGCTCCAAAACTGCCATCTACGGTCATAGAAGCAGCTTGGATCCTGTCCAGTCTCAGGCCAACTGGGAGCAGCAGCGTTCATTAACTCACCGCCTGGCCAAATGGAAAACCTACAAAATCACTAAACGCTGTGATACTTCGTGCTGGTTCACACATTCAGAACAAAGCTCCAACTGGGGCAGCTTGCCCACACTTTTTCCCGCCCCATGTATGGTGCAGGCTGCGACCAGGGCTGGCACCAACACCCAGCATCCACTGGCAGCTGCCATGGCCCCAGCAGGGCCCATCTTTGATGCCTGAGTGCTGGCAGTTCAGGCCCATCATTCACACTTCCTGCAATGCCATCCGAGAAAAGCCTTCAATACAAGTTCAAACAGAGATTGCTGACTCTTCCAGTATATCTGAAGGAGCGTCTCCACCCCCATCGTTTTGCCCGGACACTGAGGTCCAGCGCCGAGGGCCTTTTGGCAGTTCCCTCACTGCAAGAAGCCAAGTTACAGGGAACCAGGCAGAGGGCCTTCTCTGTAGTGGCACCCGCACTGTGGAATTCCCTACCACCAGATGTCAAAGAGAAAAACAACTACAGTGGTACCTCAGGTTAAAACTTAATACGTTCCAGAGGTCCGTTCTTAACCTGAAACTGTTCTTAACCTGAAGCGCCACTTTAGCTAATGGGGCCTCCTGCTGCTGCTGCTGCATGATTTCTGTTCTCATCCTGAAGCAAAGTTCTTAACCCAAGGTACTATTTCTGGGTTAGTGGAGCCTGTAACCTGAAGCGGCTGTAACCTGAAGCATCTGTAACCCGAGGTACGGCTGTACCAGACTTTTAGAAGACATCTGAAGGCAGTCCTGTTTAGGGAAGCTTTTAATGTTTAATGCATTACTGTATTTTAATATTTTGTTGGAAGCTGCCCAGAGTGGCTGGGGAAGCCCAGTCGGATGGGCGGGGTATAAATAAAATGTTGTTGCTGCTGCTGCTGTTTTTGTTGTTCTTGTTATCCTGTTGGATTTAGCAGTAGGTATCTCAGGAGCTGCTACCCAGGAACATCAATCTTTGTCAAGAGGTTCTAGAACAGGTGTAGGTCTGGGAGGAGTGGCACCATCTTTTCCCCAGCAATGCATCTGAAATAATGCACAGCATCTTTCCAACCGATGCATTGAACACAGCAGAGGACAGCAAGGTGTGCAGAAGCACTTCACCTGCCCCCCCAACGGATGCTTCCACTTAGTGGGAAGGAGAGGGAGAGAGGCAATGCAGTGGGGAGTAAGGTGGTGCATAAAAAACTTTTTTTAAAAAAATGCCTGCTTCAAAGGCATCTTACTACACTAGGGATTATATAGCTATATCAGTTAATATCTTGACCCTGCTCCACTGACTTGAAATTCCAGCCTTCACGACATAGGAAAATGGCCAAGTAAACTGCTGTTTTCATGGAGGAGGGTCAAGGTATGAACTGATATGCATGAAATTTCAGCTGTAGCTATATAATCCTTAGTGTAGTAAGATAAGACATTTGGAGCAGGCATTTTTTTAATTTTTAAAAAAGTTTTTTTATGAACCGCGCTACTGAACACCCAATGCTTTTCAGTGGAGCAGGGTGAAGATATTAACTGATACACATGAAATTTCAAATATAGCTATATAATCCATAGAGTAGTAAGATAAGACCTTTGGAGTAGGCATTTTCCCAAAAAAAAGTTTTTTTACGAACTGCCCTAGTGAAGAAGATGAAGAAGAAGAAGAAGAGGAGGAGGAGAGTTTGGATTTGATATCCCGCTTTATCACTACCCTAAGCAGTCTCAAGATGGGACGCGGGTGGCACTGTGGGTTAAACCACAGAGCCTAGGGCTCGCCAATCAGAAGGTTGGCGGTTCGAATCCCTGCAACGGGGTGAGCTCCCGTTGCTCGGTCCCTGCTCCTGCCAACCTAGCAGTTCGAAAGCACGTCAAAGTGCAAGTAGATAAATAGGTACCGCTCTGGTGGGAAGGTAAACAGCATTTCCGTGCGCTGCTCTGGTTCGCCAGAAGCGGCTTAGTCATGCTGGCCACATGACCCGTAAGCTGTACGCTGGCTCCCTCGGCCAATAAAGCGAGATGAGCACCGCAACCCCAGAGTCGGCCACGACTGGACCTTATGTTCAGGGGTCCCTTTACCTTTAAGGAGTCTCAAAGCGGCTAACAATCTCCTTTTCCTTCCTCCCCCACAACAAACACTCTGTGAGGCGAGTGAGGCTGAGAGACTTCAGAGAAGTGTGACTAGCCCAAGGTCACCCAGCAGCTGCATGTGGAGGAGCGGGGAAGCGAACCCGGTTCACCAGATTGCGAGTCTACCGCTCTTAACCACTACACCACACTGGCTGCAAGATATGCAAGCTGCAAATGTACTGGCAGGAGAGATGGGTTGGGCTTCTGCACTGCACCAACTGTCCAGCCGGCTCACCCCTCTCCTTCCACTTGTTTGTACGCAGCAGTGGCTCAACTGTCAGTCGGTCATTGTCCAATGGTACATTTAGAAGGAGGTTAACAATTCACCAATGTTGATGTAATACAGTGGTAGCTCGGGTTACAGACGCTTCAGGTTACATAGGCTTCAGGTTACAGACTCCGCTAACCCAGAAATAGTACCTCGGGTTAAGAACTTTGCTTCAGGTTGAGAACAGAAATCGTGCAGAGGTGGCATGGCAGCGGCAGGAGGCCCCATTAGCTAAAGTGGTGCTTCAGGTTAAAAACAATTTCAGGTTAGGAACGGACCTCCGGAACAAATTAAGTACGTAACCAGAGGTATCACTGTAATAACGAAGTAAGCAAGGATATTCTGATAAACAACAGACAAATAAGAGTTCAAGGGAAATCACCTTTATTTCATAACTTAAGTTATGGTCCCCAATCCAAGCGGACTGAGACCCAGTAAACAACTTGGTCCAGGCTTTTATAGCCTGTAGTCACTCTCCCTCCTCCTTCACCGGGAAGACATGGAAATTTCTTATTGGTCAAGAGAGAAGCCATATATGATGTAGGAGCAATTAAAACAACCGTTCTGATATGATTTATGACACAAGATGCACATGCTGCAAGTATATGATGCCAGTTTTTTGGCATGGCTTCCATCATTCCTCTTAGATCCTTTGCCAAGAGATAACATACTTCCCTAGCTCACATATTTACAGCTTTCGTGGGTGACACTGACCTGACCCTGAGCTAGCATGCGAGGATATCTAGCTTCCTTGCCAAGATTCTCGCATGTTCAACGGGTCAGGTGGGTTTAGTTCACTCACAGCTCATTCCTCACATGTTTCTAGCCTGGGTCTGCTTAACCTTTGTATGAACTTTTTAGCTTAAAGTGAACTGTAAGCTACATCAGAAGGAATGTTCCTCGTTTTACATCCTTTTGTTTTGCAGACCTGGGGATCATTTGCACTCAAATTGGTGGTTCAAAATAAATTCTGATCGACGCCTCCTACAATAATATGATAACATGGCAGGCCAGCTAGCCACCAACTGCAGAGGTCAGGAAATTTCCTCTAAAAAGAAGTTTAGTGCTAATTATTATTATTATTATTATTATTATTATTATTATTATTATTATTTATTGGTATCCTGCCCTCCCCGGCCGAAACTGGGCTCAGGGCGGCTAACATCAAATATATGGGCCTGTGAAAATGCTGGGAGGCCTCTTTCATATTAGTTCTTATACAAAAAGAGAAGGGGAGTCAGGCTGCGCCCTGACCAAAGGCCTGGCGGAACAACTCCGTCTTGCAGGCCCTGCGGAAAGATGTCAAATACCGCAGGGCCTTGATCTCTTCTGACAGAGTATTCCACCAGGCCGGGGCCAAGATCGAAAAGGTCATGGCCCTGGTCGAGGCCAGCCTAATATCCCCGAGGCCCAGGATCTCTAAGCTGTTATTATTTACAGACCATAAGGTCCACCTTGGGGCATACCAGGAGAGGCGGTCCTGTAGGTACGAGGGTCCCAGGCCGTATAGGGAACACTACGTTTCCGAGCACAATTCAAAGTGTTGGTGCTGACCTTTAAAGCCCTAAACGGCCTCGGTCCAATATACCTGAAGGAGCGTCTCCACCCCCATCATTCTGCCCGGATGCTGAGGTCCAGCGCTGAGGGCCTTCTGGCGGTTCACTCATTGCGAGAAGCAAAGCTACAGGGAACCAGGCAGAGGGCCTTCTCGGTAGTGGCGCCCGCCCTGTGGAACGCCCTTCCAGCAGATGTCAAAGCGATAAACAACTACCTGACATTCAGAAGACATCTTAAGGCAGCCCTGTTCAGGGAAGTTTTTAACGTGTGATATTTTACTGTATTTTTGGTTTTTATGGAAGCCGCCCAGAGTGGCTGGGGAGGCCCAGCCAGATGGGCGGGGTATAAATAATAAATTATTATTATTATTATTATTATTATTATTATTATTATTACTACCATTCCCACCTTTACTGCCTCTGATTTGTTTGTTTTTTAACTTTAAACTGTTTCTGGAAATTTTGAGTTTCTTCTTCCACTTTTCCCCACCCTCCAATCCCACCTGAAAAAGCTTAGACGTGAAAGCTCCAGAACCGTGCTAATTATTTGTGCCGTGACAGCTGAAATTTGGATTACTGCAATGGGGTTTTGGAAGACATCCTCCAACGTCCAAAGCTCTCCATAGAATATGATTAGAAAGAAGACAGAAAAGAAGACCGACAAATCCATGAACGCTTGAAGCCGGCCGTTTGTAACTTTAGACTTCTTTTAATCAAAAATTCATTCCACAACACAGGTTTGAGCCTCCAGTGAGATTTTGCTGGCGAAGTAGCAACATTTGGGGAAGGGGGAGGAGGGCAAAGATAAAGCGTGAGAAAGCATTTAATTTGGAACACCCCAAGCGCATGTGCTTGACGGTGTTCATTAATGAGAAATTAAAACAAAAGGATGTGAGCGCATTTGATTGCTGGAACGGGAGGTTTCGGCTTTCTTGAAAGAGAGATTTGTGCTTAAAACCAAGACTAGCTCAGCTCACAAAGTGCTGAAAGCTGCACTTCAAAAGGACTACCGCTGCCACCATTTCACAACCGCCTCAAGAATATGACAGACAAACACCCCTGGCATATTTACTTGCTGTTCTCTTGGCTGTGGATCTCACACAAGTAAGGGAATGTGTTAAGTCATCTGCATGCAGCAGTGGCCCTGCTGCTGCCCACATCATCTGGTTGTTACCACGTGGGTGGAAAGGCTTCTCTCATTCCCTTATACCAGCGTGGGAGAAATCACCCACAGAGGAACCAAGCACCGTGCTGCTAAGTCCACTTTTACAAAGGAAGGAGGTCCATTCTTCACAGATGTGATCAGAGGGGTACCAAAGGGTAGACAGGAATGAGTCACTGCACTAAACAACCGGAAGGGTTATTACAGAAGGGACAGTGAAAGCGTAAGAAGAAGCCTGCTGGATTGAACTAAAGGATCATCCAGAACAGATCCCTGTTCTCACAGTGGTCAACAAGATGCCTATGGAAGTCCACCAGCAGAACTTGAAGACAATCCCCCTCTCTCACTGTTGTTCTCCAGAAACTGCCTCCAGAGCCTCTGATACTATCTTGGCTTGTGTCCCACACAGCATGCATGGAGTGCCACTGGTGCAATGGGACTTCCCCTTTCCCTCTGGGCAGACTCTCAAAAGCTGATCCAGGAGGTCCTCCAATTCTCTGAAGCAGATCTTGAGGAAGCATGAGATACTGCAGGAAAGCAGAGAGGAGGGGAGAGCTCCATCGCAGAAGTCTGTTGCGACCTCCACAACCAGCATCCATGACCTCATCCTCTATGAGTTTGCTTGTCTACATTGGTGGCATCGCTACATATGGTGGTGGCACATTCCATAATGCAACTGTGCACTGTGGCTCAATGGGAGGTCTCCATTGCAATCCATTTCCAGGGGGGTAGCTTTGTTGCAGCAGAAGGAAGGGTCTTGCTTAAGACTTGTCATGTTGGCTCCAATTCTGCCGGCACCCTTCACTACACCTGAGTTCACTATTACAGGAAACCATCATTCAACATGAGTTTTTAAATCAGGACTCCTACCAATTGGGCGCAAGTTCCTTCTCCCCTGTGGACCGTACTGGGTTACCCAGAGACATGATGTCAGCTATACTGCAAGCCATACCACCTGACTCAGCACTGGTCAGGTGACCCAGGGACCCCACAGAGTGCCACCTAGTTCTATAAAGTATCAGTCTTAGGACCTGCAAGCTGAGATCCTTCTCAGACTTTTCTGTCCACCCTGAACCTGTCACTTAAGACCTTTTTGGTCTGCTTTGGCTACAGCATCTACCTCCGGCTCCTCATCAGCCTCAAGGCTTCCTCCTTGATGAACTTGGAGCCCCTGTTCCTGTTGTTGCTTGGGATGCTGACCCCAGTGAACCCTGGTGACAAGTAAATTGGCTACCTGTCTCATGAAACGTATTCAGATTCATTCAAGCTCAACCGCTCAACCAAGGCTTTGATACGCAGCATGATGGGGTCAAACACCAACAAAAGGAGCCTGTGCCAATATTCTAGCTAGGGACCTGAGCTAGTGTACCTAGCAATAGGAAATCACCCACCTGGGGCAGCATGCGATTTTCCTCCTCCAGCTGTCTTACTCTTGCTTCCAGCTGCCTAACATAGGACAAGGTTGATTCTAAAATTAAAAAAAGACAAAAGAAAAGAACTCTGATTATACACACACGTCTACTTTGGCACACCCGAAATCAGAATTAGTCACCGACAGGTGATTTCTGGCTGGGTGTCTTCCGAACAGCACCTATGCAATTACTCTAAGATATATGGTAAAAGCATTCTGTTCTGTCGCGCTCTCTGGATTTATATTTCCAAGTGTCGGCTGCAGCTTGAAGCCATCTAAGCCTTCAAAGTTTGGGTACTGTCGACTCATTTCCCCCCTCTGTCTATGCAGGATCTAAACTACTCGTCTCAATGCCCAGTTTGGAAGTCACATTTCTCGCCCTGGGTGATCCAGAGGCATGAGGGGTCCATGCTCAGATTCACATGCTAAAAACTAGAGGGACACACATGCTCCCAGATCCACTTTGCATATGTGTCTTAAAAAACACACACATCCAATCTGTTTCTGAATCACCCTGTGAACTCTCTGCTTTGAGCTGTGTTTCAGATTCTGAGCCATTCTGTGTAAAAGGAGGAGTGAATCTGTTCTCCCATTCACTGTAATGGGGAATTAAAAATAGCTAGACCTTCTCCGACTTTGGCCAGAGTGGCTGAAATTTACAGGCACAGGAGCACCTCGCATATAGATTAAGCCTGCCAAATTGCAGATAAATTGGTCCAGGGGTTGTTTTTGTGCAGAAAGTAAAAGGGATTCACTTTTCTCCATAATAGAAGAAATTGTTGTCTCTTTCTTAGCTTAAAATAATTAAGAGACAGCTGAGTAAGGCATTTTATGTTATGAACTGCCACAGCACACACACACACACACATTCATTCATTCATTATAGGGTACATCGAATTCTTAGTTACTCGTTTTTTGAAATATGTACAACTTCATACTGGTCTTTCTTTCTGATGTTTGTTTTTGTCCTCCAAAAGGCTTTGCTGGCCTCTCAACGCGAGGCTGTCTAGAATGCAGCCTGCAGGGTTGGCAAAGAGCAGCTTTTCTGTAATTAAAGCAGAGCAATGTAGGATTTTAAAAAAATCTTAAATAAAACTTGCTAGGGTTTTTTTTGGGGGGGGGGTTTAAATCCTCCACTGCTGTGCCTTAACAGAAAACAATTCTGAGTTCTTCAGTGATCTAGAGGCAACACCTTAGACAGCCTCAGTTCTTTCAAAGCCCAGCTTTTCTATTAGCGGGCATTGTTGAAGTTAGGGGAGAATGGGCAGATTGAGAATTTGGGTCTCCCCAAGTTCCATATAGTTCAGTTATTTAATATCAGGACTTTAATCCTGGAAACATTTTGAAGGCTAACTCTGTAGAATGAGCGGCCTGCGTTAGCCCTTGTGGATAATTCCTGAACACCTCCTGAGCTATTTATTTATGTATCTGTTCCTGCTACTTATACATTAGTGAAATTGATGGGTTTGGGTTTTATTTAAAAATAAATACATAAAACCTACCATTTTATCACTGCTGTTCATGTCTCTGCAGGTGGTTCTTTTAAGCTCTGTAAACTGCCTTTTCAAGTTAACATTGATGATGATGATAACAACAATCTCTCTAAAATATGGAATCGAAATATATGTTTCATAGGAATATAGTCAGCTGCCGTAAAGGTTCATCTAGGCCAATATTCCCCACACTGACTGGCAGCAGCTCCTGAGGACTTCAGACAGGAGTCTTCCCCAGGCCTACCTGGAGATGCTGGAGACTGAACCGGAGACCTTCTACATGCCAAGCAGATGTACTACACCTTCCCTAGGGCAATTGTTGGATTTCAGAGCAGGCGTGTGGCTACAGCAAAGCCGTGAGCTCAACAGGAGTTGGCAGGCTTGTTTTTGCTGCTGAGGTGGCAGCTCTATTATATCCAGATCACCTCACCTGCCAGGCAACCTATGAAATAAAAATGAATGGCAGCGTGCGAGGTTTCGCTCCTTCCCATTCTGCAGCTCGCCGGAGATTTCAATATGCGCACGCACCGGGACTGCGTGTGAATTGCGAAAGACCGAGATGGCAAATCTATTGTGGTTTGTCAGAAGTGATTAATATACAGTGTGCGGTAAACAGGCTAAAAATAGGGCTGTGGGACAGCAGGGAAAGAGGTGAGCTGAGGTTTCATGCACTCTGATGCGCTAAGAGTCATCACAGAAAGCGATGAGTGAGCCTAGGACAACTCAGAGAAATCAGCGCACACCATCAGTAAGTTTTCACGGAAGGAAATCCACTCAGCACAATCAGGTGGGCTGACAGTTTGGAGACCAGGTGCACATCGGGTACCTGCTCCAGGTTTCTGGTGTCCCCCATACAGGTGGACAGTCACTCCACGCTCCTCTTTTTAACGACCAGATGTGGAGAGAGGCAAGTGAGTTGGCTTACTAGAAGAGTACGGGTGGCGGCAGCAATAGTAGCAAAGCTCTCCAATGTGTGCTAATTGGCCGTCGCTGTAGTTGCCCACAATGGTGCTGACTCAAGACAGAGACAAGGGAACATAGATCTTCTGTCAAGTCAGACCAGTGCTTGGACCACCTGCAGTATTGTCAACACTGTATTGGAAGCAAGGTTTCAGGCAGGAGTCTCTCCCAACCCTACCTGAAGATGTTGGGGACTGAAGCTGAGGAGATGCTGTAACACTGAGTTATGGCCCTTCTCCAGCGAGAGAGGTGATACCAAACACATGCTGTTAAGATGGGTGGATAAAAAGGTAAAGGGACCCCTGACCATTAGGTCCAGTCGTGACCAACTCTGGGGTTGCGGTCCTCATCTCACTTTATTGGCTGAGGGAGCCGGCGTACAACTTCCGGGTCATGTGGCTGGCATGACTAAGCCGCTTCTGGCAAACCAGAGCAGCGCACAGAAACGCCATTTACCTTCCTGCTGGAGCGGTACCTATTTATCTACTTGCACTTTGACGTGCTTTTGAACTGCTAGGTTGGCAGGAGCAGGGACTGAGCAATGGGAGCTCACCCCGGCGCGGGGATTCGAACCGGCAACCTTCTGATCGGCAAGTCCTAGGCTCTGTGGTTTAACCCACAGGGCCACCCGCGTCCCAAGATGGGTGGATACTGAGGACCAAACCTTTTTAGTGCCTTTGGAACGCCCCAAAGTTCATAGGGCCTCATTACCGCTAGCTTTTAAGAGAACGCCAAAGTTGTTTTTGTCCCAGGTAAATGTGCTGTGTGTGACTGGTGTTTTGTTTTGTTTTCTTAAGCTGCTGTTGGTTTTAAACTAATGGTTGAAACTGAAAACTGCTGTTGTCGATGGCGTGTCCTCGTGACGCGGCTACGTATTGCAAAGCCCTTTTGCAAATGGCCGTGTGATGTTAGAAAAAACTACTAACTAGCAACATGTTACTTCTTTTGGGGAAGAGGAGTGCTGGTAGTCAGCTTGCCTCTGCGAAAGGTTCAAGGATCTCATGTTCATTCAAAAAGCCCTAAACAACTTGAGCCCAAAATACCAACAGGACCACCTTATTCCTCACGCTCCACCTTGATCTCCTGATGGGGCCATGTGAGTGGTCCTCCCCAGGCCTGATTTCAGTCAGCCTTTACAGAGACTGAGCCTTTGGTGTGGCGACTTGCCCAGTGAAACTCACTGCCAATAGAATTCCTATATGTGTCTGAAATATACTCAGAGTCGAGAGTGGATTTCATGCTCTTTATTCAGCTCATAGTGGTGAGGAGGAATGAAAGTCCCCTCAAAGTATCTGCTTTATATACATTATTTACACAATGGGCTGCACGTGATTGGCTAATTCCGGAATTCTCCTGTAGGCCAATCAGGTTGTGGATTCACTTCCATCTGGAGCCGGATTGGGTGGCTCCTGCAGACCAATCATACTGCTGCATTGTTCTAGGACCAATCAGACTGCTGCATTCTGAATCCTATTGTTCTAGGACCTATCAGACTGCTGCATTCTGAATCCTATTGTTCTAGGACCAATCAGACTGCTGCATTCTGAATCCTATTGTTCTAGGACCAGTCAGACTGCTGCATATTGGATCCTATTGTTCTAGGACCAATCAGACTGCTGCATTTTGGATCCTATTCAACTCAGTACATAACAGTGTCATTCCGGCTTTCATGCCCATCATTTTCACTAACCTGTGCATTTTTAGCCACACTCTCCCCCGATAAGACACATTTTTGAACACTTATTCTGCTGGAGCACTGCACTGCAAAATTCTGAGAATCCGTGTTTTGGCTCTCATATTGTTCTGGCAAGTGCAAAATAGGTAGGCCTCCCCTTAAATGCAAATCGAATCAGATTTCTCCCCAATCCTGATCCAGTCTCTCCTCATAATGCCTAGGAGTGCATAGGACAACGTATAAGAGGAAGAAAATACATAAGAAGGGAAAGATATAAATGCACATCGTTGCAATGAGCGATGCAACCTTGGAATCATAATGGCGCCATTTCAGCCCTTGAGAAGTTAGTTGGGAGAAATGAAAGAACGGATATCGCAAAGCCAGATATTGAGTCTGTGTTTGAACTGGGTTTTGTACAGACATCCTGCAGCCAGCTGTGATGATCCTCCTACATACTGAGGGCCAAGCTGTGATGTGGGAGGTCTGTGGTCACTTGGGTTATTCAGGATCTCTCAGCCTCAAATTCCTGTCTGTAGAATGGGTATAGTAGAAGAGAAAGCACTTTGCAGAAGTTGAAGTGCTGCGAAGGTGCAAATTCATACCAAATAAGGAAGCATTTTTTAAGCAGTTTGCCTCTGGTGAATCAGCGGGGCTTAAAACGTTTTCTCAATCACATTTCTTCCCTCCTCCCAAAATGTACACAACAGCCCACTTTTACCTTTGCCACATCTTAACCAGCTTATTTCTCTCTCATCAGTCATTACAAGTCTGTGACCATTTGATTTGCTCATTTCTTTCTGGAACAAAACGTTCTCTCTCTCTCTCTCTCTCTGTGTGTGTGTGTGTGTAGCGCTGTTGTTAATTCACTGGAACTCGGAGCCAAGTATGTGCTTCTGATGATTGCTAAATGAAGCCTTAGCACTTGTAAGCTTTATCCTTTGCTAACCAAATTACATTCAGAATTACATCCTCCCCTTCCATCCAGATTTATCTCTTTTCTAGTCAAAACAGTTATTTTTATACCCCAGCCAACAGGTGCAGTTTACTCCTCCTCTGAACGCGCACACTTTGCAGACACTGCCAGTAATTATACATCACTATGTAATTAGGTATTTTTAATCCTGGGTTCTTATGGAAGGAGTCAGCCTTTTTCTCCACCTCCTTTTTAGTCCTAAGCAGGGCTCAATTTGGAAATTTTGTCTCCATGTTGCCGTTTAGGACAGCTCAAGGTGTGAGAGGGTTGTGGCAAAGAATCCTCTGGATGGGTCATCTCAGATGTTACCCTGGTAGTGATGGCAGTCACAGCTTGTGGGAGCCTTCATCTACATTTCCCACAATGCCACCCAATGGAGCACTGCATTGTGGGAAACCGAGCTACCAGCTACCATACTTTTAAATGCACATATTATATAATGCGGTCTATGGGCCGAAATAAAGCTGTGTGTATATATAATGCTACTTTTAATGTTGATTTTTTTTTTATGAGCTCTCTCCCCGCTAAGAAAAACATTTTGTACACATACTGGAAAGATGCCTTGCAAAATTCCGAAAAGTGTGAATTCCAAAGTAAATATGACTTTAACTTTGAACACTGTTTAGTGCCAATTAGGAAACTTTCCATTAAAATACAAACCAAACCATTATTATTATTATTATTATTATTATTATTATTATTATTATTAAAAACCCTCCATCCCTACGGAAAATTTAAACCTGGGTAACCCTAGCCCTTGTCCAGCACACTAACTTTTATACAAGCCAGACTTAACTAATAAAGAGGAATGGTCACATTCACCCTCCTTTCAGTTTGAAATATTTCTTGGCAGAGAATGGTACAACATTTTGAAGACATTTGCCGTTCTTGGCATTGAATTTCTACATTTCAGCTACAAAATCATTTAGAAATCCAGAGCCAAAGACCATCACCATAAAATAAATAACAAAACAACTTTGATGAACATTTTCCTGCAAGGCGCATTGTTTCTGCCCAGGGCAAACACTCGTTTTTTTCCATTCTAACCTCTGATTCACAGATTGAGCCATGGGCTAAAGATATTGTGAATTTCTGACTTCTTGCTATGTCCAACTCTCTAACACCTGTGCTGAATTCAACTCTCCTCTCCTCCCTCCTCTCTCTCACACACATATTCTTCCAGCCCTTTCTCTCCTTTTTCCGGCTCCCTTTCTGCCTCTAGAAGTCCCCACACACAAACTGAGACCTGTAGAGCCCACACAACTCTTGCAAAAGCAGCCAATCGAATTAGGTTTGACTTGGCTCCGTAGCAGTGATGGAGCATCGTAGTGAAGCTAAGGTGAGCAGGAACCAGATGGGATATCCAGATGCTTGGAAGCATCTGCAAGAGGCGCTGAGCTATTTAAGGTGACGGAGAACCAGCAAGGAGCATCTAGGAGCCAAGCACATGCTTGGAGCCAGGAGAGTAGTAGAGGACAAAGCGTGGTGACAACCCACTAACTAAACGGCCGTGGCCCAGTATACCTGAAGGAGCGTCTCCACCCCCATCGTTCTGCCCAGATGCCGAGGTCCAGCTCTGAGGTCCTTCTGGCGGTTCCCTCACTGCGAGAAGACAAGTTATGGGGAGCCAGACAGAGGGCCTTCTCGGTAGTGGCACCCGCCCTGTGGAACGCCCTCCCATCAGATGTCAAAGAGATAAACAACTACCTGACATTTAGAAAACAGGGAAGTTTTTAACATGTGACATTTTAATGTATTTTTAATCTTTGTTGGAAGCCGCCCAGAGTGGCTGGGGAAACCCAGCCAGATGGGCGGGATACAAATAATAAATTATTATTATTATTATTATTATTATGGCCCTTTCTGAGACAGGAACATAGTCAGGGCTTCCAGAATGTCATCATTTTCAGGTGGGATTCAGTCAAATGCAAGAAGGTCTTGCCCAAGGGTTGGCAAGGTTTACCTGGCCCGGGCCGGTTCACTCCAGCAGAGCGCACGTGCCCGTGATTTCCGGCGTTTGCGCAGACGAGATTTCCAGAGCTGCAAAAGCGAGTCCCTGTGCCGCACTGCGCCGGTTTAGCACAGCGCGTGGGGACTCGCCAAGCGGGCGGCTCAGTTTGGGGGCAGCTCGAGGGGCCAGTTAAATGACCCCCATGGGCCGCTTGTGGTCCATGGGCCTTAGGTTGTCTGCCCCTGGTCTTGCCCAACACACCATTTCTCCACTCCCTAAGATCTTTTTTGTGTGTGTGTGATAAGACAGGAAAATGCACTGGAAAGTGTGGAGAAGCACTGACGTTAACACAGCCTAATCTAACTTCCCCGCAAACGAATCAGAATGAATGCTCAAAAAAACAGATTGCCTAGAAGCAACTCCAGGAAAAGAGAACCTACTCAGTTTTTCAGCACAGAATTCCGTTATGTACTGAGTTCAACAGGGTTCAGAATGCAGCAGTCTGATTGGTCCACAGGAGCCACCCAATCCAGCTCCAGGTGGAAGTGAATCCGCAACCTGACTGGCCTGCAGGAGAATCCCGGAATTAGCCAATCACGTGGGGCCCATTGTGTAAATAATGTATATAAAGCAGACATTCCGGGGGAACTTCCATTCCTCCTCACCACTATGAGCTGAATAAAGAGCATGACATCCACTCTCGACTCCGAGTATATTTCAAATTCCATTCTTCAAACCCCTAAAGGAACAGCTCCCTCCCTGGGCCTCACCCATAGGAGTACCTGGGGTGTCATCCTGATACACTTTGCCCCCCCTCCTTGCCCTAACCTACCCCACAGGGTAAAATAAAAGAAACTATATAAGTCTCTTTGTACTCCTTTCTCAGAAGGGCAAAACAATAGCTATAAGACATGCTATTTAACTTTAAGAATGGGTGCATGAGTTTGCTTTCTTCCTCTTCCCTCCCCATGCCTTTCCCCCTTCGTTTCACGTCTTTCAGATTGTACGCCTGGGGGCAACGACTTTTTTGCTCTTGCATCCTGCTCTTATATAATTCACTCAGGAAGTGCTTTCACCCACAGATATGTACCACCTGCTTCCCAAACCCTACCCAAAAAAATGCAAAAAGCAGCCCAATTATTCCAGAGGAGGAAGGATGCCCATGAATTGCAGGCACTTTAGAGCGCTGTGGGAAGCCTCAAAAGGTTATCCAGTTCACTCCGAAAACTTGACCAATTACGTTCTTAAAGCAGCTTTATTCCTCTGCCAACTTTCTGTGGTAATTTGCTGAAAGACAAGCAGGGCTGAAAGCATTTATCGATTCATCAGTGTGCTTAATCAATTAATTCTTTAATCAAGAGATTTAGAGATTTGGAATCTGGGTCTTTAATGAGGTTTTAATTTGATCAAATGCCTGGTCCCCAGTATTCCCTGAGGGGCTGGCTTGGGGCCTGTTCTGTGGGAGCAAAGGTGATGGGCAGAGAGACCGTGCCATAGCTTGCTGCTAGGCAACCGACTCGCTCGCCAGTTCACTTCCATCTTGGTCTCATGCGAGCGGCACAAATTTTATCTGGAGGAGGAAAAGGAGAAACAGCTATCCCTCACTAGCCTTGAA
The DNA here is from genome assembly GCF_027172205.1 of Podarcis raffonei. Taxonomy (NCBI): domain Eukaryota; kingdom Metazoa; phylum Chordata; class Lepidosauria; order Squamata; family Lacertidae; genus Podarcis; species Podarcis raffonei. Next base: position 113,718,026 of record NC_070604.1, on the reverse strand, counting down.
AGTGGGAGGGTGCGAGCATGCCTCTCTTTCTTCGTCTCGTTTGGAGGTGAGCTCACTTTGGGTCTGGAGAGAGCACCAGATCCATCTTGCTCTGGTGTGTCAGCAAAGACAAAGCCTATTACAGCCTCTAGAAGCCATTTTTGTGTCACTTTTTGAACTAATAGCCTAGTTCGGAGGCAGCCAATGTGGCGCCATCATAACTAGCAGCCACTGATAGCGTTATGGTTATGACATGCCTTTATATCACACCTGTTTCTCCAAGAAGTTCAAGGCGGCACGTATAGTTCTCCCCACTCATTTAACCCCCGAAACAACCCTGTGGGATAGGTTAGGCTGAGACGTAATAATACAGTGGTACCTCGGGTTAAGAACTTAATTCGTTCTGGAAGTCCGTTCTTAACCTGAAACTGTTCTTAACCTGAGGTACCACTTTAGCTAATAGGGCCTCCCGCTGCCGCCGCACGATTTTTGTTCTCATCCTGAAGCAAAGTTCTTAACCTGAGGTACTATTTCTGGGTTAGCGGAGTCTGTAACCTGAAACGTATGTAACCTGAAGCGTATGTAACCCGAGCTACCATTGTAATAAAAACAACAACAACAATTTATTACTTATACCCCGCTCATCTATCTGGGTTTCCCTAGCCACTATGGGTGGCTCCCAACAGAATATTAAAAACATGATAAAACATCAAACATTAAAAACTTCCCTAATCATGGCTGCCGTCAGGTGTCTTCTAAACCTCAGATAGTTGTTTATTTCCTTGACATCTGATGGGAGGGCGTTCCACAGGGCAGGCGCCACCACCGAGAAGGCCCTTTGCCTGGTTCCCTGTAACCTCACTCCTCGCAGTGAGGGAACCGCCAGAAAGCCCTCGGAGCGGGACCTCAGTGTCCGGGCTGAACGATGGGAGTGGAGACGCTTCTTCAGGTATATAGGGCCAGGGCCGTTTAGGGCTTTAAAGGTCAGCACCACACTTTGAATTGTGCTCGGAAACGTACTGGGAGCCAATGTAGGTCTTTCAGGACTGGTGTTAAGTGGTCTTGGAGGTCAGTCCCAGTCACCAGTCTAGCTGCCGCATTCTGGATTAGTTGTAGTTTCCGGGTCACCTTCAAAGGTAGCCCCACGTAGAGCGCATTGCAGTAGCCCAGAAGTTTGGGAAACTGCTCTGGGCATTCTTTAGGACTGGTGTGGGGAACCTGGGAGACACCCAGGTACTGTTCTACTCTAAGTCCCATCACCCCTGACCATTAGTGATGCTGGCTTGGGGGTCACAGGAGTTGGAGTCCAACAGTATCCAGAGAGCCAAAGGTATCTAATCCCTGCCTTGGGATCTTGGACTATCAATACCTATCTGGTCTTTGACCAATGGAAGCAGCAGCAATTTGAGCACCCCTCCTGCCCGATCAAAGGGACGCGGGTGGCGCTGTGGGTAAAACCTCAGTGCCTAGGACTTGCTGATCGTAAGGTCGGCGGTTCAAATCCCCATGGCGGGGTGAGCTCCCGTCGTTCGGTCCCAGCTCCTGCCCACCTAGCAGTTCGAAAGCACCCCTAAGTGCAAGGAGATAAATAGGTACCGCTTTATAGCGGGAAGGTAAACGGCGTTTCCATGTGCTGCGCTGGTGCTGGCTCACCAGAGCAGCTTCGTCACGCTGGCCATGTGACCCGGAAGTGTCTTCGGACGGTGCCGGCTCCCGGCCTCTTGAGCGAGATGAGCACGCAACCCTAGAGTCGGACACGACTGGCCCGTACGGGCAGGGGTACCTTTACCTTTACCTTACCTGCCCGATCGCTCTTTTTTGTGGTGTTGTTGATATGCCTCATTTAGTTTTGTTTATGCTACAGGAAGCTTTTGGGGGGGAGGCAGAGACTTGTAATTTTCTTCAGACGTTGGCATCGTGCCAAGGAGTAAAGTGTACAAGTCTCAGCTGTCTCCGAGACTCAGTGCTCAGTAATTGCTACTATTAGGGAAGGAATGGAAAAAGAGGGTACTTGAGAGTGACTCCTTCCTACATCAAGAAGGTTTTTATGTATTTCTCTGCTGAATCCACACCGAGGAATGGAAGGCAGTCTGGCGTCTGACTTGCACCAAGAAAAATGCCCCCTTGCCATAGCCACCCATATTGCTATCTACCACATTAATAGGATTTTAATGGCCAATTTGTCAAAGATAGCCCAAAATTGCATCCAAGGGGTCCTTTCCATGTTTAAATTTAAAGATAAAGAGAGAGAGCCAAGGGGCAAAAACAGATCCGTGATCAGATTTCCTGACTATTTTAAAGTAGAGACAAAGTGATCTGATTTCTATCAGAGATGTGGCAAAGAGCCAGGAGGTGTTTAATGCTTTCCCCCATATATAGATGAGTCTGGATTTTTTGAAGTATTTTGTTCTCTTTTTAAAAAAATGTTTCTAGAAGCATTGCTAGGAAATTCCAAGAAACCAAAGGATCGTTGCTGTTTTGAAATCAATGGTTATGGGAGGCTCAGTCGGCCATCTTGACTCAAAATGGCACCCCACTGGATCCAAACAGAGGGCTGTCTCCAACTAAGCTGTGCCCAGAGTACACTAATTGAAATTAATGAACAGTTGATGCGTCTCAGAAGAGCTTTTTTCAGAGTGCGCTGTCAAGGCTGTGTCATCTGCAAACGACATTTCTCAGATAAGGACCTGCTGCACTTTCGTCTTGGCGCACGTTGAACAGACTCCTGTCACTCCTTGAAAGGAGGCACACACTATCTTCAGTCGAGCTGAAGGCCAATGAGAGCAACCAGGAGAAGAATATGCCCCAGAGAGTTGGGGCAGCCCTGTTTCACACCACTCTTTGTAGGGGAGGAGGCCAAGAATGAGCCATCCTACTGGACGGTGCCATGCATGTTCTCATGGAATCATCTTGTGAAGCTTAGGTGAGCTATGCGAAGAGTCCTTTTCAGCTAATGAGGTCAAAGGCCTTTCTCAGGTCTGTGAAGGTGGTATATGAGGGTCATCACTCCTCTTGCATCTGGTTCAGTGAGACAATCATGTCGTCTGTTGACCTCTGAGCTCTAAAGTCACATTGTGACTTGGGATGGACCCTTTCAGCGAGCGACTGTAATCTGTTGGGAACTTCACGGGTGAGGGCTTCCCCCACAGTTCTCAACAGTGAGATTCCACTGTAGTTGTTACAGTCATGGCTGTCAGCTTTGTTCTTGTCACAGTGTCGGAGTCACACATATATTGTGGCTCTGATCCTTGCTGCAAACACTGCGAGAGAAGGCCATGGCGGTCCATCATGAGGGAGGAACTAGAGACAGCTTTCGGGAATTCTGTTCAGATTTCATCCTGTTCTGGGATTTTACCACATGCCTGAGAGTTGATGGCATTCTTCAGCTCATGAAGAGAGCAGGGGATATCCAGCTCTCCCAAGAGAGGCAGAGTCTGAATACTAGGGTCGGGCAACATCACAATATACCGATATACCATGGTCTGAAATAAGGATGGAAACTATGTAGAAGTGAACAGTAGGTGTGGGCAATATCTGGTTTTCAACAACATCATATGTCACCAGTTAAACACTGTGATATTCTGATATATCACAATGTCTGAAATAAGGATGGAACTATGTAGAGGCATTGATTGGTTTCATGGTTTTTCCCCGCATCGTGATTTTTGTGTAGCGTGCACACACACAAGCACACACACCCTTGTCAACACAGCTACTTTACCATAAGTAGGGCCTTTTCTTCAGCCGGAACTCGCTAGAACTCAGTTCCGACACCTTTCAGATGGGCACCATTGCCATTCTAAGAGAACGAGAGAGGTGTTCGTGGTGAGTTCTGGCACCTCTTTTTCTAGAAAAATAGTACTGAACATAAGGGACAAAAGCCACAAAGGTAGAAGGTCCAGTCATTTAATCAGTGTTGTGATTAAAATCCTAATATAGGTCACGTTCACACCATGTATTTAGAGCAGTATCATAGCACTAGAAACAGTCATGGCTTCCCTCTAAGAATTCTGGGAGCTCTGCTTTTTAAGAATGCTGAGAGTTATCACGGGACCCCTATTTCCCTCAAAGTGCTACCATCCCCAGAGTAGTTTCCCAACCAATCCTCCTTTAGAGGAACTGTAACTCTGAGGGGAAAGTAGGGGTTTCCTAATAATTCTCAACACCCCTGATAAACTATAGTTTCCATAATTCTTTGGGGAGCCAAAGAATGGGCTTTACATGTACAGAACTGTCTGGTGTGGTTGTGAGCATGGATCCTTCATGCTTAACAGCTGAGTAGCTAATTGTCTAGCTAAATGTGCAGAGGGCAGGTGCCATGACCAGTAGGCAGGCTCCTTGTCTTCCTCACTGCACTCATTCAGTGGATTAAAAAGTGAGAACAAGGTTTTACTAGTTAATATGTCTGTGTCATGGTTCTAGAACTCTGTAACCCAGAAATCATGCATCATGATTTCTAGACCAGAAATCATGAGAGCCAGTGTGGTGTAGTGGTTAAGAGTGGTAGTCTCATAATCTGGGGAACAGGGTTCGCGTCTCCGCTCCTCCACATGCGGCTGCTGGGTGACCTTGGGCTAGTCACACTTCTCAGAAGTCTCTCAGCCCCACTCACCTCACAGAGTATTTGTTGTGGGGGAGGATGGGAAAAGGAGAATGTTAGCCGCTTTGAGACTCTTTAAGGGGAGTGAAAGGTGGGATATCAAATCCAAACTCTTCTTCTTCTTCACAAGTTTAATTCTGAAATCTCCGGCCTCCGTGGCAATCACTGTTGTAACTTGCACACGGATTTCCAAAAGGACTCTCCATATTTTTCAGCAGCCAAACCTGACAAACGATTGTTCTGCGCCAAGGTATTGGATGTCTCCAATTAAATGGCTCTTTTAGTTACTTACTGCCAGTGTTTATCTGCCTTCTCTCTCAGATGTAATGAATGTATCATGAGACCCACTTGACTTCATAGCCTGTGGAAATTCAGGACACAGCTGTTAAATCATTTCTCAACCCAGGGCAAGTTTCCTATTCTAAATCTCTGGGAGCACTACGCTTTAAAAGAAAAATCACCTGATAGGTTATATGGAACAGGTTAAAGAAGTATAAAGTGGGAGGTTACTCCTCTGCTATGAGGAGAGATTGGTCAAAGCTGGGCGAGTTAAGAAAGACTGGGGGCAGGCTTCAACTAGTTCATCTTTAGAAGGATTTGCTAAAAGGGCCTCCAATAATTCTCCAAGCAATTTGTAGATTTCACCAAATATTCTGGGGAGGGGAGGGTGGACACACACAGAGAAAGAATGAAATTCCCCAACAGTATTTTTCTCAGAAAGCTCTATTCAGAGAAATATTGGCTCATTAAACATTGAATGAATTGTATTGTCAGTACATAGTGGTGTACGAAGGAAGGAACAGGCTATGAGAAGAAGGTTGGAAGGGGAAGGGCCTAAGCCATTTTTTGTTAAAGTCCTCATCATCAGCATTTTAGCGCAAAATTCTCTGAATGCACCCCTTTGCATGCAATTCCCCCTAATGTATACATTTCTGCAAAGCAACGTTCTCTGGCTCCATGCATCTTTGGTACCTTATTTTCACTTTAAATGCACACTTTGCGCTAGCCTGTGCGTTTTTGTACACATCACTTCGCTAGAGGAAACTGCATCGCAAAATTCGGAGAGGTACAAATTTCAAAGGACAGCTGTGTTTCTATTTGCATAATGTTTTGGAAAGCGCAAGTTAGCAAAGTTCACCTTTAAATGTGAGCTGAAATAAATTTCTCCCCATCCCTCCTGAGACCGTTTCCATGGTGTCCTCCAGGCAGGTGTGCCACCTTGACCCCGTGACAGAGAGTGTCCAGGGCCACATGACATCACGGCAGCATGCGAGTGTCACATCAACACACCCTGTGGCATGCAGGTGTCACTCACACATCACGGGGATGTGCTGCCGTGTTGTGCACATGCCCCATGGCATGCATATGTGATGCAAGCATGCTCCACAGCATGCGTGCACCGCCACGTAGAACTTGGGGACATCCCAGCACCTCTGTTAAAAATTGTTGGGTGCCTGGGCATATGCCTCCAGGCATGAGATGGATTGCAACCACAATTGGAATACTGTGTCCAGTTCTGGGCACCACAATTTAAGAAGGACATTGACAAGCTGGAATGTGTGCAGAAGAGGGCAAGCAAGATGACCAAAGGTCTGGAAACCAAGCCTTATGAGGAGTGTTTGAAGGAACTGGGTATGTTTAGCCTGGAAGAGACTGAGAGGAGATATGATAAAGGTAAAGGACCCCTGACAGTTAAGTCCAGTCGCAGACGACTCTGGGGTTGCAGTGCTCATCTCGCTTTACATGCTGAGGGGCAGTTTTTCTGGGTCATGTGGCCATCATGACTAAGCCACTTCTGGCGCAATGGAACGCCGAAACCAGAGCAGTGCATGGAAATGCTGTTTACCTTCCTGCCAGAGTGGTACCTATTTATCTACTTGCACTTTTTGGCGTGCTTTCTTTCTTTTTCAATTTTTTTATTTTCATTAAACATGAACATAACATACAGTAAGCATAACATACAGCAATGCAAACAACCAAATAAAAGACTTCCTTTATGCTGTATCTGGCCTCCTTATTTACTTCTTATAAGCTGTTTCCTTTATGAATAATTATTAAGATTTTTCTAATTATAACTTAAATATCCACAAAGACATTAATCAAAACAAGTCCAGGTATGTATTTTAAGGCACTGTTTTGTGAAGTATTCTTTGCATTTCCCCCATGCTTTTTGAAAGTCTTGTCTAATGTGATCTCTAATTGCCTCTGTCAATCTAGCCAGTTCAATATACTCTAACAGTTTCTCTTGCCATTCCTTTTTTGTTGGCACAGTTCCCCCCCCCCCCCCCAGTTTTTAGCAAATAGGACCCTTGCCGCTCCTGCAGCATAGAGGAATATTTTCTGATCTTCTCTTGCTATACCTGTGTCCGTTATCCCTAGTAGAAAAGCTTCTGTATTTTTCAGAAAGTTATACTTAAACGTTTTTTTAAGCTCAGCATGTACTGCGTTCCAGAAGCTTTTGATTTTTTTCACAGGTCCACCAAACATGTATAAGTGTCCCCTCTGTTTTACCACACCTCCAGCATGCTTTCGAACTGCTAGGTTGGCAGGAGCTGGGACCAAGGAACAGTCACTGGAACAAGTTTGTTTTCTCCTGCTCTGGAGGATAGGACTCGAACCAATGGATTCAAGTTACAATAAAGGAGATTCCAACTAATCAGGAAAAACCTTTTGACAATAAGAGCTGTTCAACAGTGGAGTGGACTCCCTCTGGGAGGTTTTTAAGCAGAGGTTAGATGGCCATCTGCCATGGATGCTTTCGCTGAGATTCCTGCATTGCAGAGGGTTGGACTAGTGGTTCCTTCCAACTCTCCAATTCTATGATTCTAACTAGGGTAACAGTAGTGATGTATGGAAGTGAGAGCTGGACCATAAAGAAGGCTGATCGCCGAAGAATTGATGCTTTTGAATTCTGGTGCTGGAGGAGACTCTTGAGAGTCCCATGGACTGCAAGAGGTCAAACCTCTCCATTCTGAAGGAAATCAGCCCTGAGTGCTCACTGGAAGGACAGAGCATGAAGCTGAGGCTCCAATACTTTGGCCACCTCATGAGAAGAGAAGACTCCCTGGAAAAGACCCTGATGTTGGGAAAGATGGAAGGCACAAGGAGAAGGGGACAACAGAGGACGAGATGGTTGGACAGTGTTCTCGAAGTTACGAACATGGGTTTGACCAAACTGTGGGAGGCAGTGGAAGACAGAAGTGCCTGGCGTGCTCTGGTCCATGGGGTCACGAAGAGTCGGACACGACTAAACGACTAAACAACAACAGCAACTAGGGGAAGGGCCCTTTCAGTGTTGGTATTCAATTTATGGAACTTCGTACCCACAAAGGCTCAGCTTCAGCCCACTAGCCAAGGAACCTTTTTGCTTTCTTGGGCACTTTTAAGTTTTGAATTTTAGACCTGTTTTACTGCAGTTGGGTTTTAGTACAACTTGATTCTATTTTCCTTTATTATTGATTTCATTGCTGGTTTGTATTTTATTGTTGTACATTGTCCTGGGAAACCTTTTCTATTTTTTCTTTTTACCCGTTGGCTGAAAGGCAGCATAAAAATATGTATTAAACATATAAATAACAGAAAAGGTCTTTCTTTTTTTGAAAAAGGCATCTGCTGCCACATGTACTTTAAGGCTGAAAGCAAAGGGCATATCCCAGGCCGAGCCCCCTAACAGCTTTCAGTCGTTACCTCCTATGCAGCTTGGCTAGAAAGGGATTGAGGAATAAGCTCCCTTTGATTTCTAAGAAAGGAGACTGAGAAACCTGACCTCAATTTAAAACTGCAAATGAAAACAAAATCGGCTCCCGCAGAAAGGAATGTAGATGTAGATATGCTTGGGAAAAGAGCTGCTTAGAGGAGCTATATGCTGATAGGCAGCCAAAATAAAATTCAGGAATAAACAACAGAAAGTAATAGGTAAAAAGAAATACGTTGCAAGCAGTCAGCATATATTTGGGTTCTAAATGGTGGTTCTTATAGGGCATTTGAATGTTATTTAATATTAGGGATGGGATTTTTTTTTAAAGGAGATCACATTTAAAGATGAAACACAGTCACCCTTCAAAATTCGCTCTTCTAGTGACATAAATAGAAAGGAATGTAAGCTCTTTTTATATGCAATAACAGCAGCAAGAATATTATTGGCCCAAAAATGGAAGCAAGAAGAGTTACTAACGATTGAAGAATGGAGGATGAAGTTAATGGACTATGCAGAATTAGATAAACTAACAGGAAGGATTCGAAACCGGCGAGACCAGAAATTCACAGAAGACTGGAGTAAATTTACGGACTATTTGAAAAGTATTTGTGAAGAACAGACGATGTTTGTAGGGTTGCAAGAAGCTTTGTGAGGAGTATTATTATAACTATTGTAAAAATGGAGAAGGGGAAGGATGATTTGTTAAGAGATGTAAAGGCAATATAAAGTTAAGAAATGCATAAGAAGTGGTTAAAACAGTGAATCATCAGAGGTGCTGATGGAAGTCTAAAAAGATTGTATAAGTGATAAGTTTTGTGGTACATTTTATAATTTATATGTTAAAATTAATAAAAAATATTATTTTTAAAAAATCCCTCTTCTACAAATTTTGCAATGCAGTTACCCAGCCAAACAAAAGCACATCCAATCCCGTGAAATGTGCAGTGAAATGCATATATCAGTAAAAGCAGCACACCAAAAAAGCATTACATTAGTGGAAACAGCCTGCAAAACAATGTGTGTCTTAAGGTAAAATTGCATGCAGATATTTGCATATCAGGGAAAAGTCTTACAAAAGTGCTGAATAATTTTCCTGAGGATTAAAAGAAATTGCAAACTGATGCAGAAATGTGAAGAACTGAAGACTGTGAGAAAGTAAAATTGTCAGATTTCCTCATTGCAGTTTATTGTTATTTATTTCTTAATGAAGCTAAGGTGCAATCTACACACGTATTTAAAAAACGCTGTGAAAATGCTTTTTTAAAAAAAGTTTTGAAAAACACATTGAATTTGACATAGCTCACTGTTGCCATCTAGTGTCACATTTGTATATTGAACTTTACAACACATTTAAAATGTTTGATTTGCAGTTGTATAGCTGAGTCCTAAGACAGATCTTCACTATGAAAAAAAAAATCATAGAGCTTTTTCCTAATTGCTTTGAAACAAAATATTATGCAAAGTAAACAGCAATAAGACAGCTCACCTCCCCCACAACTCAAGAGATCGCTCATGTTCCAACCCACCCACAGCAAAGATTATCTATAATTTCCCTCAGGAAAAGGAATAAATTGATTTAGTATATCATATTATACAATCATTTTACAATCATGACAAATGACATAATAGTCACTTCTTTGCATCAAAGCAAATTGATTTTCTTTTTAAAAGAGGGGGGGAACCCTTTGAAAATGTATATAATATCCATTTTGGTTTCCTTGTTATAGACCAGAACTTTGATTTCTATTCTCCAAGCGCTTTTTGCAATAGTAGTTCTTCAATAGTACCTATTTAATTACTCTGTTTTATTCCAATAAAGGCCAACTCCTACATGAGGGCTGCAGTACCAGGACCTATTCCAAAATTGCTATTTAAAATACTCTTTTTACAAGCTGCCAAGCTGAACTTACAACTTCAGTTTTACTGTCACATCGAAATTATGGTCCCAATACATTTCACGATTATGCCCTAACAGCACCCTGTAATATAAGAAATATTTTTACACAGGCTGCTATTCACCTTTCAAACAAATCTCCCTTTGGTATCAATGGAGGCTTCTTTTATAATGCAAATGACTTTGGAAAGGGTGGGGGGGTTTGGAAGGAGGGGTCCAGGACTGTGGTTAGAATGTGTGGAGAGGGGAAAATGTATATGGGGCTCCACACAAGTCCCTCACAAGACACCCCACTGTCCTTAGTCATATTATCAAGCATAAAACAGATACCACATCTATTGTCCATAGCACTGGCGAAAGGAAGGAAGGAAGGAAGGAAGGAAGGAAGGAAGGAAGGAAGGAAGGAAGAAGATCCTATAGGAACATTGTTCAATCAGTACCAAAATTTGAACTTAGAAATTTTGGAAAGTTTTGAGAACATTTAATAGGACTTTTTGACCAAACTGCGGGAGGTAGTGGAGGACAGAGGTGCCTGGTGTGCTCTGGTCCATGGGGTCACGAAGAGTCGGACACGACTAAACGACTAAACAACAACAACAACACAATAGGACTTTAGAGCCATCTTGCCCCAAAATGGCAACTAGATATTCCATTTTGGTGGTGACTGTAACCTTGGTTTAAGGAGCCATTTGTTGCCTAGCTTACCGTGTTTTTCGCTCCATAAGAAACACTTTTTTTTCCTCCTGAAAAGTAAGGGGAAATGTCTGTGCGTCTTATGGAGCGAATGCACTGGACGGCAGTGGGATCCCTCAGCTGCTGCTTCAGTCACAAGCGGAGGGATGCCTCCGCCGCCGGAGCCATGGCTCCCGTCCGTCGCTCACTGTAAAGCAAGAAAAGTGAGAGCGCTTACATGCTTTGCACGGCTCTCGCTTTGCTTGCTTTACAGTGGGCCGGGAGGAGGAACAGACGGGAGCCATGCCCTCCTCCTGATTCGCTATAAAGCAAGCAAAGCGAGAGCCGCTTACACGCTCTACGCGGTTCTCGCTTTGCTTGCCATGGCTCCTGTCCATCCCTCCTGCCCATAGCTATCAACCTTCCCTTTTTTTACAGGAAATTCCCTTATTCCAGTGCCGTTTCCCGCTGCTATCCTGGATTGTTAGATATCCCGTAGACTGTCCCCAGGACAGGTGAGCCTGCGGATCCCTTATTTTCGAGGCTGCTGATCCCTTATTTTCAAATCTGAAAGTTGACAGCTATGCTCCTGCCGCCTCGCTGTAAAGCAAGCAGAGCGATAGCTGCTTACACGGCTCCTGTCCCGGCATCTCCTCCTCATCTTCTTGCTCCGACTCCGGCGTCGCCTCAGAGGCGAGGCAGCTGCCCGATCCTCCCTAGCTGTCTCCCTGCCTGCCTCCCTTCCTCCTGGCTGTCTGCTTGTGGATCACAGACACACACAAACACACACAAAATTAGTGCCTAACAAGCCCAGGCCTTGTCTGAATGGGAGAAGGGGAAGACAGAGGACGAGATGGTTGGACAGTGTTCTCGAAGCTACCAGCATGAGTTTGACCAAACTGCGGGAGGCAGTGGAAGACAGGAGGGCCTGGCGTGCTCTGGTCCATGGGGTCACGAAGAGTCGGACACGACTAAACGGCTAAACAACAACAACAACAACAAATATAACATATGTAAAAATCCTGAACTCCAATAAAAAAAAAACATTCTGTACTCCACAGGCATGCACAAATGTGAGCTCTCTCTCTCTCTCTCTCTCTCTCTCTCTCTCTCCCCCTCTCTCTCCCTTCCCTCCCTCTTCCAACTTGAATAAAATATTGGGGGGGGCAGGTAAGCCCCACCTCACATAATTGATCTCAAGACAAAGTGCATGCGCACTATACGAATGACAATTCCCATCAACGACTCCCTCAAATATTTAATGGGGGGGGGTGAAGGCACTTAGGCCTCTAGGAGTTGGCTACCATGCCTAGAACAATTCAGGAAAGCAAAGTGATGCATACATAAAACTATAGCAAACAGAGAAAAATGGACATTAAAAAAAAACCTTTTTAATGCCTGGGAGATTTCAATACAGTAATGTCTTTGCCAATACAGTAATGTCTTTGCACCTTAGGCAGGTTGGTGTGTGAGCAGGTATTCCTTCTGGTATTTTGGCCTAAGCCCTTCCTAGCCCTTAATGACCTTAGTCATTAAAGGTCTTTATGCAAGAAGAGTGGAACAAATGGATGGCTGCTGGTAATCATGATCTGACATCTACTGGACGAATGAAGAGGCCCACTATCACTCAAGTTTGTGAATAATTAATCATCTGGGTTTATGCTATAATATCAATAAACTTTTAGGGTGATACCGTAACGTCCAAACGTCCTGGAGGGCTTTTGAAAAAACCTGCCTCATTAGTACTTGACCAGTTTAGAGCACATGTAGAAACTACAAAAAAGTGCTTTAATGAAGTGAAGACTCACCTAGCTGCAATTCCTGGAGGTCTTACCAGCCAGTTGCAACCTCTAGACCAGCGGTTCTCAACCTGTGGGTCCCCAGATGTTGTTGGACTACAACTCCCATCATCCCTAACTACCGGTCATGCTGGCTAGGAATGATGGGAGTTCTAGTCCAACAACATGTCGGGGCCCACAGGTTGAGAAACCCTGCTCTAGATGTTTCCATCAACAAGTCATTAAAGGTCTTTATGCAAGAAGAGTGGAACAAATGGATGGCTGCTGGTAATCATGATCTGACATCTACTGGACGAATGAAGAGGCCCACTATCACTCAAGTTTGTGAATGGGTGAAAACATCATGGCACTAGGTGAAGGAGGAAATCGTTGTCCAGTCATTCAAAAAATGTCGCATCAGCAATGCTTTGGATGGAAACAAAGATGGTATCTTATATGAAGATAACGAAGAAAGTGATGTCAGCGATTGTGAGCAACTGAGCTTCATAACCACCGGGATTAAATTCACGGCATGCAATGCCTTAAGAGAGAATATTATGAAAATGATATACAGGTGGTACATGACCCCAGTCAAGCTTGCAAAAATCTATCATTTGCCCGATAATAAATGTTGGAAATGTAAAGAGACTGAAGGTACATTCTTTCACCTTTGGTGGACGTGCCCAAAGATTAAGGCTTTCTGGGAAATGATATATAATGAATTGAAAAAGGTATTTAAATATACCTTCTTGAAGAAACCAGAGGCCTTTCTCTTGGGCATGGTCGGCCAAGTGGTGCCAAAGAAGGACAGAATTTTTTTATGTATGCTACAACAGCAGCAAGGATACTCATCGCAAAGTATTGGAAGACGCAAGATCTACCCACTCTGGAAGAATGGCAGATGAAAATGATCGACTGTATGGGACTGGCAGAATTGACGAGCAGAATCCGTGACCAGGGAGAAGAGTCGGCTGAAGAAGATTGGAAAAAATTTAAGGACTATTTACAGAAACATTGTAAAATTTAAGAAAGTTAGATGGTGTTGGATTGAAATTGAGAGGTTTCTAGCTGCAATAATATATAAGAACATAGATGGGGAAAAGAAAGGGTTTGAAAAATAAGGTAATGTTATAAGCTGTAATGCTTTAAATGAAGGATTTGCTGAACAAATAATCTTAATTGGGATACAAGAAGGAGAAGTATGAGGAGGTCTGAGAAATTTGTTATTTAAAAGTATGGTTTATGAATTTTATGCTTGTGTTTAATGTTTCTGTTTGTTTTGTTTGTTTGTTTGTTTAAAAAATTGGAAAATTTAATAAATATTCCTTAAAAAAAAAAGAGCAACTGAGCTTCATAAATTCTGACTCTAGCACTGATGAGGTCTTGGGGTTCACAGAAGACTAGAAGAGTACTCAAACCTCAAAGTCTCTCCTCATTTGTTAATGACAGTGATGATGGTTCTTAATGCCACTGTTGACTGGTGTTCACTTTACATGGTTAAAATATTATTGTGATACAGTGGTACCTCGGGTTACAGATGCTTCAGGTTACAGACGCTTCAGGTTACAGACTCCGCTAACCCAGAAATAGTACCTCGGGTTAAGAACTTTGCTTCAGGATGAGAACAGAAATTGTATGGCCACGGTGCAGCGGCAGCAGGAGGCCCCATTAGCTAAAGTGATACCTCAGGTTAAGAACAGTTTCAGGTTAAGAACGGACCTCCAGAACTAAATAAGTTCTTAACCCGAGGTACCACTGTATACCGGTTGTTTATTAAATAGTTTAGTACAACATTTGATTCAGAATATTATTGTTTTTCTTGTTTTCCTGTAAAAACTAGGTGCGTCTTATGGAGTGAAAAATATGGCAGTATATCTGAGTTTCTAACACATGGTTTAGCATTCTGTTTGCCAGACAGCACAAAAATGGTCCTGTTTGGAGGAGGGCAAACACATGGCTATCAATGGTGGCTGGGCTGCATTTAGCCACACATATCAGATGGGGTTGCCTGAGCACCTCTCTGCTTGGGGTTCCCATCTTGGGCAGCAAGTGATCATTTAAGACTGTGCAGCTGCGGGGGGGGGGGCAGGAGAGCTTCTCTTCTGTACTTTTGCAGAGAGAAGCATTCACAGGTGCGATTTTACCAGAAGGACCTGTAGTAGCCCTGGAGGCTTCCGAACTCCTCTTTAGAAGAAGGGGAGAAAGCAAGAGTGGAACTCAGCCAAGGTGTTTATTGATGGATTCTCTGGTTGGTTAGTTCCATTTTGCACGGCTTTCCCTGACATGATGTAAAAATTAATTTAATGTGGCTGGATATCCCCCGATGGAGATGTTTGCTTGCACGAAAGGAGCCTGCAGGGGTGCAGGAGGAGAGAAAGAGAGAATAACTGCCTGCTGCACAAACTCGAGGTACCTTCTTGGAAATGGAGGATGGAGAATGCCAGCAGAGGGATGGGAGCAGATAAGGTGAGCATAACACGAGCCAAGTTCCTGCTGTTAGATATTTATTAGTTCATTCAAGACTCTAACCAGCTGCAATACAAGGACCTGGGACTGGGTTATAGGACAACTTGATTTTAAAAAATGAAACAATTGTGCATATATATAGACAGCATCTTAAAAAGCAGAGACATCACCTTGCCAACAAAGGCCCGTATAGTTAAAGCTAAGGTTTTCCCAGTAGTGATGTATGGAAGTGAGAGCTGGACCATAAAGAAGGCTGATCGCCAAAGAATGGATGCTTTTGAATTATGGTGCTGGAGGAGACTCTTGAGAGTCCCATGGACTGCAAGAAGATCAAACCTATCCATTCTGAAGGAAATCAGCCCTGAGTGCTCACTGGAAGGACAGATCCTGAAGCTGAGGCTCCAGTACTTTGCCACCTCATTAGAAGAGAAGACTCCCTGGAAAAGACCCTGATGTTGGGAAAGATGGAGGGCACAAGGAGAAGGGGACGACAGAGGATGAAATGGTTGGACAGTGTTCTCGAAGCTACAAACATGAGTCTGACCAAACTGTGGGAGGCAGTGGAAGACAGGAGGGCCTGGCATGCTCTAGTCCATGCAGTCACGAAGAGTCGGACACGACTAAATGACTAAACAACAAGAAGCATATATATATCATAGGCACAGCCCAGCCAGACGCAAGTGCTTGTCAGTCTCAACAGCTCCAGTCGTTTAGCACTGCAATCCTCTACATCTGTCTTCCAGAGGTCCTCTCTGACAATCTAGGATAATCCATCTCCAGCCCATATGGAACAACTCCGGTAAAGCTTCAAAGAGTCACAGGGAAGTGTGACTCCTTTGCTGCCATGTGCCCCAATCCGGCACTCTAAGCACTACACCATGCTTGTGAATATAGGATTGCACAGCCCATCTTCCAATAAAATCAATGAGGCCTAAAAGGACTTAGCATTGGTTGGTTCATACCTAAGGTGTTTCCAATATCCTTTCGCCTTGGGAGGAAAGTAACATATTGCATTAAATATGCAGTTTCAGCCTATTCCATTATTCATATCTGTCTATTCTTTCTTTGGCCAAGACAAAATCCTCTCCCTATTACCTAGAAACAGACCTTTTGCAATCTGCCCTTTTCCTCCTGCACTTGCACCGGCAGGCTAAATTGCTTCACCTATTCACCTTAATTGTTGCTGGCATCTGGCTGTCTCGTGAGACAATGGAGTGCATCTCTGGGAGTGAAGTCAAACTGTGACCTCTCCGGGGTGCAAGCCTGGGCAGTGTGTATGGAAGTCCTGGGCCACCCAGACAACAAGACCTCCCCCTTGGCCTTGCTGATGTGGTCCAAAGGAAAGAACAGCAATATGCGTGGCACCAGGAGTTGCCAGAAGGAAGTATACAAGGCACCATCCAACTGTCTTTGTTGTTGTTTAGTCGCTTAGTCGTGTCAGACTCTTCGTGACCCCATGGACCAGAGCACGCCAGGCACTTCTGTATTCCACTGCCTCCCGCAGTTTAGTCAAACTCATGCTGGTAGCTTCAAGAACACTATCCAACCATCTCGTCCTCTGTCGTGCCCTTCTCCTTGTGCCCGCCATCTTTCCCAACATCAGGGTCTTTTCCAGGGAGTCTTCTCTTCTCATGAGATGGCTGAAGTACTGGAGCCTCACCTTCAGGATCTGTCCTTCCAGTGAGCACTCAAGGCTGATTTCCTTAAGAATTGATAGGTTTGATCTTCTTGCAGTCCATGGGACTCTCAAGAGTCTCCTCCAGCACTAGAATTCAAAAGCATCCATTCTTTGGCAATCAGCCTTCTTTATGATCCAGCTCTCACTTCCATACATCACTACTGGGAAAAGCATAGCTTTTACTATACGGACCTTTGTTGGCAAGGTGATGTCTTAGGGACTGTCTTAGGGACTCTAGATTTATGCAGGGATTTCTCCTTAATCCCTTCCCCACCCCCATCATTCTGCCTGGACACTGAGGTCCAGCGCCAAGGGCCTTCTGGTGGTTCCCTCACTGCAAGAAGCCAAGTTACAGGGAACCAGGCAGAGGGCCTTCTCAGTCATGGCACCCGCCCTGTGGAACACCCTCCCACCAGATGTCAAAGAGAACAACAACTACCAGATTTTTAGAAGACATCTGAAGGCAGCCCTGTTTAGGGAAGCTTTTAATGTTTGATTCATTACTGCGTTTTCATATTTTGTTGGAAGCCGCCCAGAGTGGCTGGTGAAGCTTGACATGAGTCAATCGCATGATGCAGCCAAAAAAAGAGAGAAAAGGCTAACACTATCCTAGGCTGCATCAACAGAAGTCTATTGTCTGATCAAGGGAAGTACCAGCCCTGCTCTATTCTGCCTTGGTCAGATCACACCTGGAATACTGTGTCCAACTCTGGGCACCAGAAGGATATTGACAAGATGGAATATATGCTGAGAAGGGCAACCAAGATGATCAAGGGTCTTGGAAACAAAGCCTGATGAAGAATGGTTGAAAGAGCTGGGTGTGTTTAGCCTGGAAAAGAGGAGACTATCTCTCAGGAGGTTGTGGACTCTCCTTCGTTGAAGGTTTTTAAGCGGAGGTTGGATAACCACCTGTCATGGATGCTTTAGATGAGATTCCTGCACTGCCGGGGGTTGGACTAGATGACCCTCGGGGTCCCTTCCAAGATTCTAGAAATCAGAGGGGGTGATAAGGACAAAACTGGAGTTAGTTGGCTCTGCCAGGCTCTGGTCTCCACATCCTCAGCCCCAATGGCAACCAGCCAACCTGCCTCCCCTGCTCCATATTGTATTTTATCCTGCATTCAGAACAAGTGCAAATATTTGTGTGGGTTTTTTTCCCCTTCTCTCTCTCCCCCCCCCCCCACATTTCTAGCTGTTTGCCCAGAGGAATAAGATTTGCCCTGACTCATTCTGTTCTCTCTGAAATAGGTCAAGCCATTTTTAAAAAAAAATAAGGAGAAGAAAATCTGACACAGCATAGATGTAACCTAATTAGCATCTTCCAAGAGCCAAGATTCTCTCATTATTCTTCGGTGTCCATATTCCTGGCAGGCTCTCAAGTAAATGGCTCCTGTTCACTGTTGCCAATTATTAATTATAGGTTTAGACATCAATTTCTTCCCTGATGTGTTCCAACACCAATACCCTCCAAATCTCATTTCTTTAAAGCACCGGTGTTTAAATTTTTAAAGTTTCTACTTCAAGCAACTGTTTCCCCACACTGTCCACCATGGAACCCCTTGGTGAGGCAGAGGATTCTGGGAAATGTTCTACCTGTGGTGCTTATTCTGTTTAACATTGGGGGCTTCCGTGCTTTGGGGGCTGAACATTGCTCTGTGTAACACTGAAGAGTTCACCCTTTGCAGACAAGGCCCTGGCCCATGCCATCACCAAACCAGACATCAGATGGGACTTTCCTTTCATTTTTCCTGGCACACTGAAGAGGATGAAATCATAAGCTCCGAGCATCCCTATTTTCCAGAGACAGTCCCGGAATTATGAATGCCATCTCAGCTTCTGATTCGATCCGATGACGTACCCATCAGTGCCACTGCCATCGAGTTTGGGGGTGAGCAATAGATGGTGCTTGTCTTGAGTGACGGTGACGGCACAGGGTTTTTAAAAATGATTTTTATTATTATTAAACGTTTCAGCATAACACTTTATCAAAAACATATCGACCTCATTTACCCCCAATAAATTTCCCTCCCACCCCTTCCCAGACTTCCCTCAGCTCCTCTCTCTGGGTTTTAAACACGTGTTAATCTCTACATGTTCCCAAATTGTAACGATCCTTAATTTATCTGTCTGTATGTTACCAATACTAAGTTTGTGTCTGTTTATTCAAAACCTGCCAAGGAGATCAGTTCATTTTGTTGTTTCTTTAAGTCCTTTGCAAAAGGTCCCCATTCGTCTTTAAAATCACAGTTGTCCTTGTCATGTAATTTATGCGTCAGTTTCGCCAGTTCCACATAATCCATCAGTTTCCCTTGCCACTGCTCTTTTGTCAGGATTTCTTCATTCTTCCATCCTTGTGATATTAAGACTCTTGCCGCCGTTGTCGCATACATGAATATATTCTTCAGTTTCCTTGTCAGGTGCGGTGGTGGCACAGGTTGAGGCGATCGGGCCATAAGGAAAGCCTCTATTCCAGCTGATGCATCAGATTGGTTTGATATCAACTGAGACTTAACAGGACTGTACAAGGTCCCCGGTTATAAAATCACAGAAAACGGGAGATACGTAGCCGCTCCAGCAGCATATCTCTATTTCCTCACATCCAGAAACGCAAGAAGGGCTTTCACTCTTGCTAGAAGCTCAGCCTTGCCCTCACCGGGTCTAGAAGGCTCCTATAGAAGAGTCCCATACGAACAGAGACTTTGCGCCTGCCCATTAGGGGAAATAGGAAGCCCTGAACATATATATTTTTAGATGTCCTTTTTATGTTGAGATTCGTAGAGACACCATTGATCCTTTGCTGAAGAGGCTTGCCGATCTTTCAGACAAGTCTAAACTTAATTCTCTCCTCTTAGGCAAAGATCATAAGACGACCTGGCTGGTAGCCAGATTCTGCGCCCAGATTTGTAGGCACAGATCATCCTCTAGAATAAAATAGCTTACTAGGGAAATGCTGAAGTCGCCACTTGGGGCGCCTCAGGGTCAATTTTTTATGGTAGCCCTAATCTCAGTCGTATGGGTGTATGTATACATCTCAATTTTAACTCATGAGCTATTGCTGCAAACTGTTCTGGTTGTATATTTTATCTTTATGAACGCTGTTTTTATTGTGTTATGAGAGCTGGTCTTTGACCGTAATAATTATCTAAAAAAAACCCTGAGACTTCTCAAGGGATGTGGGAGAGTAGCACCACACCGTACCCAACCTGCAGCTCTGCTGATGGAAAGGATTTCCATGCATGAAAATGAAGAAGAGTTTGGATTTGATATCCCGCTTTATCACTACCCAAAGGAGTCTCAAAGCGGCTAACATTCTCCTTTCCCTTCCTCCCCCACAACAAACACTCTGTGAGGTGAGTGGGGCTGAGAGACTTCAGAGAAGTGTGACTAGCCCAAGGTCACCCAGCAGCTGCATGTGGAGGAGCGGGGAATCGAACCCGGTTCACCAGATTACGAGTCTACCATTCTTAACCACTACACCACACTGGCTCTCTCCCTCTTCTGCTCTCTCCAGCCCTCCATGTCCCCTCAAAAGCATATTGGAAGACCCTCCAGAGCATATTATTTCTCTCTAAAGGGGGGGGGGGTAAGTAGACTTTCCTACAATTGGTAAAAGCCCTTGTAAACCTTCACTTACATTTATCATCCCAGGAGGAAATTACCAGTGCTTTCTTTTTTCCCCTCTACAAAAGCCTTGCTTTGCTGAATGTCATGTTTTCTCAACTGTAAGATCCCCTTCACAATACATCTTTCGGAGCATTTGTTCTAGCCCTTTTGTTCACAGCCTATAAAAAAAGGCAGCGCTTGCTCAAAATGTCAGTTCTTCAGATCTTTATAACCGGTTTAAAAGCTCTATAAACCAGGCCTGTATTAAACTGAGAATCTGACGACTTGGAAGAGAAAAGAATCGAGTTGCACCGCTGGGCTGGTAGCAGGATGGGGGTGAGGAAACAAAAAGATTCCTAACTCCAAGAAAAAGATTTTCAATGTAAGCCATGATGCATAGATAAGGAATATCTCTTGCTCATTATTAACTACTGTAGTTTTGTTGTTGTTTAGTCGTTTAGTCGTGTCCGGCTCTTCGTGACCCCATGCACTAGAGCACGCCAGGCACTTCTGTCTTCCACTGCCTCCCACAGTTTGGTCAAACCCATGTTCGTAACTTCGACAACACTGTCCAACCATCTCGTCCTCTGTCGTCCCCTTCTCCTTGTGCCCTCAATCTTTCCCAACATCAGGGTCTTTACCAGGGAGTCTTCTCTTCTCATGAGGTGGAGCCTCAGCTTCAGGATCTATCCTTCCAGTGAGCACTCGGGGCTGATTTCCTTAAGAATGGATAGGTTTGATCTTCTTGTAGTCCATGGGACTCTCAAGAGTCTCCTCCAGCACTGTTATTCAAAAGCATCATAGCCTTCAGCTCTTCTGCATTGCTCAGTCTCATGTCTCTCATCTTTTTCTTGGCAATGCCCCATAGATTTTCTATGGGGTTCAGGTCAGGCAAGTTTGCTGGCCAATCAAGCTACAGTAATCCCATGGGCACTGAACCAGGTTTTGGCAGTGTGGGCAGGTGCACTGATGTGCATGTGATGTTCATTGTGATCTATTTGTCCCATGTGGTTTGGTTACTGAATCTTTGGCACCCAGGGTTCGAGAACGCAGCAATCATCTTTCTCCAAGAATGCACACTGAAGCCTTTTAAGTATTCAGGGTTTCTTTTCCCTACAATTCATCCCCATTCTTATGGGTCACAGTTTGTGGTCCTCTGCCTCTATACAGTCATTGCAAATTTTCAAAATAATAATAATAATCAGTTCCCAAATTTGCATTTTCTGATCACAGAATTCCATCTCTTTGGTCTAGAATATAAATTTCCCAGAAGCGATTTCCAAGAGTAGCGGGCAGTTGTGTCTCCATCCCCTTTGAATGTTTGCACAACTGCTCGATAAACAAGCATGACCTTTTATTCGGACATGATGATTTGCTGTCAAAAATGCAATACACTCTCGGATGTGTTTGCCGATTCAATACAAACTAAATTTTAGTGTTTTAGGGTGGGAGTGGGGGTGGGGGACTCACATAGAGGAAATGTTCCCACGTAAATGTTCAAAAGATGAAAATGTTATTGTGATGACTGTAAAGATTAAGAGGGCAATCAATCTAAAGAGAAACAAAACAAAACAAAATCCCAAACCAGCCTTTGAATGATGGGCTTCTGTGAGTGAAGTTTTAACATCCAATTTGTGCTTTAAAATCCTAAGTGAAGTTTCCACGTATCGTCTTCATTCCAGCAAATTCCTTGTCAAAAGCACTGTCAATCAAATGCCTCTAGTATTAATATTGTCATTCCTCTTTAGCATTTGCTAGCGTGAAAACAGGAACGGAGAGTGGATGCTAATATATTGCAAGGATCTGTCAAGCAGGGAGCACAATGCAATACATGCAGAGAAACATGCTCCTTCTTCGCCAGAGTTCCTACTCAATGAGAGTGGGTGGCCTAGCCTCTAAGGCAGAGGATGTGATTTGGCCTCACCATAATGGCACCCCCCCCCCACTGTAGCACACTATGTTTTCTAATCATCATTTTCTAGGCAAACAGGAGTGAATTAAAGTGATGCAAACTGGCCCTGGTGAGTCGCAGAATCACAGAATTGTAGCATTGGAAGGGAACACAAGGGTCATCTAGTTCATTATAATGACCCTACCTGCCCGCGAACTGTCTCGCCAGAGTGGTGCATGCTCTAGTTATCTCTCGCTTGTTCTACTGCAATGCGCTCTATGTGGGGCTACCTTTGAAGGTGACTCGGAAACTACAACTAATCCAGAATGCGGCAGCTAGACTGGTGACTGGAAGCAGCCGCCGAGACCATATAACACTCTGAGCGGCTTCCAACAAAACATTAAAACACAATAACCTATTAAACATTAAAAGCTTCCCTAAACAGGGCTGCCTTCAGATGTCTTCGAAAAGTCTGGTAGTTGATTTTCTCTTTGACATTTGGTGGGAGGGCATTCCACAGGGTGGGGGCCACTACTGAGAAGGCCCTCTGCCTGGTTCCCTGTAACCTCACTTCTCGCAGTGAGGGAACCGCCAGAAGGCCCTTACCGCTGGACCTCAGTGTCCGGGCTGAACGATGGGGGTGGAGACGCTCCTTCAGATATACTGGACCAAGGCCGTTTAGGGCTTTAAAGGCCAGAACCAACACTTTGAATTGTGCCTGGAAATGTACTGGGAGCCAGTGATGTACTGGTTAAAATGGGACACTTGGAGAGTATGAGTCATGTACATTAATGCATGAGCAACATTTGGCTTCAGGGGTGACCAGTTATATGGTTCTGTTACATCCGAAATTGGAAACAGCTTTCTGGGGAACGTGGGCAGCGAGAGGGCTATGAGACTTATGCCTTGCTTGTAGGCTTCCCAGAGGCATCTTAGTTGGCCACTGTGAGACCAGGAAGTTGGACTAGATAGGCAGGGAATTCTAGCTATGCTCAACCAATACAGAGAAGCAAGGCTGCACCATCATCCACAGCTGACAAGTCGAAGAATTGCCTGCCTTGGGACGCAGGTGGCGCTGTGGTCTAAACCACAGAGCCTAGGACTTGCCGATCAGAAGGTTGGCGGTTCGAATCCCCGCGACGGGGTGAGCTCCCGTTGCTT
This sequence comes from Podarcis raffonei, assembly GCF_027172205.1. Classification (NCBI taxonomy): domain Eukaryota; kingdom Metazoa; phylum Chordata; class Lepidosauria; order Squamata; family Lacertidae; genus Podarcis; species Podarcis raffonei. Next base: position 113,694,607 of record NC_070604.1, on the reverse strand, counting down.
GGTCGCTGCTCCTGCCAACCTAGCAGTTCGAAAGCACAAAGTGCAAGTAGATAAATAGGTACCGCTCCGGCGGGAAGGTAAACAGCATTTCCGTGCGCTGCTCTGGTTTGCCAGAAGCGGCTTAGTCATGCTGGCCACATGTACGCCGGCTCCCTCGGCCAATAAAGTGAGATGAGCGCCGCAACCCCAGAGTCGGCCACAACTGGACCTAATGGTCAGGGGTCCCTTTACCTTTCCCTTTATCTGAACATGGTCCGTAATTTGTCTTTCCTATAACTGCTAGCCAGATGCTTCTCAGAGTGTACAGTGGTACCTCGGGTTAAGTACTTAATTTGTTCCGCAGGTCCGTTCTTAACCTGAAACTGTTCTTAACCCGAAGCACCACTTTAGCTAATGGGGCCTCCTGCTGCTGCCGTGCCGCCACCACATGATTTCTGTTCTCATCCTGAAGCAAAGTTCTTAACCTGAGGTACTATTTCTGGGTTAGCGGAGTCTGTAACCTGAAGTGTATGTAACCTGAGGTACCACTGTATTTCATATTCAGGTATCTGGATGCTTAATAGAACTTGAGGAATGGGCCCGGCTGGGCCTGGTTAGGGTATGACCTAACTTTCATTGAAATGAATAGTGACTTCCCACAATTGCAACAACCTTTGGAACAGGTCTTATAATGCAAAGATTCTCCCCACAAAAAAGCACACAACCGTTTTCTTCTTCTTTTCGGCACTTCGTTTCTATAATCCCAACGTTGCCACCTCCTATTGCAAGAGACATTTTGTAGAGACATCACCTTGCCAACAAAGGTTCGTATAGTTAAAGCTATGGTTTTCCCAGTAGTGATGTATGGAAGTGAGAGCTGGACCATAAAGAAGGCTGATCGCCGAAGAATTGATGCTTTTGAATTATGGGGCTGGAGGAGACTCTTGAGAGTCCCATGGACTGCAAGAAGATCAAACCTCTCCATTCTGAAGGAAATCAGCCCTGAGTGCTCACTGGAAGGACAGATCCTGAAGCTGAGGCTCCAGTACTTTGGCCACCTCATGAGAAGAGAAGACTCCCTGGAGAAGACCCTGATGTTGGGAAAGATGGAGGGCACAAGGAGAAGGGGGCGACGGAGGACGAGATGGTTGGATAGTGTTTTCGAGGTTACCAGCATGAGTTTGACCAAACTGCGGGAGGCAGTGGAGGACAGAGGTGCCTGGCGTTCTCTGGTTCATGGGGTCATGAAGAGTCAGACACGACTAAACGACTAAACAACAAACAACAAATTGCAACAATCTGTACTGGGGACAATCCAGGTTTAATGGAGGCAATGATAGTAATTTCAGCAACCGAGCCATATGAGCTTCAATTACTCGTTGACCTTTGACCAGGAACAGGACAGCCAAAGTACCTCCCGCCCGGAAAGACAAACCATCTCACTGTTCTGGATACAAATGGGAAGGGAAATGTCATTTTTCTTCAAATGAGAAAGGACAGCAGCAGTAAATTGGGATCTGCTGTAGATCTCTGGGCAATTTGAAGCAGACCAGAAAAGAGTTTCCAACTCCCAGTTGTCTTAACTACAGCAGCAACAGCAGAAAAAGCTTTCCCTCCAGAAAAATTGGTGGGAAAGAACACTTAACAGAAAACATGGAGCGGACTTTTTAATGGATCTGTGCAGGGGTTTCACCTTGGAAAAAAATATTGGGAAGGGCAGGTAAACCCCACATAATTGATCACATGATGGGGTGCAGGCACACCATTTGAATGGCAATGCCCATCAACTTTGGGGAGCCCCAGTCCCCTCTAATATTGTATTGGGGGGCTCGAAGACCCTTCAGCCACTAGGAGTTGGTTCCTATGGATCCGTGAGCTTGGATTTGGTACCGACCCCAAATTTCCTAGCATGTGCTCAGAGGAACCCTATTCTTTAATTCTTAACAAATATTTGGCTGGCTGAACCACTGGTTTGCACCCTGGCTCGAGCTAGCATACCTCTGGGTTCCACTTGAAAAATAAAGTAGATTTCTGCAAGTCTGAAGTCTGCCCATGCAATCTGTCAACGCCTTCTTCCTTCACCAATTTCTCTTCTCTTTCCCGTCTCCACCAGAACTGCGCCCTCATGAGCTGTTGTCTTCCAGCCTCTGAGGAGAAGGTTAGTTGGCCACCTTAATGGCCAATGGACCTGATCCGTCTGGGTAAGAGTGCACACAAGCAAACTGGGATGTAATTTTGCATTTTCTTCATGATTCTCGCTCGCATTAACAGCACTCTCACACGTGACTCCCAAAATGCAAGAGGGCTTCAAATGCTGTTCTGAGCATCATGTCCCAAACCACACTGTATTTCTTTGTTCAGCTGCGCGAGATTTCAATCTGTGATTAAAAGCTTCAGCTGTTTCATGGCAAGGAGGAATAAATTCGGGTTCAAAATACTGTGAGGAGGAGTGGACAATTGCTGTTCCTCTCAGCTTTAAGTTCAGTTTTCCACATTTCTTCTTCAATTGGGGGTGGGGAGTGGATTAAAGACCTACTGAAAATTCACCAGCATTTTAGTGCAAATTTCTCCTAATGTAAGCATATTTATATGCAATTCTGCCCAATACACACATATTTACATAGCAATTTTCCCTAATATATTTTCTTATGCCTAACTAATAGATACATTTTTATGCACGCTTTAACCTAGATAATGGATTTATATATTGGCTGGAGAACTGCACTGCAAGATTTGGAGTGTGCATTTTGAAGTGTGGCTGTGTTTCGGTTCACTATTTTTTCAGAAAGTGTGAATTAGGCTCGCCTTTAAATGTGAACTGAATTTCTCCTTAATCCCTAACTATGACATTATGAAACATGAAAAATGCACTGTTAGAAAATGTGGGTTTTCATGCATATTTTGAAGGGGGGAAAGTGGATTAGTGCAGGAACCCGGTTCACCAGATTACGAGTCTACCGCTCTGAACCACTACACCAGACTAACTCACACCCAGAGCCAAGTAACATAACAACTGTATGAAACACAGCAAACATAAATGAATGGATACATATATGTTCCCCACGTACTGAGAATGAAAAGCTAACGATCATTCGGAAGAGAAATTAACACAACGCTTTGCCTCGGGCCACGGCAAATCGAACAGGATTTCTGGTGTCGTGCTAAACTAAATGCAGATGCCGTTATTTGAAGGAACATCCATGTCATCCAGGGTTTGTGTCTGCTCCTCAGCAACCCACTTCTTCCATACTGCAGGCTGATCCTCGTCTCCCACCACCACCCTATGTTTTTGCAACACCAAGCCAACCTTCTGCTTCCTTCGAAGACGCAGTTTATCCGATTGTGTTGCTGTCACTCTCCTCTCGACGTGTCTGTGAAGATTCCGTAGAGTCGCATTGGCTCACAATATCACACCGAAGAGCCTTGTGCGAAGGGGAAGAAATTGGAGGGCAGGGGGAGCGAGACTGATGCAAGGGGAAAGCTGGAAATAAGAGAAGGGAGGATGGCTAGATTCTTCCCCTGTCTGCCTGTGGCACCTCATGATACTGTTCTGAAGAAGAAGAAGAAGAAGAAGAAGAAGAAGAAGAAGAAGAAGAAGAAGAAGAGTAGTAGTAGTAGTAGTAGTAGTAGTAGTAGTAGTAGTAGTAGTAGTAGTTTGGATTTCATATCCCAACTTTCACTCCCTTTAAGGAGTCTCAAAGCGGCTAACAATCTCCTTTTCCCTTCCTCCCCTACAACAAACACTCTGTGAGGTGAGTGAGGCTGAGAGACTTCAGATACAGTGGTACCTTGGGTTAAGTACTTAATTCGTTCCGGAGGTCTGTACTTAACCTGAAAACAGTTCTTAACTTGAAGCACCACTTTAGCTAATGGGGCCTCCTGCTGCCGCCGTGCCGCCAGAGCCCGATTTCTGTTCTTATCCTGAAGCAAAGTTCTTAACCTGAGGCACTATTTCTGGCTTAGTGGAGTGTGTAACCTGAAGCGTATGTAACTTGAAGTGTATGTAACCCGAGGTACTGTACCTGTAAGTGTGACTGGCCCAAGGTCACCCAGCAGCTGCATGTGGAGGAGCGGGGAAGCGAACCCAGTTCACCAGATTAGGAGTACACCGCTCTTAACCACTACACCACACTGGCTGACCTTTGGCCAAGCAATGTCACAAGTTTTTAACCGGACCTTTTCAAAACTACTACCCTTCAAACATACCAGATACTTCCCCAGTGCTTTATGACCCCTTTATGACCACCACAAAGCCCTATTTCAGTATTTTTCGCTCCATAAGACGCACCTGACCATAAAACGCACCTAGTTTTTAGAGGAGGAAAGGGGGAAAGCCCCTTTTTTGAGGATCAGCTCAAAGTTGTTGAGCTTAGTTTGCAAAGGGAAAAAATCCTGGTTTTTTTGGGTTTCAACTCACAGTTCTACAGCTTCTTTCCAGACAGATAATCTAGTCAGCCAGTCACATGTCTCTGGGGAAACAAACAGCCTCCGCCTGCAGAACATTCAGCAATGGAGGCCTGGGCCAGAAAGGGAGCCAGCGATCGACCACACATTCGCTCCATAAGACGCACAGACATTTCCCTTTCCTTTTTAGGAGGAAAAAGGTGTGTCTTATGGAGCGAAAAATACGGTAAGTACAAGAAAGGGCAACTTAGCTCAGTTGGTAGCTCTTAATCTCAGAGTTGTGGGTTTGAGCCCCATGGTGGGCAAAGATTCCTGCATTGCAGGGGGTTGGTCTAGGGGACCCACGTAGTCCCTTCCAACTCTATGATTCTATAACCATGATCCTCATCTGCTTGAAAATTAAGAAATTTGGAGGGAAAGGACGATCCAGTGGAAACAAGACCCTTTGTAGTTCACAGGGACTCTTCCCCAAACCCCCAGATTTCTGCCACGGCCCATGATTTCGCTCTCACATCAAACAAAAGTCTACCCCCCTCTCCAAGAGCCTGAAGATGTTTTAACTATGTCTACCCCACAAGGACACCATTTAATGAGTTTCTAAATTTACACTTTCCAGAAGTGAAGTTTGCTTGTGACCTAGAATCTCCTCCACAGCAACTTTCTTCAACGAGCTGTTTAACAGCCGCACTTTCAAGAGGTAGCAGTTTGTGTATTAACAGTATTTATTTGTCACTCAAAAATTAGGACATCTGGTCAGCCCACAACAACAGAACAATGACCATATGAGCCATAATATACAGTATAATGCATCATTAAAAAGAAAAAGAAAAAAGCGCAGCGGAGAATAATAATATTCAAAGGGTAGGACACAGTATAGCGCTAAGTGATTTCTGCTTGTGCAAGATAACATTCTCGACCCAAAAAGCATCCCCTAACTCTGCTATAGGGGTTCCCCAACCCTCTAGAGAAGATATGAGAATGGTGCAAGGTATGAAAGATGGGAGATTTCTTTAGTTCAAGGGGAAATTTTGCACTGATGGGACACAGTAGTTGAATACCACCCACTCTCAAGCTTATAACAAAGTGAAACTGGAAAAAGTAATATGTTCTATAAGAATAGCATAATTATAATATACTTATTTATAGAAATATTTATGAAATGTTTTTATAGATTAAAAAAAGTAAATTTTCAACCAATGCCAACAATATAAAAAGTCTTAACCTGCCACCAAAAAGACTACTACAGAGGGATCCCATGAAATGCTTTGGAGAGGACATTCCACAGCCAGGGTGTCACCACTAAAAAGGCTCTCTCTGCAGTAACCACCCAGCAAATATCACATTGCAGGGACACCCAAAGGGCCTCTAAATATGAACTCAGGAAACCTGACGCCACACCATTAAGGATCTGAAAGGTTAAAACCTACCTTCTGAGTTGTGCCCAGACACAAACTTTCACATATGATTTTTTATCTCTAAGCACAGCCTTTGACAACCTGGTGCCCTCCAGATTAGCCCAAGTCTTTGTATCTAGAGGACACCAGGTTGATGACAGCTGGGCTAGCAAAATGGTTAGTTAGTTCCTTCCCACTCAAGTGGGAATTGCTCTCCAATTTACAGATTCCATGTACCTAGAATTATATACTTGCAAAACACAAGCGGTGCTACAGTCTCTAAGAACTTCTACCACCGCAGGAGAACTGAGGCTGCAGGTTCCCATAAGACAAAGCGAAAGGTGCAAAAGTAATTTTGTTTTCCCTGGTTTGGGCAGCGTTAACTGATCAGGAGAAAAACAAAACGTTATTTCTGCCCACAGCTAAGCAAAGAGGTGACCCTTCTTAGCAACCCGCTGCAAATCAAAACACTACTTAGGGAACACATTGCCCTTTTATTTAATCATTCCTTCTGGTGCAGAAGGGGGGGAAAAGATCAAAAGGCCCACTGCATTGCATCAAGCAGACTTAGGTGCTATAATGCTTGAATATATCTAAGCCAATGACATTTCTCTGCGGAGATCAGGCCACGATGCAGGGATTTTTTTATATCGTATCCTTATTAAAAAGTCACACATAAAAGTCTACCTGCAGAAGAGCGAAAGCCAAGGCTGGTTCTGAAATGCAAACTGAAGGAGGGCGAGGGAAATGGGAGCTCGCACTCTTCCGGGCTTCTGCTAACGCGGCGCCGAAATTGCTTCACCCCCATCACATCACAACACATCACACATCACAGTCAAGTCCTTAACAGGTTAGACACTTCGAGTTTGCCAACATCAAAAAGCGAAAGACAAGTTTATGCCTCCCATTACAGTGAATGTAAATTTGCCAGCTGAAAGCCAAGGCATTTGGAAGTCTGGGGTTTTTTTTTTACTCTTGGGGCAAAGCCAAGGTCAAACAAGTTGTCTGCAAGGAAAGTGACAGACCAGAAGCAGCGATGGGTGAACTTCAGACGGCTCAGCTGGTTCGTAAAGGGCTTACCGATTACAAGAGTTTTGAGGGAACTCTAGGAAAAATCTGTTTTATTCCCCCAGGAGTTCTGAATTGATTCACAGTGTTGGCTGCACTATATTAGATTGGTTTCAAACTTCAATCTATTTTTAGTACAAGTCCAGGGTACCAATTATTGCTCACACAAACCTTAAAAAGCACCCCTGCAACATCGCTAATCAGGCTTCTCAAAGAAACCAAGGCATACAATATAGAGTGCTGAGAAACTGCATCACATGAAAAGATGAAGCTGAAGCTTGTAAGAATTTTCAGAAGAGCACGCAGTACAATTTTGTTGTTACTGTTGCTGTTTAGGGCTGGGTTTCCAGCATCACAATATACTGATATATCATGATGTCTGAAATAAGGATGGAACTATGTAGAGGCTAAGGGAAGCGGGTGGCGCTGTGGTCTAAACCACAGAGCCTAGGGCTTGCCGATCAGAAGGTTGGCAGTTCGAATCCCTGCGACAGGGTGAGCTCCCATTGCTCGGTCCCTGCTCCTGCCAACCTAGCAGTTCAAAAGCACATCGAAGTGCAAGTAGATAAATAGGTACCACTCCGGCGGGAAGGTAAACGGTGTTTCCGTGCAGAAGCGGCTTAGTCATGCCGGCCACATGACCCAGAAGCTGTCTGCAGACAAACGCCGGCTCCCTCGGCCAGTAAAGCGAGATGAGCGCTGCTATCCCAGAGTTGTCTGCGACTGGACTTAACAGCCAGGGGTTCCTTTAACTTTAACTTTAAAGTTAAAGTTTAAAGGCTGGCTTCATGTCTTTCCCCCCTGCAGGAGGCAGGGGAGAGCTGAACTGGCAGAGTTAACAGAGCAGAAATCGAGAGAAGCATTGGCTGGTTTCACATTTTTTCCTGCATTGTGATTTTTGCATAGCACACACAAACAAACATACACATCATGATCGTGCCAGGTCAAAAACTGTGACATGGACTTCAAACTGGTTTTGGACAATATATCAATATATCACTCAGCCCTATTGTTGTTGTGTGGATTGATCTTGATTATCAAGTATAGACCAGGGATTGGGATGCTGGGGCATTTCTGATATTGTTGGTCTCCAAACACAACCAGCCCCAGAAAATAACCAGGGGTGATGGGATCTGTTGCTGGACAATGTCTGGAGGGTCCCAGTTTTCACTTCCCTTCTGAGTTACGTGGGCTCCCACAGTGACTCCCTATTAGCAGCTTCTTATAGAATCAGATGTGGGTGGTGCTGTGGGTTAAACCACAGAGCCTAGGACTTGCCAATCAGAAGGTCAGCGGTTCGAATCCCCGTGACGGGGTGAGCTCCTGTTGCTCAGTCCCAGCTCCTGCCAACCTAGCAGTTTGAAAGCACATCAAAGTGCAAGTAGATAAATAGGTACCGCTCCAGCGGGAAGGTAAACGGTGTTTCCGTGCACTGCTCTGGTTCGCCAGAAGTGGCTTAGTCATGCTGGACACATGACCCGGAAGCTGTACGCCATCTCCCTCGGCCAATAAAGCGAGATGAGCGTCGCAACCCCAGAGTCGGCCACAACTGGACCTAATGATCAGGGTCCCTTTACCTTTACCTATAGAATCAAAGAATCATAGAGTTGGAAGGGACAAAAAGGTTCATCTAGTCCAACCCCATGCAACGCAGAAAGATTTTTCCCCCAACTCTGGGCTCAAACCCACAACCCTGAGATTAAGAGTCTCATGCTCTGCTGACAGAGCTATCCCAGACATCATCATCTTGCTTTCCTGCTGCCAGCCAGGCTACCCTATATTTTATCGGGAACATGAACTGGCAGACTCTGGACTCGCCTCCTCCTATTGTCTGTTTTTCTAGGAATAACAACCATTTATCAAGATGACAGACCACAGCTTTCAGCAATTCAGACACCCAGATACAGGCATGTGAGTAGATGTCAGTTTCTGGGGTCAGCTTTCAGCTTTCTGAAATGATCTCGCAACGCGGTAGCAATGAATCAGCTGCAGTACCTTCCTGCAGAACTGCTGAAAGGGTTGCCAACACGGTGTCTTCCGGGTGTCGCTCCAGATACTACAACGTCCATTATCCCTGACCACTGGCTGTGCTGGCTGGGGCTGATGGGAGTTGGAGTCCAATAACATCTGGAAGACACCACCTCAGGTCAATCCTTCTAAATGCAATGTGTAAAACAGAAGAAGCCTATATTAGGGAAAAGTGTGCTTCAAAAATGCCTCTGTTAGTGGAAATAACATAACAAAGCACTTTGTCTCGTAGATACTTTGCAAATGATTTGCAAAATTGTGTAGAGACAGCATAATCTTGTACAAAAATGTGAGTGATGGGAGTTGAAAGCCAAGAGGGCACAACACTGACCGCCCCTGGAAAATGCCATCAATGAACTGAATGAGCAAATTCTCTCTCTTTTAAAACAGCCTATTTGTTGAACCTACCTCAAACGTGATATGACAAAGCATGTGATACTCACAGATCAATGAAAATATGTGATGCATTGATTATATGATTGCATATATTACAATAAAGAAATCAGAGAAGCTAAAAAGGAAGAAAAGAGCAGTGGAGCAGACTTGGGGAAGGAAGTGTTGAGAATAACACATGCACAAATAGATAGATATAAACGATCCTACATAGCATTGCTCTTCATCTCCTGCGAGGGTGGAGAATCTCAGGCCCAGGAGCCTAGCGTGGGCCTTGCAAGCCCCTCCATCTGGCCCTCAGGACTCTTCCTGAGCTGCACTCCCATTTACTTACTTGCTTACTTCTTGTTGTTCAGTCTTTTAGTCGTGTCCGACTCTTCGTGACGTGATGGACCAGAGCACACCAGGCACTCCTGTCTCCCACGGCCTCCCGCAGTTTGGTCAAACTCATGTTGGTAGCTTCAAGAACACTGTCTAACCATCTCATCCTCTGTCGTCCCCTTCTCCTTGTGCCCTCCATCTTTCCCAACATCAGGGTCTTTTCCAGGGAGTCTTCTCTTCTCATGAGGTGGCCAAAGTACTGGAGTCTCAGCTTCAGGATCTGTCCTTCCAGCGAGCACTCAGGGCTGATTTCCTTCAGAATGGATAGGTTTGATCTTCTTGCAGTCCATGGGACTCTCAAGAGTCTCCTCCAGCACCATAATTCAAAAGCATCAATTCTTCGGCGATCAGCTTTCTTTATGGTCCAGCTCTCACTTCCATACATTACTACTGGGAAAACCATGGCTTTAACTATACAGGCCTTTGTCGGCAAGGTGATGCCTCTGCTTTTTAAGATGCTGTCTAGGTTTGCCATTGCTTTTCTCCCAAGAAGCAGGCGTCTTTTACTTACTTACTCACTTGCCTCTCATTTGACTGGGTTGCCCCACGCCCTCCCTAGCCACTCCCCTCAGCAGCTCTGCATTGCACCTTCCTTGGATGTTTCCCCCTGGATTAAGTGTGTGCTTGAATTCTGATAATGGTTCTTCCTTGCCTGGATGGGGAATAGAGAAGGGTGCATCATTGTGCATAGGAACTAGCCAGCCGTACCAAAGGAAAACTCATATGCGTTGCTCCACCCAGTTTTTGCTTCTGCTCACCACCAGAGAATGGTGCCACCTGCACTATCATACTATTTGAAACAGTTACAGTTTCTGCCTCAAAGAATCCTGGGAACTGTAGTCCGTTAAAGGAGCTTAAGAGTTATAAGGAGACATCTACTCTTCTTGGGCCAGTCACACTTCTTTGAAGTCTCTCAGCCCCACTCACCTCACAGAGTGTTTGTTGTGGGGGAGGAAGGGAAAGGAGAATGTTAGCTACTTTGAGACTCCTTAAAGGGAGTGAAAGGCGGGATATCAAATCCAAACTCCTCCTCCTATTCTTCGTCTTCTTCTTCTTCTTCTTCTTCTTCTTCTTCTTCTTCTCAAGGGACGTGGGTGGTGCTGTGGGTTAAACCACAGAGCCTAGGACTTGCCAATCAGAAGGTCGGCGGTTCGAATCCCCGTGATGGGGTGAGCTCCCATTCCTCAGTCCCTGCTCCTGCCAACCTAGCAGTTCGAAAGCACGTCAAAGGGCAAGTAGATAAATAGGTACCACTCCGGCGGGAAGGTAAACAGCGTTTCCATGCGCTGCTCTGGTTCGCCAGAAGCGGTTTAGTCCTGCTGACCACATGACCCGGAAGCTGTACACCGGCTCCCTCGGCCAGTAAAGCGAGATGAGCACCACAACCCCAGAGTCGGTCACGACTGGACATAATGGTCAGGGGTCCCTTTACCTTTACTCTTCTCAAAGAGCTACAATTTCCAGAATCACTTAACTATCATTCTTTGCAGGGAACTCTGGGAATTGTAACTCATTGAGAGGAACAGGGTTCTCCCAAAAACTCTCAGCTCCCTTAACAGACTACACTTCCCAGAATTCTTCGGGGAAAGCCAAGCCAAGACTGTTTAAAGTGGTACGGTACTGCATTAAATGTACTGTGCAGATACGAACATAAGAACAGCCTGAGGGATCAGACCCATGGCCCATCTAGTGCAGCATCCTGTTCTCACAGTGCCCAGCCAGATGGCTCTGGGGAACAGGATCCAAGCACAGAACCCAAGACCACTCCCCTCATCTGGCTTCCAGCAACTGGTACTGATGGGGTCATTGGTTCAGAACTTCCACACCTTCAACTGACTGCGATGAAATGGAGAGGTCAGGCATCTGAAGAACAAGAGACACTTCCACGATTCTGCAGCGAGCTCCTTTTTGCGAGCATCGCCGTTTCCAGGACAACCGACGCTCATGAGATTTTTTCTCAACTTTGTCAAGGATGAAGACCAGGCTGCCCAGGGCGAGTTGAGAAAACACACACAGCTGTTCGTCAAACTGGCAAGGCAGATGCAAAGCATGAGAGGCCAAAGACAAATAGGACTTGATGGAGCAAAACCAAAGAAGAGGAAAACGAGAATGAGACGGGGCATCTCAAGCAAGCCTGGTTTGCTTCTCGCTCGTGGGCAATCAATGAAAGATCCCATCGATCCATGAACAATAAAAGACTATTTTGCTGTTTGCTATACTGGGTGAGGGAGGGGAGGCTGGTTCTATGGTTTAAGAATGCTTCCAAGTTTTGTAGTTAGAGATTTCTTCTCTCCTTGTGCCCCTCTGGCATATCTAAACTTAAAACCTGTATTGTTTGCACACAGGTGGAACTGTGGCCTAAACCACTGAGCCTCTTGGGCTTGCCGATCAGAAGGTTGGCAGTTTGAATCCCTGTGATTGGGTGAGCTCCCGTTGCTCTGTACCAGCTCCTGACAACCTAGCCGTTCGAAAGCACACTGGTGCAAGTAGATAAATAGGTACCAATGTAGCATGAAGGTAAACGGCACTTCCGTGTGCTCTGGTTTCTGTCACGGTGTCCCATTGCACCAGAAGTGGATTAGTCATGCTGGCCACATGACCTGGGAAGCTGTCTGTGGACAAAGGCCGGCTCCCTCGGCCTGAAAGCAAGATGAGCGCTGCAACCCCATAGTCGCCTTTGACTGAACGGTCCAGGGGTCCTTTCCCTTTACCAATTGTCTGCACCAGTTTAAAGTACCAGCTCCCCTTAAGAAAGCAACCTGGGACTCAGAACTGGCACCAAGGGCTGGCATGGTTGGGCTCACACCAAGGGCTCACACCTGAGGTTCACACCAAGGGCGCACTTGAGGAGAGATAGACTCACTGTTGAAGGGGGTGCCTACGAAGGGGATTTGCCGAAGGCAAACTCTGGGGCAACCATGGCTGAAATCTGGAGGAGGTGCTGAGCCTTCTACTAGAGACCCATAAACTCAGGATTTCAGCTCCTACAATTCCCTGGGGGAGGAACAGAATCAGTTTAAGGTCCAACCCCCAAATGGGGTGGTTGTTATTAAGAATGCAGCAAAGAAGGTTCATTCCATCACTCCCTAGCTACAACGAGGATGGAAATCACAGCAAGGAGACTTAAGAGTCTTGTAGTAGTTAGGGTGTTGGGATTAGGATTTGGGAGACCGGAGTTCAGCCATGACACTCACTGGGTGACCTTGGGCCAGTAGCTGTCTCAGCCTAACCTACCTCGCAGGATTGTGGTGGAAACAAAATGGGGACCAGGAGAATGATACCTTGAGGTCCTTCGTGAGATATAAATGAAAACACTTTCCATACACCTGAATGTGCAAAAATCATGCAACCGTGAGGACAAATATCACAAAGAGAAGAACGAAAGAAGAAAACCAACCCTTTAGTTTTTAGCTATTCCACCTGCACTCCAATGAGCTCAAGGGCATGTGCAGAGTCCCCTCTTCCATTTTATCTTCCCAACAAGCCTGTGGGGTAGGATAGGCTGAAAAGTACTAGCTGGGCCAGGATCACCCCCCAAGCTTCACAGCCATGTAGAGATTTGAACTCGGGTCTGCCCAGTCCCCAGTGGAGGCTGCTCCGTGAGAGAAAATAGGGGACTGCCCCACCAGCCACAGGGACACAGAAGCATTTAATGTTTGATGTATTACAGTATTTTAATATTTTTTTGGAAGCCGCCCAGAGTGGCTGGGGAAGCCCAGCCAGATGGGCGGGGTATAAATAATAAATTATTATTATTATTATTATTATTATTATTATTATTATTATTATTATGGCGCTGTGGGTTAAACCACAGAGCCTAGGGCTTGCCGATCAGAAGGTCGGCAGTTCGAATCCCTGCGACGGGGTGAGCTCCCGTTGCTCGGTCCCAGCTCCTGCCAACCCAGCAGTTCGAAAGCACGTCAAAAGTGCAAGTAGGTAAATAGGTACCGCTCTGGCGGGAAGGTAAACGGCGTTTCCGTGTGCTGCTCTGGTTTGCCAGAAGTGGCTTAGTCATGCTGGCCACATGACCCGGAAGCTGTACGCCGGCTCCCTCGGCCAATAAAGCGAGATGAGCGACGCAACCCCAGAGTCCTCCGCGACCGGACCTAATGGTCAGGGGTCCCTTTACCTTTACCTTTACCACCAGCCACAGTCTGCGCTCAACCAGTCCTTACCTTCCTACCTTCAACCAGTCCCTTTCTCCTCTGAATGTCCACTTCATCTTCCTTCATCTCAGGGTTGCCCTGGTAGAAATCAGCAGGGAGGGGAACGGAGACCAAACTAGGATTAGTTGGCTCTGTCTGTCATTGGCTCTGGCGCCACCTACTGTTTTACTCCTGCCTTCCATCCTGCTAGTCCTAAGGGGCACCAGCCATCACTGCCAGTCCCAAACCGCCATGCCAAATCTTTATTATTATTTGTAAAAATGCAGTGTTTCCAGAACCCAGATACAACATCTGCGGCACGGCCACTTCACAGCCCCTCCCCTGTTCACCTCTGAGCTCACCGATGTCTCCTGCGAGTTAGTTCTACTTCTCTGCACCCACACAGCTGATGAGGCATCTTGAAACTGTGAAGCTGAGCCCATCCATTTCATGCATGAAGCAGCGCTTTATCATGGCAATTGGAGCCGAATATTTTATTCAACCGACTGCAGCCTCTGCATTGCTGCAGATTTTCTCCTCCGAGCTTAAAAATAAATCAAAACCACCCTCAAATCCATGCGCCTTTCGATTTGAAGTGGGAAGAAGCGAAGGGGGCATTGCTGTAACTATTTCAACTGAGAGAAAACTTCCCGCAGCTGCAGATTGCAGTTAAGGACTGCAATCCTGGCAATTTGGACACTGCACAGGTGTGGGGTTCTGTTGAATGTGAACACAGGGGTAAGACTAGAAATGGCTATGAGCCATGGTGACTATGCCCTGTCTCTGCAATCTCGGGCAGTAATGTTGAATACAGGTTGCTGGAGGGGAGAGTGCTCTTGTGATCTCAGTTGGAGAGAGCTGCTATCTTATACAAAGAAGGGTTTCAGAAAGTGCCTCCTTGGATCTGTGTATAGGGGACAAGTTAACATATAATGTGAAATATCTGCCACCTGGGGTAGACCCTTTAATTGCTGGGGGACTACAATGCCCATCATCCCTGATCACTAGCCATGGCGGCTAACAGATTGAGGTTGAATCCTGACAAGACAGAAGTACCGTTTTGGGGGACTAGGGGGCAGGCAGGTGTGTGAGGCTCCCTGGTCCTGAATGGGGTAACTGTGCCCCTGAAGGACCAGGTGCGCAGCCTGGGAGTCATTTTGGACTCAAAGTTGTCCATGGAGGCGCAGGTCAGTTCTGTGTCCAGGGCAGCTGTCCACCAGCTCCATCTGGTACGCAGGAAGAGACCCTATCTGCCCACAGACTGTCTCATCAGAGTGGTGCATACTCTAGTTATCTCTCACTTGGACTACTGCAATGCACTCTACGTGGGGCTACCTTTGAAGGTGACCCAGAAACTACAACTAATCCAGAATGCAACAGCTAGACTGGTGACTGGGTGTGGCTGCCAAGACCACATAACACCGGTCCTGAAAGACCTACATTGGCTCCCTGTACGTTTCCAAGCACAATTAAGTGTTGGTGCTGACCTTTAAAGCCCTAAATGGCCTCAGCCCAGTATACCTGATGGTCAGTTTGCCAAGTGCCGGCAGCTGGGTGATCCAGATTGCCATTTGCCGGATCACTTGGCGTGGCCCATGGCCTGGTGACGTCACTGTCCACCAGATGTTTGCACAGTCCCTCCAAGTGTCCCTATTTCCCAGATACAGTCCCAGATTTACCTGAAGGAGTGTCTCCACCGCCATTGTTCAGCCTGGACAGTGAGCTCCAGCTCTGAGGGCCTTCTGGTGGTCCCTCGCTGTGAAAAGTGAAGCTACAGGGAACCAGGCAGAGGGCCTTCTAGGTAGTGGTGCCTGCCCTGTGGAATGCCCTCCCATCAGATGTCAAGGAAATAAACAACTATCTGACTTTTAGAAGACATCTGAAGGCAGCCCTGTTTAGGGAAGTTTTTAATGTTTAATGCTGTATTGTGTTTTTAACATTTGGTTGGGAGCTGCCCAGAGTGGCTGGGGAAACCCAGCTAGATGGGTGGGGTATAAATAAGTAAATTATTATTATTATTATTATTATTATTATTATTATTATTATTATTATTCTGACTGGGGCTGATGGGAGTTGCAAGTCCAACAAGATCTCAAAGGCCACCGTTTCTCTCGGAACCGGGGAAATAATCTCCTTGCGCCTAAGGGCACTTTCAGACTCGGTTTCCAAAATGACAGTCCCACATCTACACCATGCTAACTAAACTTGGACACCACTGTGCAGTTAATCTTAATTTCACACATAGGCTCTCAGAGTCTGAAGTGCAGTGACGGACCAGGAACAGTAACCTTGGGTCCATCATGTGTGGAGGCTGTGAAGCAAGTAGATAGAGAAAAGCTTTCCCCTGTCATAACACTAGATGTCATGGACATCCAGATCCCATCGCGGTAGTCCGCTGTCTCATCTTTTCTCCATTTTTAATTTATTTGGCTCATCCCAGCACTGTCTGTTTTGTTCAGCAGAAATCAGGAAGAGAAAAGTGATGGGGGATGGAGAAGGATGTTCCCCCAAATGATCTTTTAATCAGTATTTTCATGAAGCATACATGGCGCCCTGGAGAGAAATATAAATCCAGTGGGACTGGCTTGCTTTGCGCATGGGAGGATATTTCGAGATGACTTTTCCAAGCACTGGGCTTCTTTAATCTTCTCTAAACCTAAGAAGAACCTACTGGATGAGGCCAATGGCCCATCTAGCCCCCTCCCACAATGTAATATTAACTATTTAAGAAAGATCAACATCCTCCTGATTACGGAGTTTGTTTCTTGATAATCTTTATAAAAATGAGTACATCTGTTTTCCGAACTGTAACAAATTGCTTTTCAGATCTTGGCTAGAACAGCCCTGAGTTTGTTTTAGGGGCTGAAATGTTGGAACACAGTCACTAATGAGGAGCATTTATTATTTTCAAATTCTGCTGTCGACGTTAGCTTTCTTCCCTTCATGCAAATCTGCTAACGTGGGTGGATATTTCTGGAACACATGCACAAACAGCAGCTCCAAACAAACAAAACAAGTTGCATCAACAACTCGCCAGCCAAGGAATTGCTCCGCCGGCATTTTTGATGACCCACTGAGGATGGGGAAATTAGTCCACCATGGACCTCACGAGCCATGAAAGATGTTGAATTCAGCACTTAATAATTTAAACTGAAAACACACATTCGGTGACTGGAATCAATGACAGCTCAGTTGGTAGAGCATGAGACTCGTAATCTCAGGGTCATGTTGGACTACATAGCAGTGGGTTGGACTAGATGACCCTCATGGTCCCTTCCAACTCTACAATTCCATGATTCTAGACATCACCTTGCCAACAAAGGTCTGTATAGTTAAAGCTATGGTTTTCCCAGTAGTGATGTATGGAAGTGGAAGCTGGACCATAAAGAAGGCTGATCGCCAAAGAATTGATGCTTCTGAATTATGGTGCTGGAGAAGACTCTTGAGAGTCCCATGGACTGCAAGAAGATCAAACCTATCCATTGTTAAGGAAATCACCCCTGAGTGCTCACTGGAAGGACAGATCCTGAAGCTGAGGCTCCAATACTTTGGCCACCTCATGAGAAGAGAAGACTCCCTGGAAAAGACCCTGATGTTGGGAAAGATGGAGGGCACAAGGAGAAGGGGACGGCAAAGGACGAGATGGTTGGACAGTGTTCTCGAAGCTACCATAATGAGTTTGACCAAACTGCGGAAGGCAGTGGAAGACAGGAGTGCCTGGTGTGCTCTGGTCCATGGGGTCACAAAGAGTCGGACACGACTCCTTCCAGTGAGCACTCAGGGCTGATTTCCTTCAGAATGGATAGGTTTGATCTTCTTGCAGTCCAAGGGACTCTCAAGAGTCTCCTCCAACACCATAATTCAAAAGCATCAATTCTTCGGCAATCAACCTTCTTTATGGTCCAGCTCTCACTTCCATACATCACTACTGGCTATGCCTGTTGTCTGTAGCTTCGCTTATAAATGTGAACTGTATCAAACTGCTCTGCTGATTCAAGGGGGGATGGACAGATTTTACAAGCCAGAGAGCCCTCAAATTACAGCACATGAAACTGCATCTTGCACCTGTCCTATCCACTTCTGGCTGTATCATTGCACAAAGGCAGCTTTTGAACAGTGGGTGAATTGCTGCGTGTGCTTCTATTTTGGATAAAATTTCACTTGCTTGCAAAGGTTAGCTAAGGGAAAGCAGAGTGGGGGGACAATATAAGCTATCCAGGTTCTCAGGCGTCAGTGTGCTCTTCTTGCCTTTCGATACCTCCCTCTCCTGAATTGTTACATCTATTTATATTCCAATTCCCAGCCCGCCAGATACCAAAGAAACAGGTAAACGGCGCTTTAAAAGTCCCCGTGAAACCAGCACAATCAAATGCTCATTAAAAGACTGTAAAAGTGCCTCCTAATTTCTTAGCCACAGGCAGTAAAAATCAGGCGAATCAAGACCTCTGTTTCCTGCTGCTTTATCATATCTAATAATTTCAGGGGAGTGGCAAAGCATCTGCTTTTCATGCAGAAGTTGGCAGCTTTGATCCTCAGCATCTCCCTTTGCCCAAAGATGGAAAGAAGAGGAAGTCCCAATGAGACAAGAATGGCTACAAAAATTAACGGACTATGCAAAAATGGCAAAACTTACCTAGAAGAATAAGAAATCAAGTCAACAAACTCTTTAATAGGGAACGGAATTTTTTTACTGATTTTACAAATAAATTGTAAACAAATCAAGACGTTAGCAGGATTATTGTAAAAATGTGAAGTTACTAAAACTTATATGAAATATTATAAAGAGATTTAATTGGAAAATGCAGGGGGGGAAGAGAGTACAGTGGTACCTCGGGTTAAGTACTTAATTCGTTCTGGAGGTCCTTTCTTAACCTGAAACTGTTCTTAACCTGAAGCACCACTTTAGCTAATGGGGCCTCCCGCTGCCACTGCGCCGCTGCTGCACGATTTCTGTTCTCATCCTGAAGCAAAGTTCTTAACCTGAGGTACTATTTCTGGGTTAGCGGTGTCTGTAACCTGAAGCGTATGTAACCTGTAGAGTATGTAACCTGAGGTACCACTGTAAATTTAAGGAACCACATGAAGAGGGGGAGGGGAGTCACATGTAACAATGAATTTTTTTACTGTTTGAATTTGTTGTAATAAATGAAAATTATAAATAAAAAATTACAAAAATATATTTGTGGGCAGGGGGCCAAGCCCCTCCAGTATTGAGGGGTCCCCAAACAGATTGACCTGTCTGGATTTGGGGACAGCCACCCACAGTCTTAGCCTGCCTCTGTTGACCAGACCCTGTTTTAGAGTAACTGCTCATAAAACGATTTGCCTCGGCCACCGTAATGGCGAGCGTGTCACAAAAAATGTGCCCCGGCTTCTCGCTTTATTTTTCCTTCAATTACACCGACTTTGAATTCCTTGCATGAGCAGGCTCCTGATGCAACTTGCACGTCCTGCAAAGGGAACCGTAAGTAATACGTATCTGCAAAGCTATTTTGGACGCAAGCAAAATGTGCATTGTTGTCTTCAGCCTGATGGCTCGTTCTGATTATGCTTAGCTGCACTCTCTCCTAAGCTTTTAAGCAGCTATACAATGCCCAGAAAACAATAACGCCGTGCCAGCCATCTGGATGCTCTGCTCAAACGTACTCTTATGTACCTCACCGTGGGTCGACCTGCATTGCTGAGTCCCTAAAAGGTTGGAGCAGGGCCAAAACTCCTCTTGCAACATTCACTTGGTACGAACAGGAGCTTAAAGGGCAAGGGCACGAGAGGGCACCCATCCCGGTATATTTGTTTTTCTTGGGTTTTCTTAATATTGATGTGGTCAATGGTGCTACTCAGAGGTGTGTGTTTGTAATTATAACCTGTATGGCAGCACATCTGTGAGCTCTTAACAATTCAACATACCTGTAGCATCTTAACAATTTAACTAAATAGCAGGGGGGAGTTTACCTACGGCACCAAATGCAGCAATGTGATAGGGTCATTTATTATTTTGAAAACTGTATTTAAGTTGACCAAATGCTTTGTACAGTACTGGCTGGCGCAGAATGGTGAGTTGCAGCTGTTTGATTATTATTCAAAATAAAGACAAGCAAAGATGTTGCGGGCAAGTTTTTATTCCATCGCCCCAGTTGCTGCGCAAACTTGGTTGGCGAAGAAAGCCCAACAGTTTGTCTACCAGGGTTAGCTTGCTAGAAGGTGCCATGGTTGGAATATGAGCCGCTTGGGTTTTGCTCTACAAAGCTGCAATTTTTGAATTGTGTTGTACTCAATCCTGGAGGCCCCTTGCCAATTCAGCAAGCAATGGGAAGATGGGTAAATAGTTATCCAGCTTTGCTGAAAGGCTGTTTCTGGCCCCAGTTCAATGTGATGGTATTAAACTTGACGGCCCTACCTAGCCAGACACCCCTGCCAAATGAACGGAAGTGGGGGAATCTAGATGGAAGGACCTTTTCAGTGGTGGCACCCCAGTTGTGTGCCAAGGCCCCATGAGCTCACAGCTCCCTGGGAGCAAATAACCAGACAGGACAACAGCATACAGCCATACCTTGGAAGCCGAACACCTTGACTTCTGAACAAATCAGCTCCCAAACGATCGAAACCCAGAAGTGAGTGTTTTTGAATGATTCTCAGAAGCCGAACATCCAGTGTGGCTTCCAATTGGGTGCGGGACGCCATTTTGAGTCCCATTGTGCTTCATGGCTGAGGTATAGGTGGATTCCCACGAGGCAAGACAGAGCGATAACAGTAAAAAACTTTATTGGACTACATAACTGGGAAACAGGGGCAAAGCAAATGCTTATATATATTCCTGAAAGCCTGGGCCACTCCCACTCCCAACGTGATTGGCTGTCTAAACTTCCAGCTGCGAATCACAACTCAGAGTTCAAGGGCCAATGGCAGAGGCCCAAATCCTGAAATATTTTGTGATTGGACATCATGTATCGAATCAGGAGCTCACAATCCTTAGTCCAGACTCAAGCTCAGGCAAACACAGACAACTGAATACATAACAATGTCCTTGTTATAAACCCCTCAGACAATTTTGGTTCTTAGTGTAGTTAAATTGATTAAGTAAATAAAGGCAGCTTTCCCACTATTATGTCTTTCCCTGCAATTTATAGCTGCAGGAGTGTGTTGGATTTGCTCTACGATTCAACAATGGCAGCCAAACAGGCTTGGCCAATGTTTGTGTGAACTGGCCACCGTCTCTAGAATATGGCCAGGAATCCTTTGCAGAAAGCCAGGCACAAAACCAGGAATGTAACAACGGTAGGCCAAAAGCGAAATGGAGGAAAAAAGGAAAGGAGGGACAAACTCCAGGTGCTTGAAGTTTATTTCAGCTTATTCCTGACACACTTTGGAACAATTCATACCTCGTAAGTGGGTTTTTTAATCCGTATCCCACGCATTTGGTAAGAACTGCCGTTAGAAATGTGCCCCGTGGAATGAGTTGTTCCAAAATGCAATGGATCCGGAATATGTTTTATTTCGAACAGCTGGCATTTTGCTCTTCTCGCTTTGCCAGGATCCTTTGCAATAGCAACCACACCAGGATTTCAGGCAGACAGGATTTCTCCAGGAGATGGGCAGATATGGAGAGGGTTACATTTATTTGGCAGAACACAACAAGAATAAAAATGATATGCGAGAATAAAATGCCAAAATTATAGTGTGGCCAACAGTGTGCATACAAAACAATGTGCTCATTAGCGGAAGCATCCAAAAACGCATTACTTTGGGGAACATTGCTCTCAAAAAATGTGCAAATTACAGAAATGTACACTGAATTTTTTTAAGATTAATTGAGATGATGGTGATTTTTTTAAAAAAATGTACTGTATGTCTGTATGTGTTTGTGTGTTGATTGGATTGAAGGGATAAACAGAGACACACTGTCACTCACGTCAAAACTTGGTTCAGTATGATGAACAAGTGCCTACTCAATTCCTGTCTTCCCTCACAAGCAGGCAAGCCAAGATAAATGAGGTGCTGAGCTGCTTGAATTCAGATTCGCACATCAGGTTCAGATGAGCCCTCTTCTAGCTTCACCAAGCCAAAGTAAAGGTAAAGGGACCCCTGACCATTAGGTCTAGTCGTGGCCGACTCTGGAGTTGCGGCGCTCATCTTGCATTATTGGCCGAGGGAGCCGGCGTACAGCTTCCAGGTCATGTGGCCGGCATGACTAAGCCACTTCTGGTGAACCAGAGCAGTGCATGGAAACGCCGTTTACCTTCCCGCCGGAGCAGTACCTATTTATCTACTTGCACTTTGACGTGCTTTTGAACTGCTAGGTTGGCAGGAGCAGGGACTGAGAAACGGGAGCTCACCCCGTCGTGGGGATTCGAACTGCTGACCTTCTGATCGGCAAGTCCTAGGCTCTGTGGTTTAACCCACAGCGCCACCCGCGTCCCTCACCAAGCCAAAAGCCCACAATAATTTCATCCGAGGTTACAAATTTTGCCCAAGGGGGACTGAGGTGAGGTCACCGAATGTCTTTCCCAAGAGATTTTGCACGGATTCCTTTTTCTTTTTAATTAATATTGGAACCTCTCGTTCATAACTGCATTAAGCAGCTTAAGACCAGGGCATATTAGCATGTGGGCAGTTTGCAAGCTGTGGGCATTGCAGTTCCGTTTCAGCAGGAATCTCCCGAACTTTAAGTGGAGGAGCAGGCGTGATCTCAGTAGGAATCGACTTTTGGGGAAGACCATTCACATGTACACAAAGCGTGTTCTCACTAAAGGAGAGCACGTGTTGCGGATGGGGCCTAGCAAGACACCCTGTAGTTGCCAGGCAGGATAAGATAGAGAGGCCTGGCAAGGATTGGCTGTTTGAGTTGCTGGGATAAAATTGATGTTGCCAATTTGGGGGTGGGAACAGGTTATTTAAACAAGGTTCACAGCAAGCTGCTTTCTCTTTCAATGTGGGAACCGGATCACCCGCCCGCCCTCCCTTTTGGGCTTCTGCTTTGACCTTGCTATGCCTGTCATGGGATCGTCCGCCTTGGTGCGGGGGCCTGGTAGGAATTTTTCCATTTGGCTGATTAGTGTGTGCCATTTGGTTTTTGCCTACTGCGTAGCAAATCGTCACAACTTGTAAGGTTGGCGGTTAGGCATTGGTTTAAATTGGTTGGTGGAGGGGTATGGATTGGCTGTGCCTGCCCCTCCAATGCTGCTGCTGCTGCACGGGAATTCCGTTAAAGGAATTCAGGGGCTTACCATTCTTTCGTCCAAACCCCTGGAATCGGGTGCGGGCCGCGTAAGCCCCTGGGAGCATGCGGGGAGAAGCTGAGGGTCTGTGTCGCAGCTCCAGTTATCCCTGATCTTGTTCCTCCACACTGACTTTCGCTGGAATCCGGGAGTCAGTGCTGTCCCCCAAGGCGGGGGGGACAGATAGTCATAACCAATGCCTAAGCAACCACTCACAATTTGTATGTTTAATAAAGTTGTGGCCAAAATTATGCCAAAAACCTTAAACAAAAATTTATGAGTGATGTGTGAGTTATTGGGGTAGGGGTGTTTTGGGGGACCTCAGCACGCAAAGGTATTTATAAGGGAAACATCTCTCAGACATTGGAGTCCATGCTCCTTTCCTTCCTCAAGCATGAGTAAGCATTGTGAGGAGGTATAAGGAACTCACAGAGTCATAAATTGTGAAGGTGTGGTTTTTAAAAAATATATTAATACAGTGGTACCTCTGGTTGTGAACGGGATCTGTTCCGGAGGCCTGTTTGAAACATGAATAGAACGCAACCCGCAGCGGCGCATCTGCGCATGCGCGGGTTGCAATTCGCCGCTTCTGCACATGCGCGTGATGTCATTTTGCACATCTGCACATGCGCGAGAGGCAAAACCCGGAAGTAACCCTTTCCGGTACTTCTGGGTCGCAGCGGGACGTAACCTAAAAAAACGTATCATGAAGCAAATGTAACTTGAGGTATGACTGTATATCTATTCATAAGCATACAAATTATGCGAACATAGGAACTTGCCTGATACCATTGATGGCTACCAATTCAATTGATACCCCAACCTTTCGTCTCAGCGAAGCCCCAGGGCCGCAAAGACATCCATACCAAAAACACTCTCAAAAGCATTTTAAACTATTCTCTCAGCCAATGAGCTCTGGTTTGCCAGGAACAGTATCTTTCACCCATCAAATAGCACCTTAAGTCTTAAAGTCACCACAACAGAATGTCTAATTACCAGGGTTGGACTAGATGAGTCTTATTCAACATCTTTATCAATGACTTGGATGATGGACTCAAGGGCATCCTGATCAAATTTGCAGATGACACCAAACTGGGAGGGGTGGCTAACACCCCAGAGGACAGGATCACACGTCAAAACGACCTTGACAGATTAGAGAACGGGGCAAAACAAACAAACAAGATGAACTTTAACAGGGAGAAATGTAAAGTATTGCACTTGGGCAAAAAAAAATGAGAGGCACAAATACAAGATGGGTGACACCTGGCTTGAGAGCAGTACATGTGAAAAGGATCTAGGAGTCTTGGTTGACCACAAACTTGACATGAGCCAACAGTGTGACACGGCAGCTAAAAAAGCCAATGCAATTCTGGGCTGCATCAATAGGAGTATAGCATCTAGATCAAGGGAAGTAATAGTGCCACTGTATTCTGCTCTGGTCAGACCTCACCTGGAGTACTGTGTCCAGTTCTGGGCACCACAGTTCAAGAAGGACACTGACAAACTGGAATGTGTCCAGAGGAGGGCAACCAAAATGGTCAAAGGCCTGGAAACGATGCCTTATGAGGAACGGCTAAGGGAGCTGGGCATGTTTAGCCTGGAGAAGAGGAGGTTAAGGGGTGATATGATAGCCATGTTCAAATATATAAAAGGATGTCATATAGAGGAGGGAGAAAGGTTGTTTTCTGCTGCTCCAGAGAAGCGGACACGGAGCAATGGATGCAAACTGCAGGAAAGAAGATTCCACCTAAACATTAGGAAGAACTTCCTGACAGTAAGAGCTGTTCGACAGTGGAATTTGCTGCCAAGGAGTGTGGTGGAGTCTCCTTCTTTGGAGGTCTTTAAGCAGAGGCTTGACAACCATGTCAGGAGTGCTCTGATGGTGTTTCCTGCTTGGCAGGGGGTTGGACTCGATGGCCCTTGTGGTCTATTCCAACTCTATGATTCTATGATTCTATGAGTCTTGGGTCCCTTTCCAATACTACAATTCTGTGATCTACATTGCTTGGCAGTAGCTTGCTCTGACAACAATTCCGAGCACAATTCAAAGTGTTGGTGCTGACCTTTAAAGCCCTAAACGGCCTTGGTCCTGTATACCAGAAGGAGCGTCTCCACCCCATCGTTCTGCCTGGACACTGAGGTCCAGCGCCGAGGGCCTTCTGGCAGTTCCCTCATTGCGAGAAGCAAAGCTACAGGGAACCAGGCAGAGGGCCTTCTTGGTAGTGGTGCCTGCCCATCAGATGTCAAAGAGATAAACAACTACCTGACATTCAGAAGACATCTTAAGGCAGCCCTGTTCAGGGAAGTTTTTAATGTGTGATATTTTAGTGTATTTTTGGTCTCTGTGGAAGCCGCCCAGAGTGGCTGGGGAAACCCAGCCAGATGGGCGGGGTAGAAATAATAAATTGTTGTTGTTGTTGTTGTTGTCCCAGTATACAAGAAAGAGAATCACACACACAGTGGAAATGGAAATGGTATTAACTCTGGACTAAGGCAGAGGTTTTTAAACTTGTGGCCGCCATCCCGCCATCCAGAAATCTCCAGGTATTTGCAAAGGGACATGCGCCAGGAGCAAAATGTGCCTGGGGAATTTCGAACACTGGTCCTAGGTTTAACCCCTGGTGTCCCAAGACAGGGCTGGGCAAGCTGCTTCTCTGTAGCTCTGAGAGCAACACAGAGTTAAATGGAGCACTGATCTGACTCAGTATAATACTAAGTTCCTTAGCAACGCTGTACAGTCGTACCTTGGAAGTCGAACGGAATCCATTCCAGAAGTCTGTTCGACTTTCAAAATGTTCGGAAACCAAAGCACGGCTTCTGATTGGCTGCAGGAGCTTCCTGCAACCAATCAGAAGCCACGGAAGCCATGTTGGACATTCAGCTTTCGAAAATCATTCGAAAACCAGAATACTCACTTCCGGGCTTCGATCGTTCAGGAGCTGATTTGTTTGGGAGCCAAGGCGTTTGAGATCCAAGG
The DNA here is from genome assembly GCF_027172205.1 of Podarcis raffonei. Classification (NCBI taxonomy): domain Eukaryota; kingdom Metazoa; phylum Chordata; class Lepidosauria; order Squamata; family Lacertidae; genus Podarcis; species Podarcis raffonei. The sequence goes on along the minus strand of NC_070604.1, from coordinate 113,668,623 downwards.
TACGGGTGTATTTGAAGAGGTAAAAAGCCAAAGTTCCGGCTTACAGCCGACAAACACCCTAGGACTTCTTTTTGTTATTGCAAGAACCTTGCTAAAAGCTCAGCCAATTTTGATTTTGTGTTCCCCATCTAAGAGAAAGATCTTCCACTCGCAAAGCATTTTCATCGTTTCCTGCTCTTCACAGGGCTTTGATTAATGTGCAAGAGAGCCGAATCTTCCTCTTTAAAATTAGATATTTCTGAATGTACCAGTAAATAGACACCCTGACCTTTTCAAGCTGCAGATACCTGAAGCCAGCACGCCGGCAACATTTACCGGCAGCCATTGATAAAGCTAATTTTCCTTTTTTTAAAAAAATAAAAATAAAATAAGTCAGCATTTCACGACAGAAACAAAAGCGATTGGAACTGCACGGAAGGAACGGGTCGCAAAGATGTTTCTACTTTTCTTTTTTTAACAAGGAAGGGGGAGTCGCAATCCAGTTGTGCAGAAAGGACACAAAAAGGTCAAACCCTCAGAACGGCGGAGCAAAATAATCAGAATCATGCATGATGAATGAGCTGTTAATTATTAATAACGGTTCGATAGGATGCTGTTTAAAAAGTTTCAGAATCTGAAAAGCATCTTCTATCCAGAATGCAGGCTCTAAAAATTAATATATGTATTTTTTATTTTTAATCACACAGCCGGCCGGTGGGAACAGCTTGTTCCTGATTACTTTGCTCTAGCGAGGAACATCTCCCCACCCCACCCACAACCAAATGACATTAATCCTCCTGCTAATAAGGTCAAAGGGGTCACAAGCCTGTTTAACTTGCTGTTATGCTAAATAAATTTTGACATATTGGGTTTAATGCATGCAGCTATGGTTATTTCTCCAGGGTGGGAGCAGGAAAAGGGTTTTTCTGACACTTGACATTAGAGCAGGGATGCAATTTCTCAACTCACGGGATCATAGAATCGGGGGGGGGGACCCAGCCAGATGGGTCGGGTATAAATAATAAATAATAAATTATGAAGGAGAGGCCACCACAGCAGTCCATTTCACCCTCAAATATGTCTTATCATCGAAAACTTCTTCCTAATGTTAAGTCAGAATCTTGCATGAAGAATTCGGCTGATGCATTGCATTCGTGCCAGGTCTTGAACATGATGCATGCCTCCGTTGTTCCAATAGATTTATTATTATTATTATTATTATTATTATTATTATTATTATTGATTTATACCCCACCCATCTGGCTGGGTTGGCGGCATCCAACAAAAGATTAAAAATACGTTAAAACATCAGTCATTAAAAACTTCCCTAAACAGGGCTGCCTTCAGATATCTTCTAAACGTCAGATAGTTGTTTATTTCTTTGAAATCTGATGGGAGGGTGCCACTACCCAGAAGGCCCTCTGCCTGGCTCCCTGTAACTTCGCTTTGTTCCAAGGCTGTCACTGGTTCTTTTCAAATGTTGCTCTTTGGATTGATTTCAATGTGTATCTGTTACTTTTCAGCGGTTACCCTCCCAAAGTGGTTTGCATCATAAAGGTAAAGGGTAAAGGGACCCCTGACCATTAGGTCCAGTCATGGCTGACTCTGGGGTTACGGAATTCATCTCACTTTATTGGCCGAGGGAACCAGCGTACAGCTTCCGGCTCATGTGGCCAGAATGACTAAGCCGCTTCTGGCGAAACCAGAGCAGCACACGGAAATGCCGTTTACCTTCCCGCCAGTGCAGTACCTATTTATCTACTTGCACTTTGACACGCTTTTGGACTGCTTGGTTGGCAGGAGCAGGGACCGAGCAACGGGAGCTCACCCCATCGTGGGGATTCGAACCACCGACCTTCTGATTGGCAAGTCCTAGGCTCTGTGGTTTAACCCACAGCGCCACCGTGTCCCTGGCTTGCATCATACTAAGTCACAAATAACTAGCAGCCTCAAACCCAAAGGTGCTCAGGAATCCCAAGAAATCCCCCCCCCCAAGTGTGAATCCATAGTTAAAATCACGGCAGTTTTGAAAAGTTCGGTCCGCCATCTTGATTCAAAATGGTGTCCCAGTGTATTCACACCTAAGAGAAAAACCTGCCCCATAATCTCAGGAACCACAATGCAGAATTTGCCTGCTGTATCTTAAGAGCTGTCCAAATGCACATCAAACATACAAGCAACTTTCCAGATCCTGGAAAACTCGTGGTAACAACACGTATAAATCAATGACAGTCCACACGAAAACATCAAAACTTTTCAAAACTTTCAGCCGAATCTTGAACCAAAGGCCACACGGTTCCTCATGATGGCAGTGAAAGGAACCTGCGGCTCTGGACTAGAACTCCCATCATGCCTGACCACTGGGCCACACTGCCGGGGCAGATGGGAGTTGGAGTCCAACAGTATCTGCAGAGCCTCAGGCTCCCCATTCAGAGAATTCAGCCATATCACTTTGCAAAGAAATAATAATAATAATAATAATAATAATAATAATAATAATAATAATTTATTATTTATACCCCGCCCATCTGGCTGAGTTTCCACAGCCACTCTGGGCAGCTCCCAATCAAATGTTAAAAACAGTACAGCATTAAAGATTAAAAACTTCCCTGAACAGGGCTGCCTTCAGATATCTTCTAAAGATAGGATAGCTGCTTATTTCCTTCACATCTGAAGGGAGGGTGTTCCACAGGGTGGGCACCACTACCGAGAAGGCCCTCTGTCTGGTTCCCTGTAACCTCACTTCTCACAATGAGGGAACCGCCAGAAGGCCCTCGGTGCTGGATCTCAGTGACCGATGGGGGTGGAGACACTCCTTTAGGTATACAGGACCGAGGCCGTTTAGGGCTTTAAAGGTGAGCACCAACACTTTGAATTGTGCTCGGAAACATACTGGGAGCCAATGCAGATCTCTCAGGACTGGTGTTATGTGGTCCCAGCGGCCACTCCCAGTCACCAGTCTAGCTGCCGCATTCTGGATTAATTGCAGTTTCCGGGTCACCTTCAAAGGTAGCCCCACATAGAGCACATTGCAGTAGTCCAAGCGGGAGATAACTAGAGCATGCATCACACTGGAGAGACAGTCTGCAGGCAGATAGGGTCTCAGCCTGCGTACCAGGTGGAGCTGGTAGACAACCGCCCTGGACACAGAATTAACCTGCACCTCCACGGACAAATGTGAGTCCAAAATGACTCCCAGGCTGCGCACCTGGTCCTTCAGGGGCACAGTTAGAAAGAAATGCAGCTGTGCATCTGAATGTTAAGTGTTCCTGAGCAACCTTAAAAAGGTAAAGGTACCCCTGCCCATACGGGCCAGTCTTGACAGACTCTAGGGTTGTGCGCCCATCTCACTCTAGAGGCCGGGGGCCAGCGCTGTCCGGAGACACTTCCGGGTCACGTGGCCAGCGTGACATCGCTGCTCTGGCGAGCCAGAGCCGCACACAGAAACGCCGTTTACCTTCCCGCTAGTAAGCGGTCCCTATTTATCTACTTGCACCCGGGGGTGCTTTCGAACTGCTAGGTTGGCAGGCGCTGGGACCGAACAACGGGAGCGCACCCCGCCGCGGGGATTCGAACCGCCGACCTTTCAATCGGCAAGCCCTAGGTGCTGAGGCTTTTACCCACAGCGCCACCCGTGTCCCTTACACTCAAGTTTTTTTATAACCTTCCCCCCCCCCCTGCAACAGAAACATTGCTGATCTCAGAGGCGGCTAACTTAGCTTCCTACCACGATGCTTCTACAGACCGTGTTCCTTGGCACCAAGAATAACTGGGCTCCAGGATGCAATTGCTGCTTAGCCCACATATTCCTTCTCAGTGACACGAGGATCAATAGCTTCCAAAGGAAGCAGATCACTTAGTGCATCTTGCATTTTCTTTTTCCTTTTAAGTCAGCCAGTTATTAATAGAACCAACCCACCGGTCAGGCTCTTAAGATATACCCACAATTCGAAGCTTTAAAAGACTACCGCTGCTAAGCTTGCAAGAAAAGTCTATGAAGAGCACAATCATAATCGTTGTGATTATGGTGATTATTATTTATGTAAAGTAGTCATGACCCCCATTTCTGTCCAGCAGGACCCCCAAAGCAATTAATGATTTATTTATTTATTTTTATTACCTGCCCTTCACCCTAAGGTCCCAGGGCAGGTTGCAACAATTTAGAACATAAACCTCTAGCTGGTGCTACCCGAGAAACCCCACATTAAAGGTGCCATGGGGCTGAACAGCACTCCCCAAATATCACCCACTGGAAATGACCAAGTCGGACCAGAACCACCGCAAAGTGGTGCCATCCACCCCTAACTCAGACAGCCACTCCAGTAGGATACTTTTGATGATGGTGATGATGATGATGATGATGATGATGATATTAATTTCTTATTTATACCCCGCCCATCTGGCTGGTTTCCCCAGCCACTCTGGGCAGCTCCCAATCAATATTAAAAACACAATACAGTGGTACCTCAGGTTAAGTACTTAATTCGTTCCGGAGGTCTGTTCTTAACCTGAAACTGTTCTTAACCTGAAGCACCACTTTAGCTAATGGGGCCTCCCACTGCTGCAGCGCTGCCAGAGCATGATTTCTGTTCTCATCCTGAAGCAAAGTTCTTAACCTGAAGCAATATTTCTAGGTTAGTGGAGTCTGTAACCTGAAGCGTATGCAACCTGAGGTACCACTGTACAGCATTAAACATAAAATAAACTTCCCTAAACAGGACTACCTTCAGATGTCTTTTGAAAGTAGGATAGCTGCTTATTTCCTTGACATCTGATGGTATCAAAAGGTGTTAAGAGGTTGAGGAAAATTAACAAGGACACATTTCCAATTCTCTCTCTCAACAGGTCATCCATACAGGGTGACCAAAGCAGTTTCTGAGCCAAATCTGGGCCTATGAACCCTGACCGAAATGGATCTAGAAGGTCAGTTTCCCCCAAGAACACCTGGATTTGGTCTGTGACCACCTGCTCAAGAATCTTGCTGAAGAATTCCCTTCCATGCAATAGTCCAAGAACAGTTTTATGGCTGAATCTGTGGTTTGAATAAAGCAGCCCTACGTGTTCTGGGCAGGAGTTCCTTAATTCCTTCCCTCTCTTTCCGTCTAAGTACCATCTGACAGCATCCCTCTCCTTTCTCTCATCCCGGTGTCCTTGTCCCATCTCTACCTTGCCCTTCAGAAACTTCTCCCTCCCCCTCCACTTCTCACAGATTTAACTATCATCTCCAGACTGAAGACTCGCAAAGCTGTTTTTGTATGCCTGGCTGGTCTCTCCCAGTCTCTTATTTAAGGCTTTTTCCCCCAACGCTTCCACCTGGATGCTTGCTGACTCCTCAAGCAGAAAGACGACATTACTTGAGCTATTCCAAAGCTGGCTGCCCCCTTGCAGATCCAGGGGAGCCTAAAGCCTGTTTCAAAGGATGACGTCACCAAATGGAATCCACATTTTTATGTGGATTCATCACATTTGTCTTAACAAGAAAAGGGATCCTTGGAAGCTGGAAGAGACAACACCTTGCCAACAAAGGTCCGTATAGTTAAAGCTATGGTTTGCCCAGTTGTGATGTATGGAAGTGAGAGCTGGACCATGAAGAAGGCTGATTGCCAAAGAATTGATGCACCCACAGGTGACCCGCGTCTCCTGGCCTGGAGACGAGCACCAAACCGCCACTCCAACCACCATGCCAAATATTATTATTACTATTATTATTATTTGCCAACAAAGGTCCGTACAGTAAAAGCTATGGTTTTCCCAGTAGTGATGTATGGAAGTGAGAGTTGGACCATAAAGAAGGCTGATCGCCGAAGAATTGATGCTTTTGAATTCTGGTGCTGGAGGAGACTCTTGAGAGTCCCATGGACTGCAAGAAGATCAAACCTATCCATTCTGAAGGAAATCAGCCCTGAGTGCTCTCTGGAAGGACAGATCCTGAAGCTGAGACTCCAGTACTTTGGCCACTTCATGAGAAGAGAAGACTCCCTGGAAAAGACCCTGATGTTGAGAAAGATGGAGGGCACAAGGAGAAGGGGACGACAGAGGACGAGATGGTTGGACAGTGTTCTCGAAGCTACCAGCATGAGTTTGACCAAACTGTGGGAGGCAGTGGAAGACAGGAGTGCCTGACGTGCTCTCGTCCATGGGGTCACGAAGAGTCGGACACGACTAAACGACTAAACAACAACAACTATTGACCGGGTCCTCTGAGGAGCTTATCATTTCTGGCAACAGATTGTTCAACTTTTCGTAGAATCATGGCACAGTTTGAAACTCGTAGGTTAAGAAAGATTCTTATTTTCACTGACACCCCACTATCGATAAATCAAGTAAGATTGTCATGTGGCCTCTCTTTTTAAGTAAAGAAACGGGAGAACAGAAATCCTTCTTGGCAAAGCTGTTTGTCCAAAGATATTGACAGCCTGCCATCTGTTTCTACCTTTTGATATGCAAGGCACCAAGTCTGCAAGATAAAATTTAACAAAAGCTTATCCCAAAAGCCGCTCATCTAGCAAGCCTTGAGATTCCCAGAGTTTGTAAAACCCACACTCAACGAATTTAGAAATCTCGGCTGCTCTGAAAGAAACAATGACAGAAAGAAACATCTATAGATGTGTGTGGTGCTATCTAAAAGCAGTTCCAGATTTATTCAGGCTCCCATCAAACTCAGACAGGGATGGTGGGAGTTGTAGTCCGACAATATATCGCGAACCCACAGAATTCCCCATCCCTGGGCTATCCCTGACCTAAATCAATCCTCCCAGGGTCATTCATACACAGTTGCAAGTAACAAAAGGACACATAGAAGATGCGAGATGGCAACACATGGCTTTAAGTTTCTAGAAACCTATGTGTGGTCGTGGGGTAGGGTCACGCATCCATACGGATGAGAACAGCGCCTACCGGAATGATGATGCTCTGTATCCAATATGAGACAGAATAGGTGTCAGCTGTGTCCCGTGCATGGAGGAAAGCAGAGTGAGACATGCCTCGGTCCAGTATATCTGAAGGAGCGTCTCCACCCCCATCGCTCAGCCTGATGGTCCAGTGCCGAGGGCTTTCTGGCAGTTCCCTCCCTGCGAGGTTACAGGGAACCAGGCAGAGGGTCTTCTCGGTAGTGGCGCCCGCCCTATGGAACACTCTCCCACCAGATGTCAAAGGAAAAAGCAACTACCAGACTTTTAGGAGACATCTGAAGGCAGCCCTGTTTAGGGAAGCTTTTAATATCTGAAGGACTACTATATTTTAATATTTTGTTGGAAGCCGCCCAGAGTGGCTGGGGAAACCCAGCCAGATGGGCGGGGTAGAAATAATAAATGTATTATTGTTATGATGATGATGATGATGATGATGAAACATGTCGCGGGGGGGGGGGAATAGCCTCACTTTGCCTCTTTTCACCTTCCCTATGTTGTTGCCTTCTGGACTATAAAGGTAGAGTAGGTAACCTTTTTTCAGCTTAAGGGTAGGGATGCGTGAACCTCGGCGTGAACACAGCCAAAATTTGCGCTTCTCAAAATTTTGCAATGTAGTTCTCCACTCAAGCAATGTGCACAAGAATGCACACACAAGTGGCATTTAATGTATACATTAGTGAAAATAACATACACTATGCATATCAGGAAATAGTACCTTGCCAAAAAAAAAAAGATATTTTACACAAGAAATTGGATACAAAATTTGTACGTTGGGAGAAGTTCGGACTGAAATGCTGTTGAATATTCTGAAGAATTTTTGTGAAATCAAATCACAAACTTAAGGTGCGATTGTAGAGAACTGAACTTAAAGATTGGAAAAATTAAGACACTAGAAGAAACCCAAATGGGCACAGAATCATAAAACAGAACCACAGAATTGTAGGTCCAACCCCCTGCAGTGCACCCAGCTTGGCACCCATCCCTAATTCTTACTGGCTCCACCTACATTTGTGCCAAACACCAATCAGATGTTGTCATGACCTTGTCATAAGATCACATGATGGGCGTACATTCTCTGCTGTCAACCTAGCTACCCTGTGTTCATTTTCCACAGCTCTTTTTATTTCCCATAGTGCTATAAACAGAAGAGCTGCTTTGGACTACCAAGAAAAATAGGTCACCAACAAGAGGAATTTATTTTATTTTACTCTTTTTGCAAACATGATCACAGCATATAATCACTTCCAACCATTTTACTTTATTTTGCACTTTTCAACCGCACAGTCTCCTTCATAGAGATAATCCTGTTAAAAGGGCATTAGCTTCATTTGAGGTTGCAAAACCAAGGTATCTTTCCCCCAGACCTTCAGCTCGCTTAACTCGGAAGCGTGTCATGCTGATTTTAATGGAGCTCACCTCCTAGTAAGTAAGTGGGCTTAGGATTCATTACTCTGTAGTTCAACTCCTATAATCATTCTGACATCCAGAGCCTGAGACAGGGTGCAATTCAGGCAAAAGGCTTCATTTTTTAACTCCCAATGATTTCAATGTACCCTTGTTGTTGTTGTTTAGTCGTTTAGTCGTGTCCGACTCTTCGTGACCCCATGGACCAGAGCACGCCAGGCACCTCTGTCCTCCACTACCTCCCGCAGTTTGGTCAAACTCATGCTGGTAACCTCGAAAACACTATCCAACCATCTCGTCCTCTGTCGCCCCCTTCTCCTTGTGCCCTCCATCTTTCCCAGCATCAGTGTCTTCTCCAGGGAGTCTTCTCTTCTCATGAGGTGGCCAAAGTACTGGAGCCTCAGCTTCACGATCTGTCCTTCCAGTGAGCACTCATTCAATGTACCCAGCAGGCCTTAAAAAGAAACTCTGATGTTTCCTGAGTGACCAAACCAGCCAGGAATGTCCAGAGTGAGGAATTAAATCTTCTTGTCAAAAGTACACTAATAATAATAATAATAATTTATTATTTCTACCCCGCCCATCTGGTTGGGTTTCCCCAGCCACTCTGGGCTGCTTCCAACAAAATATTAAAATACAATAGTCTATTAAACATTAAAAGCTTCCCTAAACAGGGCTGCCTTCAGATGTCTTTTAAAGAGAAGATAGCTGCTTATTTCCTTCACATCTGAAGGGAGGGCGTTCCACAGGGTGGGTGCCACTACTGAGAAGGCCCTCTGCCTGGTTCCCTGTAACTTGGCTTCTCGTAGTGAGGCAACCGCTAGAAGGCCCTCAGAGCTGGACCTCAGTGTCCGGGCAGAACGATGGGGGTGGAGACGCTACTTACAATTTGGGGAAAGGCAGGTTCATCAGTCCCATGTCTCTCACCTACTCCTAGGTGAGCAGGGGTGCCATCTAGGGGGCTGGGGAGGCAATATTTTCAAGGAGGGGCCCGCTGTGGTGATCACACAGGGTCCCCGGACATTTCACCGTCTATTGATCCCTGTGCCACTACTTGATTTCTCGCTGCCACCACCCAGGCCCTACCTGGTACAATACTGAGTCCAATCAGGGTTAAATTGGAACATAAACTTCTGTTTATTTATTGCAGTTTAACAAGCGTGTGGTTTCATAAACGGTATCGGTCAATTACAATCATATATCCAGACCTATAACTTCCGCTACCTGCTCTCACTCACTAAACCACCTCTCAGATATTTACTTGTCTTCCTAGCTCCTAACTGTTCCTGACTCACCTTATTTCGCTACACTAACTCAACCTACCCACAGACTCTATCCCAATTCACTCCAACCAACCACCCAACTCCCAACGAACGAACTCCTTCGCCCCTCCCAGAGCTGGTTTTATAGTCCCTCTGACTCCACCCCCTTGGATTCTGATTGGGTAACCTGTTTAACTATTTCACTTCCAGCACTCTCATATGTTAATGTCACACCCGGGCCCCCCCAAAATGTTGTGGCTATCCTCAAAAGCATCTTCGTCCTAGCGCATCCCTTCGACGATATCCAGGGCACTTTCCAGGAAAGTGCTCTGGCGATTTCCACCTGCACAAAGCGTGGTGCATCCTCTGTTGGAATACTCCGGCCACAGTTTTGTATGGGCTATCAGGAGGGAAATGCGGGGAGAAGTGAGATCACACGAGAAGGAACCACACACCAGAGTTCCGAGGTGGGGAAGAGAGATACTTTTGCTGTGCATGATTGATAGACATGCTGAAACAGCCCCGTGCCACAGCCCAGAGATTGACAGATGTGCCCATCCCTAACTCGGCTTCACTCGCTTTCTCATTTTCCACCAATCTTAAGTTCAGTTCGCCACACTGCTGCAGCCCTCTGCAAGTTTTTAAATGGGGAAAAAAACCTCACAAACATTCACAGCAGCGTTTTAGGGCTCATTTTTCCCAACATGCACATTTTAGGGTTAAATTGTTGCCTTATATCTACCTCACCTGGGACGTGGATGGCGCTGTGGGTTAAACCACAGAGCCTAGGACTTGCCGATCAGAAGGTCGGCGGTTCGAATCCCCGCGACGGGGTGAGCTCCCGTTGCTCGGTCCCTGCTCCTGCCAACCTAGCAGTTCGAAAGCACATCCAAGTGCAAGTAGATAAATAGGTACCGCTCCAGTGGGAAGGTAAACGGCGTTTTTGTATGCTGCTCTGGTTCGCCAGAAGTGGCTTAGTCATGCTGGCCACATGACCCAGAAGCTGTACGCCGGCTCCCTTGGCCAATAAAGCGAGATGAGCGCCGCAACCCCAGAGTCGGTCATGACTGGACCTAATGGTCAGGGGTCCCTTTACCCTTTATCTACCTCACCGCAAGCAGTTTTCCCTAATAGAAGGCATTTCTGCATGTTATTTTCTCTTACGTGTGCATTTCATGAAGGCTTTTCCTTTACGTACACAGTTCTGCACGTTTTCTCTTGCACACAGACAGCTGCATTGCAAGATCCAGAGGAGCGTAGATTTTGAAGGATAGGTGCGGTTTGGATTTTGTTCTGTTTTGGAAAGTGAGAATTAGATTAAGCTTGCGTTAAAAAGTAAACCGAAACGAATATTTTCCCCTGTAGAAAATGCTTCCTCTGCCATATCCACCTTCTCTCCTAGTGTGCAAGGCGTGAGACATGATGAAAGTTCAGGTGCGGTGGGAGAAAGTTAACACTTTAAAAACTGGGCTTGTTCCAGCTGCTTCCTCTGGATGAGAAAGAAGCTGTTTGGATTGCAGCTTTGGTCATGGAATTCGTAATGGTTTCAGGGGGGCAGCCTTCTGGCCCTCTGCTGATGCCCAGCGGACCTTTAAATGCGATTAGTCTGATGACCAATATACATACTAAGGGATTTCCGCTCGGTTCCTTTTGCCAGATGTGCACGTATTTAGAAAGCCTTAAACACAAGTGGAAATGCAACAAAGGCAGAGATGACAGAAACATCATCTTTTGTTCCGAAAGCTTTTGGAGCTTCCCAAACGATTTGCGTGCATAGGCGCAGAATGTATTTTGTACATCTTCGTCGCCTCTCGGTGCATTACAAAAGACCGTCTTGAAAAGGAATTAGAGGAGGTTTGTTTATCTTGCATTGTCTCATCCTGTCCAGCCTCTTAAGGAGGTTGAGCAATGCATCAAAATTATGGAATATCACAAATACAGATGGGGTGAATGCCTGCCCAGCATCTCCCAGGAACATCACGGAACCAGGAAGCCAGGCTTGATACTAGGCCAAAGCCACTTCCGAACTGAAGAGGAGGTGGGGTTGCGGGCTTCATGCCCCTCCCCACGCTTGAAGGGGCTGACGCACAGCCCCCGCGATAACAAGGGAATCCTTGGATGCGTCATTCCCCCGGCCAGCCAATTGGCTGGCACGGGGGGCGTGGCCTGCCCTATTTAGGGCTGGCACGGCCGAGGACCGCCCTCTTTCCTCGCCGCACTCCAGCTGAACTGTCTGCCTCTTATCCCAGGATTACCATAATGTGGTCGTCACCTTTGGAGAGGCAGGTTTGGAGGGATTGTCGCTGCCCAATCGCATTAAATAGAGCCAGAAAGATCCCGGAACATGCTGTGGCGCGTAGAGTGGCGGCGCTGGGGGGTCGGGTCCTGGACCACCCTGATATCCAGTTTGCCAAGGAGGCCCTCTACAGAGATGACGGCGTGCATCTGTCAGATGTTGGAAATGATATTTGGCTGAATGACATTGTGTCAGGGATTAGGGATTGGTGACAAATTTGAGGATATTGGTGGCAAGCTTGGCTCGATTGGCGGTTAGGCATTGCTAGGGGTATTGTTATGCAGATGGAAAGGGTGGGGGGAGGAAGCGCCATCACCTTCCCCCCAAAATCGAAGGGTAGTCCGGTAAAGGATTCTGGAGGCTGTGGCCTCATCCTAAGCCTATGGAGGTGTGGGCCCTCGGCACACCCCCGATCGGTGACCCCGGGGGAGTTCCTAGTTGATGTGCATCAGCAGGACTCCCCCTGCTGGTGGTTAACCCTTGCCGGTCTTCAACCAAGCGGGCTGAAGCCGGTTAGCTGATAGGACCAATGCCTAAGCCAATACCACTCAATTCCTGTAATCAATAAAGTTGTGGCCTAATTTGACCCATTAACCTCAAATTCTGGAGTCTCGTGTCTTTATTTCCGTGGCGGGAGGCGGGAACTTGCCACGCTAGGACCGATTTATGAATTACACACCTAAACCACCCTTTCCCAACCCGCCAGATGTTTTGGATTCCCAACTCCCCTCACCGCCAGCCAGCAAGGGGGGGGGGAGTGTAGCCCAGCAGCAGCTGAAGAGCATTAAGCTGGGGGAGGCTGTCGCAAAACAGTGCGGTGTGTGAATGTAACAGAAAGGTATTTGAAAATACAATTCAGGATCGGTTGGGGTTTCCAGCATAGCGAGGACTCTGCAAAGTCTTATTGGTTGCTGTGTAACATGCGGAACAGCCTTTTCAGAAGCAGCAAATGCCACCTGGCTACCTTTTCCCAGCGTCCTCTGCTTTTGCATTTGTGCTTCCACCGCTGAAGATCATCACAGCACAAAATAGCGAAAAGCCAAGCAGGTGAAGCCATCCGAAACCTGCCTTTCATTGAGCAGCCCGAGAAGCATGCTGACATTCTAGCACAGCTCTTGTTGCAAGCATGCAATTAGAAGACACGACTGGAAGCTCTCAGGATCGGGTGCTTGTGAAATATACTCGGAGTTGTGTGTTGATTTCATGCTCTTTATTTCAGCTCAGGGTAAACAGTGAGTGAGTGCTTTCCAGCAAAACCTCTGGCTATATATACATTATTTACACAATGGGTCCTGTGTGATTGGCTGATTCAACTCCCCTCCTGGAGCCTGATTGGCCTGCAGGAACAGTCCAATCAGGTTGCTGATTCACTTCCTCCTGGTGCCTGATCGGGCTGCTCCTGCAGACCAATCAGGTTGCTGCCTTCTAGGATCCTACCTGCCTATTGTTCTAGGATCCAAGTTCAGTACATAGCAGCTTGGTTGCAAATGAAATTCACCTAGACAGCTGCAGACTCTCAATATGTGTTGTTACTATCAACATCATCATCATTATTTGTATACCACCCTACACCTGCAGGTCTCAGGGTGGTCGAAACATAAAATTGCAATATAAAATATATTCAGGATCCTTGTTACTTCAGGCATTAGAAATGCACCCACAGCAATGTACAGTGGTACCTCGGGTTACATACGCTTCAGGTTACATACGCTTCAGGTTACAGACTCGGCTAACCCAGAAATAGTACCTCGGGTTAAGAACTTTGCTTCAGGATGAGAACAGAAATCGTGCTCCGGTGGCGCGGCGGCAGCAGGAGGCCCCGTTAGCTAAAGTGGTGCTTCAGGTTAAGAACAGTTTCACATTAAGAACGGACCTCCGGAACGAATTAAGTACTTAACTCGGGGTACCACTGTAATAGCTTTTTCACAGAGGCAGGCTTCACCCAGCTTTTGTCTATGCAGAGTTCATAACTTTTATTATTATGAATTAATCACCTTTCACGTCAAGTCTCAAGGCAATTTACAAGCACACAACTACAACAAAAAGGGTTTGAAAAGCAACACAAATAAAAATCCAGGTCAGAAACCTAGAAATTAAATTTTTTAAAATCACCCAACTATTTAAAAAAACCTCATTGGAACAAAAACGTCTCTTCTTAATAGGGATGCTGTTCCACAAACCAAGGACAGCCCCACTGAAAGCCATCTTGTGAACTGCTGTGGGAGCAGACTTCTGATATTATAGGGACTTTAAGAGGGAACCCCACCCCACCCCCAGTAACCTGGTCTGAAGCTATAGAAGGTAAGCAGATTGGCACTCAGTGCAGATCCTACAGACAAGATGTTGTAATGCATAGTTTAGAGGTCCCGGGCCCTAAGGAAGTCAGACTATCCTCCACCAGGGCCAGGGCCTTTTCAGTGATGGCTCCAACCTGACGGAATGCTCTGTCCCATGAGTCTAGGGCCCTTCAGGATTTAACCTCCTTCCGTCGGGCCTGTAAGACAGAGCTATTCCGCCTGGCCTTTAATTTGAATTCAGCCTGATCTTTTATTTCCCTTCTCTTCCCTCCCCCTCCCCTTCTATAAAGATCACCCGCTCTGAGACCCCACAGCTAATTCTCCCCTGGCCTCCTCGCTGGCCCAAGTAGGACCAATTCAGCCAGCTAGCCCTGGGGATTATCTAATTGATTTTTGAATTTTATTGTTATTCGTGTTTTTATACTGTATTTTTTGCTGCTTTTATAATTAAGTGTTTTAAAGTGTTTTAAATTTGTTGTTAGCCGCCCTGAGCCTTGTTTTTGAACCGGGAAGGGCGGGGTATAAATAAAAATTTATTATTATTATTATTATTATTGGTAGTAGTTTGCCCACGCAAGCAGTCTAGCCGCCATGTGCTCTGTTTTACAGCACCCCAAAAGCCTGCCAAGCGAATTTAACCAGCGGAAACGACTGGGAGAGAAGAAACTGGTGCATACGCCGTGCAGAATGGCACAACTTCCGAAGCTATTGTGCCTCTCCAGAAACAGCGGAGGCACAGCTGTTTCAGGGAGTTCTGAACAAAAGGCCGGCATTCCCCAGGTGACATTGAAGAGACGCCAGAAATCACACACACACATCCCAAAGAACAAAGCACCCTGCAAATCCTTGCCTCCCATTTTCCCAAACTTTGCAGGAAACGCCTCAGTGCAAGTTGTTATTGTCTAATTAAAGAAATAGCGGGCTGGCCTCTATTGTCCTAGCCCATATTGAGGAGCTGGTGTGCGAAGGAAGAGGGTCCTTTCAGAATATTCCTTTTAATTTACGAAAAGGGACAGGGCGAAAGCAAGAAAGAGCCTTTTTGATGGCACTGCCTGCACCTCAGAAGGCAGAACCTGCTCCTCAGGGAGACTTGTCAGACGCTGCATTCTTTGTCAAAGCCCTTTTATATTCGCCCAGGCATTTTAATCTATTTTTAGATTGGAGGATGCTGCTGTGCTTTTGTTACGCTGCTCAGGTACTCCTCAGTGCAATCTTATGCATCTCTCCTCCTGGATGTCACTGGCATTTACGGTGGAGGGATGAGGAACTATGGCTATTGCTGGACTCCCATCTCCATCATCCCCCAGCCGGCATGACCAATGGTCAGAGAAGATGTGAAGTGGGAGCCAAGCAACGTCTGGAAGAAAACAGGTTCCCTGTCACTGGTGTTTAAGATTGCAGATTTACACCTGCTCCACTAAGGGCTGCCCGTTTGAATTGCTCACAGTGCCCCAGAGTGATGCCACGCTGCCATCGTGAAAATTTAGAAGGCTCGCTCAAGGTCTCATCTGCCCAGTGCAGAAATCCTTGATGGTGATCCCTGCCAGGGCACCAAAGTTCTCGCAAGCCCACCACCAGTGGTGTAGCATAGGTTGCTAGTGCCCGGGGCCGTGCGGATGGAGGAAAACAGACAGAGTGTGGATGCACATTCAGTGTCCGTATCCACAGAAAAGAAGAGTTGTTCTGTTGTCTGCAGAGGTCACTTCCTGGTTCATATGGAGAAGTCGTTTTCAACAGAGCCCAGCAATGGAAGCATACAGCTGTACTGAGGAAGCACTGGTTGTTGAAATTTTGCACCCCTAACAATTTTGCACCCAGGACAACAACCTCTTTTTTTATACATATAAATAATTTTTATCGAATTTTCGATTTTACATCTCAAATTAAACATTTTACATAGTTTTATATATCCAGTGACTTCCATCCTTCTCCTTCCATGGTTCATTTTGCTTATCATTCCTGCATTTTTTTACTTTAACCATTTTAAGCAATTCTCTACTCTTCCATCACTCAAATATGAATTACTCTGTTGAAGTTTTGATGTTAATACTGCCAGAGTTTTCAGCTGCATACAGTTATTTTCCATCTACTCAATAAATATTTTCCACCCTGCTTTGAATACATGTTCTTCTTGCTCTCTTATTCTATGTGTTAAACCTGCTAGTTCTGCATATTCTAACATCTTAAGTTGCCAATCCTCCTTGCCTGGGACCTCCGTCACTTTCCAGTTTTGTGCTAATGAAATTCGAGCTGCCATTGTTGCATACATAAATACATTTTCTGGACACCCAGGAATTTCTGTCTGAACTATTCCCAACAGGAACGACTCCAGTCTTTGGGGGAAAGATATTCTAAATATTTTTTTCAACTCATTGTAGATCATCTCCCCATTTGTTTGGGGGTTTTTTACCTTTTTACATGTCCACCACATATGAAAAAATGTTCCCTCCATTCCTTTACATTTTCAACACATATCTGATTCTGTTCTATATATCTTAGCCAACAAACTCTGAGTTAAGTACCATCTGTGAATCATTTTCATAGAATTCTCTTTCAATGTGTAACACGCAGCAAATTTCAAATCATTTTTCCAAAATTTCTCCCAGAGGTTTAAGTCTATGTTGTGTCCTGTATCTATTGCCCAATGTGTCACTGGAGCTTTGACCAGCTCGGCTTTTGTTTCCCATTCTAGCAAACAATTATACATTTTAGACCAGTGTTTATCCGTATTTTGTAATAATTCTCTTTCAAATAGTGAGGTTCGGTCCAAGAAGTAAAGACTACGGAGAGAATAATTGGGTGCACTCTTCCCACCTTGGATCAAATCTCTGTTTCCAGGTGCTATAACAAAGCTGCAGAGATAGCACAGGATAGTACGCACCCCGGAAATGATCTGCCTTCTGGAAGAAGGTACAGGGTTATTAAGACTAGGATTAGCCGCCTGAGAAACAGTTTCTATCCAAATGTGATTTTGGTTTTAAACGCAGTGTAAGGTAGTCTCTATGGGAGTATATTGTATTTAATTTTGGGGTATCAGAGTTTTTAGGGGGCTAAACAGGCTGGGATAGCAGGTTTGTTGGTTTTGAATGTCTGGTGTAGATTTTTTTCAATTTCGTTGTTCTGTATGGGACAATGACAATAAAGATTATCATATCGCATCGTAAGAACCCATTTTTTAAATCTAATTTTAACATATCGTATAGCTGGTGGTATTGTAACCAATCCGTAACTTGGCTCCTTATATCTTCTATTGGTTTCAGTCTGGGTTTATTCCCTATAAAGTCCAACAGATCCCTATATGGGACAACAACCTCTGTGCCACCCCCTAAAGCTATGGCACTGCCTTCTGCTCCCCATAAGCTTCCTGGGGGCGGGCGGTTGAATCCTGGTCCAACTCGCCATCACGCTACTGACGCCAAAACACGAGCTGATGGATCCACTGGGCAGAGATGTCCAATCGGCAGCGCTGATAATCTTGTCATGCCACAGGGATCCAGAATGGGAGGCAGGGATGCAGCCAGAACTCATAAATTAGAAGCGCCAGCAATCCTAAAACAGCTTGTCACAATGGTTCCAAAATAGCAACAAGTTTCAAAATACAGCTATCTATCTTTTCCCGGAGCCTCCAGCCCTCTGAGCAGGCCTGAAACAAGATTTATTTTGCCAGATAGTTTGTTTCTAAAATGGAAGGCATGTCTCTTGGCAGCAGAGAAAAGAGGGCAGCCACCCAAAGCTGAGAGTCTGCCAGGTTTCATCCAACAATCTCCACTGTGTCCAGTGTTTGCTTCTGTTACAAGCAATGGGGGGGTGGGGGGTGGAGGCTGCCAATATTTCCCGCAGCAGGGCTCTCGTCTCCTCTCTCGCCAAAGTCCCACCACAGAGAGTAAAAGATGCTAAGAACCTGTACCTGGTGAGAGGCACCGATTCCATTCACCTTCCTCCGTTTAAGTTAAGACTGCAGAGCCTTTGGTCTTGGTGGCAGGCGATCTGGTTAGGAACAAAAAACCACATTGGAATGCTATACTTGAAAATGCTATGCTTTGATGTTGCATCTGACTTTTCAAGGATGTGTACAATATACAGTGGTACCTTGGGTTAAGTACTTAATTCGTTCCAGAGGTCCGTACTTAACCTGAAACTGTTCTTAACCTGAAGCACCATATACATATATAGAGAGAGAGTGAGAAATACTGACTGGCCCAAAGTCACCCAGCGACCTTCTGAACCCAGTTGTTCACCGCCCTGGTCTCCAACACCCCACATGAACTGAGAAACTAACAGCACAAATGAAGAATGTGTGAAGGTCAAAAATGCAGAGGAAGATCTAGGTCACAGGTATCACAAAAGCACTCTGGATTTGAAATGCAGCCTCTCTGGAAGTTATTTGTTAGCTTGCTTATTTGTTAAAACCCTATACTACTTTGTAAAAAATCCCTAAATGATTTCCATAAAAACAATAGAAATGCAAACAAGGTAAGTCTATAAAACTTCCGAAAAACTGGATAGAACCAGAATAGAACTGCATAAAGTATTGCGGAGACAGCTGAGCAAAGTTCAAAACAGAGAATTAAATAGTTGAGGTCTAGGGAAGCTTTTAAGAGGTGTTTAAAGGTCATGACTGACGCCACCTCATGAATTTCCCAAAGGCAGGCATTCCAGAGGGTGGGAGCTATCACTAAGAAGACATGTGCCCATGTTGTCAACAAGTAACACTTGTGGAATAAATAGTAGGGTCTCCCCAGAGAATTTCAAAAAATCGTCTTGGTTTGCACTGGGGGAAGGGGTCTCCTGGTCCCAAGTTGTTTAGGGCTTTAAATGTCATCACCAAAAACTTGAACGTGGCTCAGTAGCTAACAGGCAGCCAGTGCAGATCTGCCAAATTGGGTGCAACTACTATGGCAAGGCTCTCCCAGTCCAAGGAGAGTTACAATGGATGCACTGAATTTGTGATGAGCCCTCCAAGGTGACTACAGTGTTAGAGGAGACGCTTGAGAGTCCCACGGACTGCAAGAAGATCAAACCTATTCATTCTGAAGGAAATCAGCCCTGAGTGCTCACTGCAAGGACACATCCTGAAGCTGAGGCTCCAATACTTTGGCCACCTCATGAGAAGAGAAGGCTTCCTGGAAAAGACCCTGATCTTGGGAAAGATGGAGGGCACAAGAAGAAGGGGACAACAGAGGACAAGATGGTTGGACAGTGTTCTCGAAGCTACCAACATGAGTTTGACCAAAGTGGAGGAGGCAGTGGAGGACAGGAGTTCCTGGCGTTCTCTGGTCCATGGGGTCACGAAGAGTCGGACACGACTAAACAACAACAAAGGTGACTACAATCACCTGAGCCATTAGGGATGGAGATGGACTAAGGAGCATCCCGAAAAGATGCACCTGCTCCTTCAGAAAGAATCCATTTCCTTCCAGGACAGGTACACAATTCCTAGACCTGAGAATCAGCCATCCAGAGAGGTTTGTTAGGATTCTGTCACAGGAGTAGCATTCAAGCACATACATGGCCTCTCATGATTTAGATGACACCAAGTAACAGAGGTGGCCATCATCAGCATACTGGTGACGCCTTGCCCCAAAATCTCCTAAGGACCCCGCCCCCATGATTTTATAGAGATATTAATTAAATAGTATTGGGGACAAAGGCATGCCCTAGGGCACCCCACAGGGATCAGGGCACACACCCTCTGGAGCCAAGTAGGAGTAATGCCATGGTGTCTCCAAGCCACAACTCACAAAGACAAGCTAGGGCCAGTGGTGGCCAAACTTGGCCCTCCAGCTGTTTTGGGACTACAATTCCCATCATCCCTGACCACCGGTCCTGTTAGCTAGGGATGATGGGACTTGTAGTCCCAAAACAGCTGGAGGGCCAAGTTTGGCCACCACTGAGCTAGGCAGATACCATGGTCAACTGAGATATCTAGGAGAATCAATAGTGTCACACTTCCTCTGACCCAAAGACAGTGGTTCTCAAAAGGTGTGGCATGTCAAGCAGGTGAGGCAGGAGAGGGTGGCAAGTATGGCAAGAAGGTTTGAGTACAATCAAAGAAACATTTGAGCATTTCAGTGCAGTAGGAATATACCACCAGAAACAATATCCATGCCTCTCTTCAAGAACATTGGCTGTTGTTCTGCAGTTCTCTATGACATACTGTGAAGAAGGATTTTCAGTTCTGACAAATATGAACATTCAGAAAGAAAGAAAGGCTTATTTGTACTGGTGAGGAGACGAGAGTTTGTCTCAAATTAGACCTAATATAAATGAGATTACCTGGCAAAAGCAAGCATAAATGCCTCAATGAGTTTGTATATATACTTAAGGTACATACATAAGAGGCTCATTTATAATTCTGTTTTGGGGATGATACATGTTCTTACGTAGATGCATTGTTTTATACTTTCTGGGTGTCCCATGATCATATTATAAAGTAATTGTCCTCTGTGTTTTGTTTTGTTTTGTTTTGTTTTAAAAGTAAAGAAAAAAATCACGGCTTGGAGTTCTTTCCTTTAGTTTTCCAATGAAAATTTGATGTGGCATGGGCAAATATTTATTCTACAGGTGAGGTCCGAAGAAAAATGTTTGAGAACCACTGCCCAAGGAACTTCAGCCACTAGGGCAGCTGAGGCGAATTATCACCCAATTCTCAACCCAGAGTAAAGTGAGTCAAGATCAGAGGTAGGCAATCTAAGGCCCGTGGGCCGGATGCGGCCCAATCGCCTTCTCAATCCAGCCCGTGGATGGTCTGGGAATCAGCGTGTTTTTATATAGTAGATTGTGTCCTTTTATTTAAAATGCATCTCTGGGTTATTTGTGGGTTATAGGAATTTTTTTTCCTTCTTTTTCAAAATACAGTCCGGCCCACCACATGGTCTGAGGGATGGTGGACCAGCCCACAGCTGAAAAAGGTTGCTGACCCCTGGTCAAGATAATCAAGTTTAGGCACCAGCCAAAAACTTACAAGCATTTTCAACTTAGTGGGTCGGCTGTTGTTTTCTGAACTAACAAGCTGTTGATATGTTCTACGCTGCCATTTTAAAAACGTGTTTTCATTTATTTATTGCTGGGATCTTGTGACAAACGGCGGGGACATAAACCCAAAAACAAACAAACAAATTTGCCCAATCCTTAGCACAAGCGTGGAAAAAGCTGGTGCGTTCAATCTGATGCTTTTTCAACAGAGACTTCCATTCAAATACCACCTGGTCAATGTTTATTTCGACTCGACTAATTGAACATAATGCCTCTCTTGTTGTCATAATAAAAAAGGGATCATATTTGGAGGCGGCAGAAGAGGAGCTGAATTCAGCTTTGAGCAGTAATTAAAGCAATGCTTCCTCTCTCTAAAACCAATAGGTAAAATCAACCCAGAGCTGGGCCTGCAACCTTTTATTGCCAATCTCTAAAGAGAGATGTGCTTTGGGACCCTTGAGTGCAATGGAATAGCAGAATAACCATCTGTACAGCATGTTCTTCTGCTGCGGTGAGAGAAAGCACAGCCGGTACTTTTGTGGTGCACACGTCCTATTGGCCAGTCAGTTCCTTCATCTTCCCTGTTGGGCAGCACTGATGGGAAAGGGCCATAGCTCAGAGGTAGAGAATCTGCTTTGAATGCAGAATGTCTCAGGTTCAATTCCCGGCATCTCTCCTGTCCGGCCTGGGACTAACTCTCCCTGGCCGAAGAATTGATGCTTTTGAATTATGGTGCTGGAGGAGACTCTTGAGAGTCCCATGGACTGCAAGAAGATCAAACCTATCCATTCTGAAGGAAATCAGCCCTGAGTGCTCACTGGAAGGACAGATCCTGAAGCTGAGGCTCCAGTACTTTGGCCACTTCATGAGAAGAGAAGACTCCCTGGAAAAGACCCTGATGTTGAGAAAGATGGAGGGCACAAGGAGAAGGGGATGACAGAGGACAAGATGGTTGGACAGTGTTCTTGAAGCTACCATAATGAGTTTGACCAAACTGCGGGAGGCAGTGGAAGACAGGAGGGCCTGGAGTGCTCTGGTCCATGGGGTCAGGAAGAGTCGGACACGACTAAATGACTAAACAACAACAAATCCCCTTACCAGCAAGAAACTGAATCACTACATTAGCTACAGGGGGAAGGGGAGAGAGACAGACACAGCAAACCTAAATATAAGCATCTTGGATAATTAAGGCTTTATTATTGCAAGATTATATATAAAGGAGCCACAGCAGAATTTTCACCATCCTCCTCCCAACATTGCAACGTAAGTGGAGGAAATACAAGCCAATGAAACCGGCTCTCTCCCGTGCGGTCAGACCTTTCCTTTCTCTAACAATTGCATATCCACTGAGATCTTGATTGCACTGAAAGTGCAGTAAAAACAGTGTTTATTTGAGGGTCATAAAACTGCTCCTGCAATGGAGGGGAGGTGGGTGTTTGAAGTCATGAACACCAGCCAATTGGAGCTGTGCACAGGGGCATTCTACTTCAAACTCACAAAAGGGATATTTTGTGAGCGGTAACGCAAAGCAAAAAGGGTTCAGCTGAACGTAACATGGTAATATGCTTCTGGAGCAAAATGTTGTGCGCTTGTATAATCTTATTCACATCCAGGACATTCTTCTGGCAATCATATCTTTACTAATTAAGCCAAAGCATGGCCATGAATGCAGCCCCTTCACTCCTCCCATTGCTGTGAGCAGCAATTAAACCCAGAAACCTCTAATTAATTAACCACAATTCACATTTCATCTGAACCAGGGAACTATAATTACCAGCTTTGGAGCAAACCAGGACATTCAACCCAACAGCTTGGAAGTTGGTTTAATATCCTGGCTTGTTCCAAATCTGGTCACCATTGTTTCCTGGTTCGGACAAAGCAGAAACTATGGTTAATCAGAGACTTTGTGGTTTAACTGCCGCTTATACAGAGAGAAAAGTTATTGGGTCCCAGTGAAGGCTGGATTAAGTACATGAGACAAGGGATCCCATCCATATTTTCCCTTAGAAAAGGTTCACATTTAACCATCAGGCCACCCATCAAAGGCAGAGGAGCAGTAAAAACAAACTGGCAATTTTACTAACACCTCATCCCTGTCACTTTCGGGGAAGCCCTGTTCTAAAACGTTCCAATTTCTTCCATTGGAAAGCTTAAATAATAACCTACAGTCTATGCACAGAGGAGGAGGCGAAGGCCTGTGATTAATGTGCCTTATAAATCCTAAAGGAATGAAGAGGTTAAGTAAGCGGCGGTTGCCAAGAATTACACTAATGTAGTTATGCATTAAAATCAGTGTTGCTCACTCAGGCTCCCTAATCGCAGCTATATTTCCAAGAAAACCCTGCCAACCTCGTGCTTTATACTTCATTAACTGTACCGAAGAGAAAGCCAGTATGCTATTCAAAAAGAGCTGAGTTATACGAGCCGAGCGCCCTGCTCCCCGAGTCCAGCCAGACCTCGAGAAAAGGCTTTGAGTAGAAAGGTCTTTCTGGATCAAACAACCATCACTTGTGACAGAGGTGAGGGCATCTGTTTCCTTTGGAGAGCTGTGTACCAGGGGTGGGCGAGGTCAGTGGGAAAAGTGGGTGGACCTATGAATGTTCATTTCATCTCTCTCTCTACCCACCAGCAAGGCAAGGAAGAAGCAAATTAGATTTCTAGCCAGGCAAAACAGGCATGACATACAGCAGGAGTGCGTCTCCAGCATGTTGAAAGAAAAGAGCAGTGATATATATATATATATATATATATATATATATATATATATATATATAATGAGTTGGAAAAAAATGTTTAAAATAACTTTAATTTTTTAAAAAAAGCCAGAGGCTTCTTTATTAGGAATTGCAGGTCTGATACAGTGGTACCTCGGTTTACATACGCTTCAGGTTACAGATTCTGCTAACTCAGAAATAGTACCTCAGGTTAAGAACTTTGCTTCAGGGTGAGAACAGAAATCGCGCGGCGGCAGCGGGAGGCCCCATTAGCTAAAGTGCTGCTTCAGGTTAAGAACAGTTTCAGGTTAAGAACGGACCTCCAGAACGAATTAAGTACTTAACCCGAGGTACCACTGTATTCCAAGGGAGCAGAGACCAGCCTTGCCTCTACCTGACGCAACATTCGCACTGGCGTCTCTTGATGTAACACAGCCCAAGGCAACATCCCACCAGGACTCCTCTGCCCCCTCAAGCTTTTCAGGGGGTCCTGAGCCCCATCCCAGCAGACACTGGAATGACTGTAGAGACCTCAACCCCATCGAGTTTGTGCACCCAACTCCAATTTGTGTAGGGTTTACTCCTTAGCTGTTTCTTCCCCCAAAGATAACCCGCACGACAGTGGAGATAATCCCCATCTGCTTTTCCAGGCAAAACCCATCCAAAACTGCTTACAAACAAAGAAAAATATGTACGGGGGGGGGGATCAAGTGACAAATTCTTGTTTCCAGTTCTATATGTTGGCATACCAATGTTCGTTGGACTGGTCATGTTGTGTGGATGCCTGATTATCGTCTTCAAAAGCAGCTACTCTCTTCCGAACTTAAAAATGGAAAGCATAATGCTGGTGGTCAACAAAAGAGGTTTAAAGGGAAATCTTAAAAAATGTAGTACAGTGGTGCCCCGCAAGACGAAAATCATCCGTTCTGCGGGTGCCTTCGTCTTGCAGGGATTTTCGTCTTGCGGAGTACCGCTTATCAGCTGATCAGCTGATAAGCGGTAACTGACAGATAAGCGGCTTAGCGGATTAGCGGATAAGCGGCAATTTACAGATAAGGAGCTTAGCGCCTTTAAGAAAAGGCAAAAAAAGAAGGGAGACCACGGAAAAAAATTCGTTTTGCGAGTAAGCTCCATAGAAAACTTTGTCTTGCGAAGCGGAAAAAATATCGGAAAGCCCTTTCGTCTTGCGCGTTTTTCGTTTAGCGGGGCATTCGTCTAGCGGGGTACCACTGTATAAACACTAACAACTGGGAAACACTGGCCTGCGAGCGCTCCAGTTGGAGAACAGCCTTTACCAAAGGTGCCATGGGTTTTGAAGACACTCGAACTCAGGACGAAAGGGAGAAATGTGCTAAGAGGAAGACACACTTGGCAAATCCACACCGTGATCAACTCCCACCCTGAAACCTATGTCTCCAGTGTGGAAGGACGTATGGATCCAGAATTGGCCTCCACAGTCACTTACGGACTCACTGCTAAAACCCTGTTTTGGAAGACAATCTTACTCGGCTACAAGTGATAGAAGAAGAAGAAGAAGAAGAAGAAGAAGAAGAAGAAGAAGAAGAAGAAGTAGTAGTAGTAGTAGTTATGGTTTGTGAATCCATCATGCTGAAGGGTCTGAAAAAACAAGCATGGCTGAGAATACTTTGATTCCACTGGCTTTAAAAAACAAAATATGTGTGGTGAGCTCTTCTGGGCTAAGAGCCTCTGGGAAATCCAGTGCTTTCATATATCAGGGGATGGCGCTCAAGGTCTTTGCCCAATTTGGCCTTGGTTGCCTTGGCTTTCAGATGCCAAGCTCTCAATTCGTTTGCAATGTTCTCGGGACTGATTTGGTGCTTCCTGAACCAGATACAACAAGGTTAACCGGCAGCTTTGAATGCCAAGGAACAGATGGCGGTGCAGGCAAGGCCGGAATGTGCAGGCAACATTTCCTGGCTGTCAAGCCAGCTGTAAAGTCCAGCTGCTCAGGAAAGCTGCCACAGGAGAGGGTGCTCAGAAAGAAACGAAAAGCAGGAGAAACTGGAGATGTACAGAGCAGGCATAAGGAGGAGCCACGTAGACTGTCTCTTCTAAGCCAAGGGCTAAAAAAGATTGGAGGTACAATCCCCAACACCTCCAGGTCAGTGTTAGAAACTCAGATATAAAAGCTAAGCTCCAAATGGCTCCTTAAACCAACGTTATGTCTAGTTGCCATTTTGGGGCAAGATGGCTCTAAAATCTTATTTTTTAAAGATGGACTGACTGTGATTGATTCTCAGTTATATAATATAATAGTAATAATTTATTATTTATACCCCGCCCATCTGGCTGGGTTTCCTCAGCCACTCTGGGCGGCTTCCAAGTGAATATTAAAAACAATACAGCATCAAACATTAAAAACTTCTCTAAACAGGTGTGCCTTCAGTTGTCTTTTAAAAAGTAAAATAGTTGCTTATTTCCTGGACATCTGATGGGAGGGCGTTCCACAGGGCAGGCACCACTACCGAGAAGGCCCTCTGCCTGGTTCTCTGTAACCTCACTTCTCACAGCGAGGGAACCGCCAGAAGGCCCTAGGCACTGGACCTCAGTGTCCGTGCCGAAAGATGGGGTGGAGACGCTCATTCGCTCCTTCAAGTATACTGGACCCGAGGCTGTTTAGGGCTTTAAAGGTCAGCACCAACACTTTGAATTGTGCTCGGAAACGTGCTGGGAGCCAATTCATGAACTTTGAACATCAAGCTAGTTCAGATGACAACCGTGAGCTACGTTAAAAGCTTTGAGAACTTGGTTGCGGGAGCCATTTGGCACCTAGCTTATATATCTGAGTTCCTAACACTGCCAAACACTCTTTACTAGACTATGAAGCTGTCAACCAGGGCCAGAGCCTTTTCAGCTCTGGCCCCGGCCTGGTGGAACGCCCTATTGCAGGGGATCAGGACCCTGCGGGATTTGACATCTTTCTGCAGGGTCTTCAAGACGGAGCTGTTCCGCCTGGCCTTTGGGCTGGACTCAGCCTAATCCCCCCTCCCCCCTCATTTTTTTTTAATGGAACCCCTTAGATGGTATTTGTGTATAAATTTTCCCTCGGCTCTTTTTGCTGGCCCATGTAGGACCAGCATGGATAGTTGGCCCGGGTGAAATTTTGACGTTTTCTCCCCTTATGGCTTTGATCTATGGGCTACCACTAAAACGAGGCTGCATTTTAAACTGTATTCCAACTTATATTTTAATCAACTGTTTGTTTGTTGTTTTGTTTTGTTTTTAATGTTTTTACTGTATTTATATTCAGTGTCAGTCGGGGAGGGCGGGGTATAAATAAAATTTTATTTATTTATTTATTTATTTATTTATTATTAATTATTATTATTATTATTATTATTATTATTACTATTATGGCTGTTGTTGTTGTTGTTGTTGTTGTTGTTGTTGTTATTATTACTATTACTATTATGGCTGGGACAGCCAAGGCAGTGCCTTCCAGAATTTGCAGGACTCCGATTCCCATGAGGACCAGCCAGCATGGCCAATGGTTAGTAATGACAGGAAGTGTAATCCACATCCTAAGGAGCGTACCGTGCTGGCGACCCCTGCCGTAAGGCAACCAGGCTACTGCAATTCTAAGCACATGTACATGGAAGTCAGTCCCACTGAAAACAAGGTTACTGTTATATCATCAGGACACCGAGTGTTGAAAATGCCAGTGAGGCCCAAGGACAATGAGAACAAGCTTTTCTCTGTTTTCTTTTCTATCTTTCCAGATGGCAAACCCCCCCAGAAAACATATACTTTGCCTTTTAACGTGCTCAAGTGCTGCAAATGTGGCTTCTCACAAGAGCACTGTGCAGCCTTTGGCAATCTCAAGTGTTCTTGGAAAACCTGCTTTTTCAGTAGAAATTCCGAGGCTGCGTGGTGACAGATCGCTAACTGCAAGGGGAAACACTCTATTTCGTCTTCTCAGAGTGCTCCGTGTCTGGCAAACCACCCCACCAGAAAACAGCTTCCTATTTTAAAAGCGAAGGCTACAGTCTATTAAGTGGGCTTTGCTCCATTTAAGTCGGTTGGCCACGTTCCCTGGCAAGATCACAAATCCAAGTACAAGACGTTTAACTACAAGCCTTGAATTGTTAGCCTGCTGTAATGATGTGAATTGTATTCAGCTTGTATTCAGCTTGGGGCTCCTCTGTGAGAACGGGACACTTGACCAGACGGCTCCTGTGTTCTTATGTCTTATCAAGACAGAAGTACTGTTTTGGGGGGACAGGGGGCAGGCTGGTGTGGAGGACTCCCTGGTCCTGAATGGGGTAACTGTGCCCCTGAAGCACCAGGTGTACAGCCTGGGAGTCATTTTGGACTCACAGCTGCCCATGGATGCGCAGGTCAATTCTGTATCCAGGGCAGCTGTCTACCAGCTCCATCGAGTACGCAGGCTGAGACACTACCTGCCCGTGGCCTGTCTCACCAGAGTGGTGCATGCTCTGCTTATCTCTCGTTTGGACTACTGCAATGCACTCTACGTGGGGCTACCTTTGAAGGTGACCCAGAAACTACAACTAATCCAGAATGCGGCAGCTAGACTGGTGGCTTGGAGCGGCCGCTGAGACCATATAACACTGGTCCTGAAAGAACTTCATTGGCTCCCAGTACGTTTCCGAGAACAATTCAAAGTGTGGGTGCTGACCTTTAAAGCCCTAAACGGCCTCGGTCCAGTATACTTGAAGGAGCGTCTCCACCCCCATCATCCAGCCCGGACACTGAGATCCAGCACTGTGGGCCTTCTGGTGGTTCCCTTCCTGCAAGAAGTGAGGTTACAGGGAACTTCTCACTGCAAGAAGTGAAACAAAGGTGGGGTGGATGTCTGTGGGTGCGGGTGAGTGCCCTGCTCGGAGGGAACAGCTGACTGCAGCCCTGAACAGATGGACTCCTTTTAGGAGGGGTGGTGCACTGCAACAATTAGTTGCAGACCTCACTTGTATTCCCTTGTAGTTCCCACACCCTGCTGTCCAGGAGAGCATGTATTCATAGAATCACAGAATTGTAGAGTTAGAAGGGACCCTGAGGGTCATCTAGTCCAACCCCCTCCAATGCCAGGAATCTCAGCTAAAGCATCCATGACAGATGGCCGTCCAACCTCTGCTTAAAAACCTCCAAGGATGGCAAATCAAGTTGATGGACTGTGCCGAAATGGGAAGCTCAGGAACCAAGAAGACAATAAAAAAATTTTAAAAGGGAAATGTTTATAATGTATATACAAAATCATTGCAAATGGGTCAAAACATTAGCAGGATTCTAAATACACTTGCAATGTAATAGTACAGATAATTTAGGAAGATGAAAAATTGGAGAAGTATTGATATGCAGTTGAAAACAGAATTAGGAGGACTCATGGATGGGATGTGGGGGGGAGTCAGGAGATTCAGATTAATCTCGATATGTGGAATTTGTATGATCTTTCGATGGAAGTTTATTTTCTTTCTTTTTCTTTTTTTTCATTTGTCCATTTTGGAAAATCACATAAAAAATTTTTAAAAAAAACACCTCCAAGGATGTAGAGTTCAGCAACCGGTCTTCCGAATCGTTAGGAGCTCTCTCATTTAACACACACATTTATTTCCCTTTCTTCTCCCTGCTACCCTTTTTAAATGAATGCCGGAGCTCTGAAGGTCTCGTCTCGTTCCCGATCTATCACACCTCCAACATTACAGTGCCAGAGAGAGAGAGAGAGAGAGAGAGAGAGAGTCAGCACTTTTGCTTTTGCTCATTAAGAACCTCAAGGGGGAGCAAGAAGTAGCAGTCGACAGCCTTTGATATTCCCCATAAATGCAAAAAGAAAAAAGAGAAAGAAATGGGAAGGAAAGGGAGCCACGCTCTCAGTCAAACAAAGGAGTTATAAAATTAGACGTTTGGAATAAAACTATTGAAGAATGCCTTGGGAGCACACACCGTCTAATAATTCATACCTGTTAAGCTGTACTGAAGCATCCCGCCTGGTTTTTGTGAATCATCCCAGAGTAGAATGACCCACATAATGGTTTTGGGGGAAGAGAAATAGAAAAAGAAGAAGAGTTTGGATTTGATATCCTGCTTTATCACTACCCGAAGGAGTCTCAAAGCGGCTAACATTCTCCTTTCCCTTCCTCTCCCACAACAAACACTCTGTGAGGTGAGTGAGGCTAAGAGACTTCAGAGAAGTGTGACTGGCCCAAGGTCACCCAGCAGCTGCATGTGGAGGAGCGGGGAAGTGAACCCGGTTCACCAAATTACGAGTCCACCGCTCTTAACCACTACACCACACTGGCCCTACACCAATAATGGAAGCAAGTGATATGGATTGAGCACATCATGTCTTTCTACATCCCACACAGCCACCTGGGGAAAGACTGAAACCATAGAATCATAGAGCTGGAAGGAAACCAGGTGTTATGTACTGAAGTTCTCACCCTGGGCCAGCAGGGGGATACTGTAGATAGTTTTCACTCAGGTCCACATATGCAAATAGGGGATTGAAAGTGACATTCAGTGATTGGCTAGTTACAGAAAGTTGCTGCTGTAGCGTTGTAGTGGAACTCTATATTAGCAGGCTGGCTGAACCCTTCAGTTCAGTTCTGTTCTGGCCTCTGAATAAACAAGAGCTGTTTTGAAGAATCGCTGTGTCATCTGATAAGTTCACTCACAACTAAACACCAAGCGTCATCTATTCCAACCCCCTTCAATGCAGGAATCTCAAATCATCCAGGGCAGATGGCCGCCCAACCTCTGCTTAAAAACCTCCAAGGAAGGAGAGTCCACGACCACCCAAGGGAGACACTGCCACTGTAAAACAGCTGCTACTGTTAGAAGGTTTTTCCTTATGTTTGGTCGGAATCTCCTTTTGCGTAACTTGAAGCCATTGGTTCAGGTCCTACCCTCCGGAGCAGGAGAAAACAAGCTTGTTCCCTCTTCCCCTTTAGATCAGGGATAGGCAACCTAAGGCCCATGGGCCACAAACAGCCCATTTAACCAGCCCATGAGCCACCCCCGAACCAAGCTGCCCGCTCGGCGAGTTCCCACGCGCTGCGCTAAACCGGAACAACACGATGTGGGGACTCGCTTCCGCGGCGCGAACTGGCCCAGGCGAGGTAAACCTTGCTGACCCCTGCTTTAGATATTTGAAGGTGCCTATCGTCTCTCCTCTTTTCCAGAATAAATGCAGAGGGAGGAAGGGGGAACTTAACACCAACAAGAATAAGGTTACGCCAGGCATGTTCATTACTATGTGTTACAGCTTGGGAGGGGGAACAGACAAAGTGTGGGATGTGATACATAAGAAGCAGTCAAGTACAACATTCCTTGTTTTCCTAGAGTGGACATGCGGGGGAATGTTTGGTCCAGCCAGTCGAAAACTTCCTGTTTCCTCCTGGCTGGAACATCCTTCCTTTGCATGTGACTAGAGGTGGGCGTGACCTTACCTGTTCAGGTAACCAAAAGGACAAGGCACGCAGCACACTCTCTCTTTGACTTCCTCTGTTGTTGGAGCAGCTTTTTAGCTAGAAAATCTATCTCATATGGGATAATATAATATAATATAATATAATATAATATAATACAATATAATCTATCCCATATGGGATAGATCCACATGTATATATCTGTAACTAAGTCTGCCTTCAGGGATCCCACTGTGAACTCAAAGCTCATCAGCAGAGCATCTGTTTGGCACACAGAAGGTGCCATGTTCAATCCCTGGTGTTGCCAGGTAGGACTATGAATGCCTTCTGGAAGAAGGTACAGGGTTATAAAGACTAGGACTAGCCACCTGAGAAACAGTTTCTACCCAAATGCGATTTTGGTTTTAAACGCATTGTAAGGAGTCTGTATGGGAGTATATTGTATTGAAAAATGGGGTAACGTTTTTAGGGGGCTAACCAGGTTGGGATAGCTGGGATAGCAGGCTTGTTGGGTTTTGAATGTCTTATATAGATTTTTCAATTTCATTGTTCTATATGGGACAATGACAATAAAGATTATCATATTGTATTGTATCGTAAATGCTGTTCTCACAGTGGCCAACCAGAGGCCACTGCGGGAAAGCTGCAAGCAGAACCCAAACACAACACCGCTCTTCCTTCTTGTGGATTCCAACAACTGGAATTCAGAAGCATCACTGCCTCCAACTGTAGAAAAGAAACATGGCCTCCATGAATTTGTCTCCTTCTCTTTTAAAGCCATCCAAGTAAGGTGGCCACCACTGCACCCTGCAGCAGCGAATTCCAGAGGTTAACTATGCATGGCATTCCACATAAGATAAGACAAGCCCCAGCTCTGCCGTCCCGTCTCCACTTCGGAACTGACAAGGCCATCCATTAAGCGTCACGGACTGATAAAGGAGAGGGCTTTGTTTATACAGCTGGGTTCCTGTTATACATTGGCTCAAGTGCTCAAGTTAATGTTTTTTAGCTAATGGACCCTTGGAGAAGGAAAAATGGGGATTTGGGGGCCCGTTTCAGACTGACTGCACAGTCAGGCTTTAGATTTGGGAGACCCATTCCTTCACCACCCTCCAAAATGTTAAGATTTGTAGGTTCCCAGTAAGATCCCAAATCTACGAAGACAGATTCCTGGGCTGCTACCACCAATCTCCTTTTTTTAACCCTGGTGGAACCATCATGACAACATCAACATCCTTCCTCAGATGTACCCCAGAGCCTATAAGTTACTGGATCGCCATCCTGATAAATAATCGGCAAGACGTGAACACCAACTGTACCCTTAGGAAATGATTCAGGCTTAAAATCCTCGCACTGCACAGCAGCTGGGAGCCTGATCCACTTCTCCGTCAACTGAGAATAGACGCGCATCCCAGAAACATCTGTTAAAATGTCAGCCTACTGTCACAAACTGCATCGGAAGAGCTAAATGTCAAAGGAATCCGCTTTTGTTTCTTTGCAGAGAATCCCAGGAAAAAGCAATTAAGATGAAGCGAGTAAACATTCGCCAAGTAGGTAACCTGAAGTGGAGGACAAAGACTGCAAGACTGCTCAAGTGTCCCCTTTAAGAAGGCAAAGCTACGGTGCATGGACTGTTTTGGGATTCAGAATTGTGGCTCAATTTGAGAATTCCATGCTTCTAATGGCAGAGATACCCAACATGGTGCTCTCTAGCTGGTGCTAGATGACAGCTCTCATCATTCCTGACCAGGGGTGGGGGAGAAATTCGATTCAGTTCACCGTTGCAGGCAAACCTACTTAATTTGCCCTTTCTAAAACACTTAACACAGCTATCCTTTGAAATTCACATTTCTCTGAAGTTCTTGATGCAATTCTTCAACCAATGTTTAAAGCTAAAGGTACCCCTGACCATTAGGTCCAGTTGCAGACGACTCTGGGGTTGCGCGCTCATCTCGCTCTATAGGCCGAGGGAGCCGGCGTTTGTCTGCAGACAGCTTCCGGATCATGTGGCCAGAATGACTATGCTGCTTCTGGTGAACCAGAGCAGAAACACCGTTTACCTTCCCACAGGAGCGGTACCTATTTATCTACTTGCACTTTGACGTGTTTTCGAACTGCTAGATGGGCAGGAGCTGGGACCGAACAACGGGAGCTCACCCCGTCGCGTGGATTCGAACTGCCTACCTTCTGATTGGCAAGCCCTAGGCTCTGTGGTTTAGACCATAGTGCCACCTGTGTCCCTGTTTACAAAATGTTTACAAAAGTGCAAATATTAGAGGGGGTGTGTGGATCAAACTGACTATATTGTGAAATTATCATACAAAAAAGCATTGTTATTGTCTGCAAAAAAAAATTACATACTTTGGTCAAAATTGCATACATCAATGTGTGTATTAGGAGAAATTCGCACTTAGATGCTGGTGGATTTTCATTCAGACTTTAAAAGCAACACACAAATTGCTGCAGACTTGTGGAGAACTGAACTAAAGATTAGACAAAGAGAGAGAAATAGACAGAGAACAAAACTGACAGATCCATCCATCCCTATTCCTGACTACTGACCATGCTGGCTGGCGGGGTTTGGGAGCTGAACAACACCTGGACGGCAATGCACTGTCTACCCCCTGCCCTAAAATCCTTCTTTCACTGGGTAAGATATGGCAGCAGGAGAAAAGCCAATGAGGGGCGATTCGCTCATCAGCGGAAAAGGCCACACAAACTCCAAGTAAAGAGGTACCCCTGACCATTAGGTCCAGTCGCGGACAACTCTGGGGTTGCGGTGCTCATCTCGCTTTATTGGCCGAGGAAGCCAGCGTACAACTTCCGGGTCATGTGGCCAGCATGACCAAGCCGCTTCTGGCGAACCAGAGCAGCGCACGGAAACGCCGTTTACCTTCCCGCCGGAGCGGTACCTATTTATCTACTTGCACTTTGACGTGCTTTCGAACTGCTAGGTTGGCAGGAGCTGGGACCGAGCAATGGGAGCTCACCCCGTCGTGGGGATTCGAACCGCCAACCTTCTGATCAGCAAGTCCTAGGTTCTGTGGTTTAACCCACAGTGCCACCCGCATCCCTAAGCAAACTCCAAAGAAGATTGCAATTCATGAACACTAACTCCTGCACTGGCCTTTGGAAAGGCCGGGTTTAGTGAAGTCCTTGACGCTATGTTTTGGAAGCAACCCTATGCCAGAAGACAGCAGCTGTAATGAATTAAAAGCTACACAGATGCCCTCCATCCCCAGGCGCTACCCTTATGAAAAGAAGATTTCTCCCCATCCAGCCTATTCTCTCCGTTCCGTATCCAGCCTACGTGCACTCAGGCTGTGCTCACAGTACATTAGCTCCAGCCTAGAGGAATCCCATATTTCAATGCCTCTTTGTACAGGCGAGATGCTTTTGCGCAAAAGCCCAGGAGATACAACTGTTGTGCAGCCTGTTACGGCAAGGCATCCATCAACTTCGCCCGTACTTAGCCACTGAATCATCACCAGGGGCGACTGCAGCCTTGGCTGCGCAGTTCCTGCTCCGTGCTGTGCAAGAAGCCTTCCATCACGTATGTACAGAAATGGGTGCCTTCCCCCACCTCGGCGCTTCCGTAATTTGCACACACGCAAAGAGGAAAGATGAACCCTTCGACATCATCGTTGCAATAAAATAAAATAACATGGACTCACCGTTCATCCCATTGTAGAGGCCTCGGTGATGGGGAGAGAGGTCATCCGTCACCGGCCTCCTTAAGGTGCCTTCTCTGCTGCTGCTGCCCCCCAAGTGCTTGAGGTGGTCCGGGCTTCCGCCATAGTGCTGCTTGAGATGTTCGGGGCTGGTGCCCCTCGCTTTCGGGAGGTGCTCGGAGCTCCCGCTCAGAGCGTGTTTGTGGAGAAGTTCGGGGCTTCCGCCGCCAGCGCTGTGCTTCTGGTGTTCCGGGCTGCCGCCGGGCCTGTGTTTCTGAAAGTGTTCGGGGCTGCCACTCAACAAGTGCTTCGGCAGCGTTTCCGGACTGCTGCAGCTGTGCTTCTGCTGCTCCACAGACCCCTTTCCAAGAGTCTTGTGATGCTCCGGGCTGGGTCCTTTCAGGTGTTTCTGGTGATCGGGGCTGCCAGAGCCGCGGGGTTTGTGGAGGTGTTCGGGGCTGGCGCTGCGGTGTTTCTGATGCTCGGGACTCCCCTCGCTCCTCGCCTTCTGGAGGTGCTCAGGACTTGAGTTCGGGTGGTGCTTGTGGTGGTCAGGGCTGTCCGTGCTGCCGGTGCTGGAGGTGCTGCTGCCGTCTCCAACGTCCCTGATGAAGGCGCTCGTGGCATTGAGCTGGCAGAGGCTGGCCTGGCTGTCGATCGAGTTTCGGCAACCGGCAACACCACCCTTCTCCTCGTCCAGCAGGACGCAGAGCTCCTTCAGCTCCAGGTTCTCCTTCACCACCTCCTCCTGCCGAACTTCCAGCTCCTTCAGCTTCTGAAGATACAGGGACACCTCCTTGTGCATGACGCCCGCGCTGTACCGGCCGAGCCTCTGCCACTCGCGGGAAACCTTCTTGCCTTTCTGCCGGTCATCGTCCAAGAAGCAGCAAAGGTCTCGCAGCTCCTGGTTGTCCTCCTGAAGTTTCTGGTTGATGTCCTTCAAAAGAGAGAGGAGCAAAGAGAGAAAACAATAGGTTAGCAAGGGGAAGACTCTCCTCTGATCAACATCCATGTCTCACGGGAAACAAGCTGAAGCTAAACACAGAGGAATATTACAAGCTTTTCCACCTGCCATTCCCTCCCACACAGAATCACAGAGATGGAAGAGACCCCAAGGATCATCTAGTCCAACACCCTGAACTGTTGCTGCTGTTGGCATCCATCTGTCTCAGGAGACAGTCAAAGAGTGTGCCTTCAGAGGTGAAGTCAAACGGTTGGAAAATTACAGCCCTGCTGTGGCTGTAGAGACTGACTGATACAGGAGAGACATTTTTAGTTGCAACTGGGGCAGATGAAGGCATCAGGCCATGCTGATGCAGATGCACCTTCATCATCATAATAATATTTATTATAATAATATTTACTACCCGTCCATCTGGCTGGGTTTCCCCAGCCACTCTGGGCGGCTTACCATAAAAAATGGTAAAACATGAGACATTTGTTTTATCATTAGACATTTCCCAATACAGGGTTGCTTTCAGATGTCTTCTAAAAGACAAATAGTTGTTTATTTCCTTGACATCTGTAAGTAAGCAAGCAAGTAAATTTTTATTTATACCCCGCCCTCCCCACCCCAACCCCACAAAAGGCTAAACAACTTAATTTCTTAATTTTGGGTTTAAAAAATAGGGGTCGTCTTATACACGGAAAAATACGGTACATCTTGAATTGTAGAAATTGTAATCAATCACTGAAAATTAAATTTAAAACTCTTTTAAAAGCACGTAATGTTTAGAGGATTGTTGCAAATGATGTTTTGCTACTTGAAAGTGCAAACTGGGCCGCCAGTGTGCTAGAATCACTCCAGAGGAAGTTCTACTGCATCTTCGAAACAAACAAAAAAGTTAGGATAGTCCATCTTTACGGTTCCTTTTAAGCTGCAGACCGCTGGCCTTTACTGCAGAAATATATTTTGGGCCAATACAAACTCAGTACAGTCAAGGTTTATAAAAAAAAAAATAATAATAATACCAGTGACTATCCTTTTGTAGAAAGAATTCCAGGAAGAATAATCAGTGGGTGATAAAACGCGAGCTTAACTCAAC
Source organism: Podarcis raffonei (assembly GCF_027172205.1). Lineage (NCBI taxonomy): Eukaryota > Metazoa > Chordata > Lepidosauria > Squamata > Lacertidae > Podarcis > Podarcis raffonei. Next base: position 113,631,663 of record NC_070604.1, on the reverse strand, counting down.
AGCCCACCCTTAGGAAGAAAAATCTATGAAGCTTTTCTATCTTCCTTGTAAAATGGGTAGAGGAACAGATTTAGCCTGTCTTCCAGCTACAGTGTTAAATAAAGCTTCTGCTACCTACCTTTTTTCTCTAGGAGAAAGAACAATATCGGGAGAGCCAGAGGTAGGAATTGAGGCTAATCCCTCTTTTCCCCCTCTTCTATCAAAACCTTTCAAGACTCCAGTGAGGAGGGAAAAAACCAAGCAGAATTTGCAAACTACTGTACAGGAGAGCCTGGCTTAACTTCTTAGTATCCCACCAAGTTATACTCAAAAGTAGATCTATTGAAATCAGTGGACTACAGGGAGCTGATTACAAAATTAGCTCTCATCTCTAATCCCTATTGAATTTAATTAAGCTTACTCCCAGGAAAGTGGGGTTAGAATATAGTTCCTGTCTGCACAGCGCTGCGGCCAAGACTTGCGGCAAAAGCAGAATCACAGAAGGTGAAAGAATGGGTTTCTGTGCAGTCAGTTTAAAACTGACTCGAACCCCCCCCCTTTTCTTCTTAGCATTTCTAAAATGCATAAACTTGAGCTCTTGAGTCAAAAGGCTCAGCTGTATAAACAAATGCTCAGAGCCCTCTCCTTTATCAGTTTGTGACAGCAAGCAAAGCCTTGACTGTACCAGTAGAACAGAGAAGACACGTCTGTGCCTTATCTTACGTCCTGACCACAAAAACGCACAGACCCAGTCTGGGAACAGCGCCAGAGTGTGTTCTCGGAGATGATGACCTCTTGCTCCAAGATAAGAGTAGGAACAGGAAGATCCTTTTATGGTCAGAAGTACAGGAAGAAGAAGAAGAAGAAGAAGAAGAAGAAGAAGAAGAAGAGGAAGAGTTTGGATTTGATATCCCGCCTTTCACTCCCTTTAAGGAGTCTCAAAGCGGCTAACATTCTCCTTTCCCTTCCTCCCCCACAACAAACACTCTGTGAGGTGAGTAGGGCTGAGAGACTTCAAAGAAGTGTGACTGGCCCAAGGTCACCCAGCAGCTGCATGTGGAGGAGCGGAGACGCGAACCCAGTTCCCCAGATTACGAGACTACCGCTCTTAACCACTACACCACGCTGGCATAAAAGGGAATACCCTTTTATGGTTAAGAATACCAGAGCAGGAACATATGTGATGTCAACCTGCGTACATAGGCTGACGTGGTTGGATTTCTGGGGAAGGAGGGAGAGGGTGCCTGGAGGATATATATACTGCATGAAATTTCTCATTTCTTTGGACTTGCTGTGGACTGACCACGCAAGTGCCTTCTGCTATTGGGAGAGCATAATAAACTCTTTCTTGGAACCAACCCTCGGTGTCATTTGACTTCCTTCCCTCCCTTCCGGGAGCAATGCAGAGGGGGGCGGGGTTCGAGTCAGTTTTAAACTGACTGCACAGAAACCCATTCCTTCAAAGGGACTCTGAGGTTCATCTACTCCAATCTCCTGCAATACAGGAATATGCAGTTGTCCAATACGGGTACTGAACCTTGGTGTTAGTGGTGTTAAATATGCCTTAGGCCACAGCGGTAAGAGTATTGCTGGCTCAGAAACGGAAGCAAGAAGAAATACCGAATAAAGAAGAATGGCAGATAAAATAAATGGACTACGCAGAATTGGATAAAATGACAGGAAGGATTTGAAACCTGTGGGACCAGAGATTTACAGAATATTGGAAGAAATATACGAACTATTTGAAGAGCAATTGTAATCAACAAATTACGCTAGTAGGACTACAAGAAGTTTTGTAAGGAGAAATATATGAAATATTGCAAAGAAGAGAGATATTAGATATGAGATTTAAATGTAATAGTGAAAATAAGAAATGTAAATTAAGTAATTAGATTGGAAAATTTTCAGATGTGATTGATGCAACTCAGAAAAAATTGTATAAGAAGTTAAAGTATGTTTAATTATTGTTGAAAATGATACAGTGGTACCTCGGGTTAAGTACTTAATTCGTTCCGGAGGTCCGTTCTTAACCTGAAACTGTTTTTAACCTGAAGCACCACTTTAGCTAATGGGGCCTCCTGCTGCTGCCGCGCCACCAGAGCACGATTTCTGTTCTCATCCTGAAGCAAAGTTCTTAACCCGAGGTAATATTTCTGGGTTAGCCGAGTCTGTAACCTGAAGTGTATATAGCCTGAAGCGTATGTAACCCGAGGTACCACAATATGTTGAAAATTAATAATAAATTTATATATATATAAAAAATATGCCTTAGCCCAGGGGTCAGCAAACTAAGGTCTGAGGGTTGGATCAGGCCCAATTGCCTTCAGGATCCGGCCCGTGGACTGTCCTTGGATCGGCGTGGGAATTCTGTTCGTTCGGGCTGCGCCATTTCCATTTTTTCCCCCTCTCCCTCACACACACCACGGCGGCGCCTCCTCCCTCCCTCCTCCTGGCTTCTCCCTGCCCTGCCTAAAGGAGGAAGGGGGCTGGACTGAGCTGGCTGAATGCCATTTTAAGCAGCCCCTCTCCGGAGCCAGCCCTTTCACGCCACTCATCTTCCCGTTGCCACCGCTCCCCTGGTGCTCCTGTGGGCCAGAGAGCGAAGCGGACGAGCTCGCTCTGTCTACCCACAAGAAACAGCAGCAGTGGTGGTGGTGGCAGCCCCACGGAAGGTAAGCACAGTGGCTGGGGCTAGGGCTGGGGCTGAGGACTGCTTGCCCCCCTTGCCTCTTCTTCCAGCTCCCCCCCCCCCCCCGGTGCTGCTTCTCCTGCTCGCCACCACGGTCTGAGGGACACTGGACCAGCCCACGGATAAAAATAATTGCCAACCCCTGCCTTAGCCTTTAGTGTGAAGGTGTTTTAAAAGGGCATCAACAGGAGGGAAGCTAATAAAAATCAGGAGCGCATCAGGTAAAGGTAAAGGGACCCCTGACCATTAGGTCCAGTCGCGGACGACTCTGGGGTTGCCGTGCTCATCTCGCTTTATTGGCCGAGGGAGCAGGCGTACAGCTTCCGGGTCATGTGGCCAGCATGACTAAGCCGCTTCTGGCGAACCAGAGAAGTGCACGGAAACACCATTTACCTTCACGCTAGAGCGGTACCTATTTATCTACTTGCAGATTGATGTGCTTTCGAACTGCTAGCTTGGCAGGAGCAGGGACCGAGCAACGGGAGCTCACCCCGTCGCGGGGATTCGAACCGCCGACCTTCTGATTGGCAAGTCCTAGGCTCTGTGGTTTAACCCACAGCGCCACCCGCGTCCCCAGGAGCACAACATGGGGTTAATAATTACCAGGATCATTGTAAGGGGAAAGAATTATCAGGATCACAGCAGGTGTGGAGGGGGGAATGTAACATTTTCCTCCCCTGCTGTGATCCAGAAGATGGACTACTTAACCCTTCGGAAATTTTCCCATTCAAAACTGCCCTCCGCAGGCTCCTTTTTTCACTCCAAGAGATTCCCCATATTTCCGCCTTTGCAGGTGAAAAAAATAGCCTACAGAGGAGCATCTTGCATGCAGAGCATCCCAGGCTCAATATCAGCGTATCTCCAGAAAGGACTAGGAAGGTCCCCCTAGTCCTGAAACTCTGGAGAGCTGCTGCCGGCCAGTGTAGGCAGTCCTGAGCTCAGATGGGCCATTCGCTTGACTTGGTATCAGGCAGCTTCCTAGGTCTCCTGAAATGACCCAAGTGCAAAGTTCGGCAGCCGTTCCTTGTTCGCCCTTCCTCTTCCCAGCTGCCCTGCTTGTCGCCAGGTCAATTGAGTGCATCATTTCAAAGTTTTATATCCCTCCGCCGCCGCCTGGATCAATAGTCAGCCGGGGATGTCACTAAATATAACCACCCGGAAAGAGCTTTTTTGGGGAGGGAGGAGGGTGAAGATATATTTTTTTCCACCTTCCTTTCCACAGTTTATTCTCCTCTGCCTCTCTTGACAAGTGGGGACTGCATTAGGGTACAAGCACAGATAATAATCCGTACGGCCCATTAACTCAGCAATCCACTAACCATTTGCAAAGCAATCAAGATGACTTTTCTTCCTTTCTTTTGCCGCACATGCACAACCCACCAGAAGGAACTAGTATAAACAGATGTGGTATGAAGCTGGATCGGACTAGGCAAGAAGCAACAAGGAAGGGGAACCACTGGAACTGCATCAGAGGGCTATAGCAGGGAGATCAGGACAAAATATCTTGTAAAAGCCCGTTAAAGGATATGAGTTGTGGCATGCTAAAAGCCAACGGGAGAAAAGCAATGACAAACCTAGACAGCATCTTAAAGAGCAGAGACATCACCTTGCCAACAAAGGTCCATATAGTTAAAGCTATGGTTTTCCCAGTAGTGATGTATGGAAGTGAGAACTGGACCATCAAGAAGGTTGATCGCCGAAGAATTTATGCTTTTGAATTATGGTGCTGGAGGAGACTCTTGAGAGTCCCATGGACTGCAAGAAGATCAAAACTATCCATTCTGAAGGAAATCAGCCCTGAGTGCTCACTGCAAGGACAGATCCTGAAGCTGAGGCTCCAATACTTTGGCCACCTCATGAGAAGAGAAGACTCCCTGGAAAAGACCCTGATGTTGGGAAAGATGGAGGGCACAAGGAGAAGGGGACGACAGAGGACGAGATGGTTGGACAGTGTTCTCAAAGCTACCAGCATGAGTCTGACCAAACTGTGGGAGGCAGTGGAAGACAGGAGTGCCTGGCGTGCTCTGGTCCATGGGGTCAAAAAGAGTCGGACACGACTAAACGACTAAACAACAACAACAAAAAGCCAATGAGGCAAGCAACAAACTTTTTTCTTTTCTTTTTGCAAAGTCTTCTTAAAGCAGGGGTCAGCAAACTTTTTCAGCAGGGGGCCAGTCCACTGTCCCTCAGACCATGTGGGGGGCCAGACTATATTTGGGGGGGGATGAACGAATTCCTATGCCCCACAAATAACCCAGAGATGCATTTTAAATAAAAGGACACATTCTACTCATGTGAAAACACGCTGATTCCCGGACCGTCCGCGGGACAGATTTAGAAGGCAATTGGGCCGGATCTGGCCCCCGGGCGTTAGCTTGCCTACCCATGTCTTAAAGTCTACACATCCAAGTTGGGCGTGTGCTCTCCTGATCACCTAGAACACACAAGAATTCTCTCTAGGTGATCACACAGGGGAGCTTTACAAAAAGCTGGTGGTGTGTAGGTGTCTCTTTCACAACCACCAACATGGGAATCAAAGAGCTGGGAGGGACCACAAGGGTCATCTATTCCAACCCCCTGCAAAGCAGGAATCTTTTGCCCAACGTGGGGCTCAAACCCCTGACCCTGAGGAGGAACTATTTAAATGGGGAGAAGCTGTCTCTTTGCGGACCACAGTTCCTTTCCTGGATTCACGCAGGTGCTGTTAAGAGCAGGGTTCGAATCCCCACTCAGCCATGAAGCTCACTGCGTGACCTTGGGACAGGCACTGCCTCTCAGGTGAACCTACCTCGCAGGGATGTTGTGGCATTTAAATGAGATGGGAGAAAACCATGTACGGCACCTTGGATCTTCCTGGAGGAAAAGGTGGGATGTAAGGGCAATTGTGGTGCTGTGGGTTAAACCACAGAGCCTAGGACTTGCCAATCAGAAGGTTGGCGGTTCGAATCCCCGCAACGGGGTAAGCTCCCGTCGTTCGGTCCCTGCTCCTGCCAACCTAGCAGTTCGAAAGCACATCAAAGTGCAAGTAGATAAATAGGCGGGAAGGTAAATGGCGTTTCCGTGCGCTGCTCTGGTTCGCCAGAAGCGGCTTAGTCATGCTGGCCACATGACCCGGAAGCTGTATGCCGGCTCCCTCAGCCAATGAAGCAAGGTAAGCGCCGCAACCCCAGAGTCGGCCATGACTGGACCTAATGGTCAGGGCTCCCTTTACCTTTTAAGGGCAATCGTAGAATTGTAGAGTTGGAAGGGAACCCGAGGGTCATCTAGTCCAACCCTCTGCAATACAGGAATCGTTTGCCCAAAGTAGGGCTCAAACCCACGACCATGAGATTAAGGGTTTTATGCTCTACCGACTGAGCTATCTCCACTCAATCATGACTTAAACACCATAGGATGGAAAGGAAGTATTGGGGGACCATAAACTGCAGAGGACCACAGGGAGAGGTGAATGTTGCTCAAATAGTGCAGAAATAAGAGGTACTTGTTGTCGTCGTCATCACCATCACGTTTATTAATCCTTTCCCCCCTCCAAATGGGTCCAAACTTCAATATCTAAAACTCCTGGTAGAGGACAAGGATCTAGAGATCACGCTAAGGGTGGCCAAATTCTGTGCGACTGCCATAAAACTTAGGGAACAAGCTGTACTACCAAAATGATTAAGGTTTTAAATGACAATTTTAGGTTATATTTTAGTGATCAAGATTTAATATATATTTTTAACTGCCGCTGTATCTGAATTGTCTCTGTTATACCCAATTGCAATTCAACGTATTCCTGTTGTGTTTTATGATTTTCCTGATATTGAAAGTGAGCCAGAACTGGTCTGTGACCGTAATAATAAAATTCAATTCAACCCTTTCCCCCAAAAGATTGAGACATCATATAGCTCTCCACACACACACACAAAATCCCCTCCTTTAGCCTCACAACAACCCAGAAAATGACTAGCCTGAGTTAACCCCAGGAGCTTCACAGCTGAAGCGGGATTCAAATCTGGGGTTCCCAGCTATGTCTGACATCTGAATCGAACCACTACACTGCACTGCCTCATTTCAGCTGCTGGGGCTAAGCAGGTCTAGTCCCATGCATCTAACCTGGACCACGAAAGAGTAGGAAGATGTTCTATACAGACTTAGGCCATTGGCTCTACAGAATGCCAGGCTAGGAGGTTTTTTCCCCCCTCCAGACATTTTTTGGACTGGAAATGTCAGAGACTGGTGCAAGGGGCAGACAGAGAAGTTTCTTAGAGGAAGGGCAGGGTGGTAAGTAATAAACGAAGCCAGAGCAACATCTCAGGAGTGGCATATTCCCAGTTGCCACAGATTTCCCTGGTTTGGCACCAATATTTTTCAGCCGTCTATTATCAGTCTTGCCAAGTGCCCCTCATACTCCCAGCTCCCCTGAGCCAGCCAACGAACACCCCATTCCGACAGAGCATCTTTCCTCCGGGGTGGAATAGGCAAAGGAGGACGCATGTTTTAACTATGAAAAAAGAAGATCGTGTGGCAATGCAAATTCCACAGTGGAGAAATTCTTGCAGGCAAAAGCTCCTTAAGCAAACACAAGGGCCACTCTCCTACTCAGACATCATCTCCTGCAAAAAAATCCACTGTGCATTAAGGATTCCGATAATGGATTCCAAAGTGGATTTTCTCCCCAGATGGAAAAAAAGTTCCTAATAGTACAGTGGTACCTCAGGTTAAGTATTTAATTCTTTCTGAAGGTCCGTACTTAACCTGAAACTGTTCTTAACCTGAAGCACCACTTTAGCTAATGGGGCCTCCTGCTGCTGCCACGCCGCCAGAGCACCATTTCTGTTCTCATCCTGAAGCAAAGTTCTTAACCCGAGGTACTATTTCTGAGTTAGCGGAGTCTGTAACCTGAAGCGCATGTAACCTGAAGCGTATGTAACCTGAGGTACCACTGTAATGCCCTTGCTCTGGCAAAAAAGTAACAGTTAGTCATGACAAATGGGACCTGCAACAAAATGGTGCAGCGTGGAATACTCCCGTTCAGTGCTCCAAGCAGCCAGCCATGCCCTTTTGCAAGATACTCCATTCCACTTCCTATCTGAGCATTCAGATGCTCAGCATTCAGTGGGCATACTCAGTCCAATGAGGCGGTTTCTAAAACAGATTCCCCCCCTAAGTCTTTTTAGGGGGCAATTCTGCAAACCCTGGGGTCACCCCAGGCCTGCCACCCCCCTCTCTCTTGTGCATGGATAATGCTGATTTGGCTAGGAAGGGATTAGAACTCTGAAAACAAGTTTGCTCCTGGTGCATAGGACAGCTCAACAGAGCCTCCAGGTTCAGAGACACCAAACATTGGTTTGCTGGGGAGCTACTGCCTTCATGCCCTGCCTGCGGGTTGCCCAGAGACATTTGGTTGGCTGTTGTCAGAAACAGGATGCAGGAGAAAATGGACCTGGATAGCTCATTTAGAGCGTGCTGCTGTTAACGCCAAGGTTGCAGGTTCGATTCTGATATGGGACAGCTGAATATTCCCGCATTGCAGGGGGCTGGACTAGATGACCCCCAGGATTCTTCCAACTCCAGGATTCTATTATCTATAACAGGCTTCTTCAACCTCGGCCCTCCAGATGTTTTTTTTGGCCTACAACTCCCATGATCCCTAGCTAGCAGGACCAGTGGTCAGGGATGATGGGAATTGTAGTCTCTCTCTTTTTTCAATTTTTTTAATTGATTTTCACACAATTATAAATAAACAAACAAACAAACAACACACAAACATATATCATAACCTTATTAAAATTACACTTATTAACATTGTTAAGCGACTTCCTCGCTTCCCCGTGGTTGAATTTCAATGCATATTCTTTTAATGGTTTTCCAAGTCAAAGTTCTTATAAACTTAACTTAATCATTTAACATCCTTATATCTTTTCAATTCAAAATTAAACATATTAAACATCACTTAACTTATACAATTTCTGAAGCCAATCTGTTTCCTGCAAGCTATTTCCAATTAGTTTAACTTAACAAATTTAACTAAATGGTCATTAAATTTTGTCCATTCTTCCTCAAAACATCTGGAGGGCGAAGGTTGAGGAAGCCTAATCTATAACCTCCAGTCTGAGCCAGCAGGGCTCTCCTTATTCTCCCAGGGGCTCAAGGCTGTGGATCCGACCCATGAAGCAATAATATCAAAAGACTCAGCGCACCCCCCGACTCTGCTCACAGTCTCTTTCCAATTTAACCAGTAACCAACTGGACATCTGATAAGACTTTCCAGGCGGGGGCAAGGATCTGTTAAATGGAGACAGTATCCAAGTCTACTCAAAACGCCCCAAAATCATAATCTATATGCAACACATTTACAGGGGATATGCCAAAATCAGTTTTTGAAGTCCAGAAGATGGCCAGGAAGACGCATCTTCCACAATGGCTGGAAGAATTGGTGCCTTTGGGAGTGGGGAAAGGGGAAGAAGAAATGAGGCGTCCATTAGGTCTATTTGACCATCACCTCCTGACCTTTGAACATTCTCCAAGGGACATTCTCCAACATGCATTGGGAGGCAATGTTGCATAGTGGTTAGAGTCATGGACTAGGACCTAGGTGACCAGCGTTCAAATCTCTACTTCAGCCACGAACCTCACTTGGGTGACCTTAAGCTGTCCCTAACCCATCACTCAGTGCTGACTGCACTCTGCACATGCTCAAAGGTCACACATTAAGCTTACTCCACATGCTCTGGGACTGAGGTACCTCTGTGGCGCAATGGGTCAGCATGCCTGGCTCTTAACCAGAAGGTTCAAACCCACCCACGGACAGCTTGTGGGCAGCATTCCTGAATTGCACAGGGTTGGACTAGATGACCCTTGGGTCCCTTCCAATGCTACGATTCTGTGAGTCCTAGCAATCAAAGCAATAACTGTTTGTTTCTTTTTGGAGAGGGACGGCTGGTATCTAAGACCAAGGAAACATTGTTTTCACGGCAAAGAGGCAAAGGCGACACTACCATGAGGCGAACCAATCTCAGCTGGCAGATTTTGGAGACGACAGAATGGGAGACAGATGAATCTCCCGGGTGGAAAGTCTCCCAGCAGCTGTTCAGTAATTCAAGAGAAGAACTTCCCAGTGGGAAGCAAGTGAGAGAGATGGATGCCATTTGGATTCTCCACCTGAAGACATTTTTTAAAATTCTTTTTTCCCCCGAAAATTTTTATTGATTTTCCAAAAAATCAGTAACTAAACAAACAAATAAACAAACAAACATGAATGTCAACCGTATTGAAACCAAACTTAGTAACACTGTTAAGTGACTTCCTCGCATTCCCCTGGTTGAATTTCAGTGTATATCATTTTAAAGGTTTTCCAAAACCAATATTCTTATAAATTTAACTTCATCACTTAACATCTTTCTTTCTTTCCATTAAACATATTAATTCATCACATTACATATTTAAATCCTAGGCCTATCTGGTATTTGCAAGCTTTTCCAGTTAATTTAACTCAACATATTTAACTAAATATTCTTTAAATTTCGTCCGTTCTTCCTGATAATCCTCCTCCTTCTGGTCACGGACTTTTCCAAGCCAGGTCGGCTAGCTCCTACATTTTTAAAAATTCTTGGAGGGAACTGCATCCAGGATATTCTCCCAGTGGCCAACCAGATCTCTCTCCCCAGCTGTGATTCCTAGAGCTGGGAAGCCAGAAACATCCTGCCTCTCGTGACACCCAGCAGAAATTAGAATACTCCCTCCCTGGCCTGCCCTCTCCATCCCCTCTCTCCCAGGTGTGTACCTTGAGTCCCCGGATCTCGCCCAGGTGAAGTTGCAGGCGCCGGTTGACCTCGCGGATGAGATTGCTGTGGTCCAGCATGGCGCTCATCTTCTCCGACTCCGCCTTGCGCAGGCTCCGGATCAGTTCCTCCTTGGTCCACTTCAGCAGCTCCTCGTCCGACACCTTGGAGAGGTCTTCGGCCACACCCGCCGCGCAACTTTCCGAGCCGGGCGCCGACGACGCCGACGCCCCGGCTCCAGGTGCGGATCCGGATGGAGTCGCCACCTTAGACATGATGCCGGCGGCCCAAGTGGCTCCGGGATCGCCTGCCTAGGATGGGGAGGGGGGGAATGTCCTTACACTCCGTATTCCACCAAGACCCTCAAGCCCCAGATCTCGGAGGATCCTCGAAAACAACGCCTTTAAGTCAGTCGGGACTGTTCCTCTCGGAGAAATCGGAGTGACTTCGGAATGCAGTAAAGACAAAGTGAAGGGGGGTGCTTTCCCCCAAGCTATTGTGGCTTGTTCAGAAGGAAGGAGGCGCTCCCTCGGTGCTTAAAAGACATCCTTGCAAATTATTTTAGAGGTGGGGGGAGACAGAGAGAAGATAAGGAATCTTCAATCCTCCGATCCGGTTGTTGAGTCTGCGCTTAGAACAGTACCCGGGCGGAGGGAGCCGTAGAACAGCAAAATCTTTGTTGTGTGTGTGCCTGAGGGGTTGTAACAAGGAGCTAGGGTGTTCCGGCAGAGCTTCAGCCTCAGAGTTTAGTGGATCTTCCAAATTCAACAGGAAAATACATACACACACACATATACATACCCGTGCGCGCTAATGAGTTTCACAGTGCCCCCCGCGCCTACGAACTTGCGAGCCACGCGGCGCGAACACGAGTGGGGCGAGTCCACGCGCCCCTCCCAAGTCCGGCTCTTTGCAAACAAAGTGGAGCCGCCCCAAAGGATCCTTGGCGCCGTCGGGCGGAGAAGGGTCGCTCACCCAGCGCCTCCCAGCCTGTTTCCCCAAAGGAGGCGCAGAGAGGGTGTCTCCTCGCTTCCTTCTGCTCCGCGAAACTCAGGGCTTGCTCCGCATCTGCTCCGGCGCGAGACCTCCCTCGGAAGCAGGGATCCGGGAGTGGCGCGATCCGAGTCTCTTTGCCAGATCCCCCCGGACAGGACTCGAGGACTTTCCCTTGCTTTCCAGCTAGAGCTCGCCTTTCTGTTAGATCCTGCAACACGCCCACGCGCCCTCTCCGGACGCAGCAAGCGCGGGAAGGCGACACGCGGGTCTTTTGTACGTGAGGATGCGGACCAAGGGCAGTTTTGCGCCCCACTCCCCAGTCTGGGCAACGCAGCTTTGGAGACCGGGGGCTGGAGAAGCGGGGTAGAGGCACAGATCCGAGAGAGAACCGGACCCTCCCCACGTTGCTCCGGGAGAATCCGTGCGCTGGGGCACCGATCCGCCCTCTCCTTCCTCCGTTGCAGCTCAGGAAAGGGCGATGCCCGCTTCTCAACTAGGCTCGTCCCTGGCAGCCATCCTCCTCCTCCTCCTCTTCTTCCTCCTCCTCCGTCCCGGGCAGCCGGGCCTCGCCCCGATTCAGCCCGCGCAACCGGCTCCCTGCGGACGCTCCGAGCGGCGCTCTCGGAGCCACGGGATGCCCAGAGCGCGCATTGGGCACGGGAGGGTCTGGTCCGGCGCCCTGGGCAGGCGCTGCGCCCGCGGCGCGGTCCACGTTGGCCGGGCGAGAGTGAGAGTGAGAGTGAGAGCGAAAGTGAGGCGGCGCGAGGCTTTTCAGCTGGGAGGTGGTGGACCACGTGCGATGCTGGGGGGGGAGCTGGGGGGGGGCGAGAGAGGGAGGCGCGGCTCGCAGGCGCCACCTCGCGGGCTTGGCCCACAGGCGCCGCGTCTAGCATTGAATCATCGAATTACAAAATTTAGGACTTGACACCTATCCTTCATAATAAAGGATTGTCCCCTATTTCAATGTAAAATGCTACGTCCTGTATTGTTACAGCTGTATTTCAGATACTGTCTCTCCATGGGCGAAGGCAGGGGGGGGGGGGTTGGCAGAACCTACTGTAAAGGTAAAGGGACCCCTGACCATTAGGTCCGGTCGCGGAGGACTCTGGGGTTGCGGCGCTCATCTCGCTTTATTGGCTGAGGGAGCCGGAGTACAGCTTCTGGGTCATGTGGCCAGCATGACTAAGCCACTTCCAGAGCAGTGCACGGAAACGCCGTTTACCTTCCCGCTGGAGTGGTACCTATTTATCTACTTGCACTTTGATGTGCTTTCGAACTGCTAGGTTGGCAGGAGCAGGGACCGAGCAACGGGAGCTCACCCCATCGCGGGGATTCGAACCGCCGACCTTCTGATCAGCAAGTCCTAGGCTCTGTGGTTTAACCCACAGTGCCACCAGCGTCCCTAACCTACCGTATTGACCCGAATATAAGCCACACTTTTTTTCCAAATTCTGACTGTGAAAAGTTAAAGTGTCTTATATTCGGAACTTATATCTCTCTCTCTCCCCCTCTCTGTGCCGTTAGGGATCCTCTCCAAATGCAGGCATGTGGAAGTCTGTGTGAAAGGTCATGCATTTAAGCTCTGGGTAAGCCAAGCACCTGTTGTCTTTGTCCATGGAGTTTTCTTGGCAGGGATACTGGAGTGGCTTGCCGGTTCCTGCTCCAGGTGGATCACCTGGGAAACTCCACTGCTGTCCTTGGAACTGGGTGTGCAGCTGCATGGGCCACAGCCTTGGGCAGCCTGAGGGAGTGCCCATAAAAAGCAATTTTAGAGTGGAAGGCTGGGGAGACGCCCGCTTTTTCCAGGATCTCTTCTTGCTGTGAGGTTTTCGTTGGTGAGCTGAGAGCTTGATTGGAGCCATGTTTTGAGAAACCGGAGGCTGAGAGATAGGGTGTGATACTGATTTCTATACAGTGGTACCTCTGGTTGCGAACGGGATCCGTTCCAGAGGCCCGTTCGCAACATGAAAAGTCCGCAACCTGAAGCGCCGTATCTGCGCAGGTGCGCAGCGCGATTTGGTGCTTGTGCGCATGCGCGAAGCGTGCTTTAGCACTTCTGCGCATGCACGAGCGGCGAAAGCTGGAAGTAACCCTTTCCAGTACTTCCGGGTCGCTGCGGGACGCAATCTGAAAAAATGTAACATGAAGCAAACGTAACATGAGGTATGACTGTATATTAGTAACTTTGTATTAATGTAACATTTTTATAAGTAACATTTTTATAAGTAACAGTGGTAGCTTGGTTTGCATACGTCTTGGTTTGCTTACGTTGTGGATTACAAACACTTCAAACCTGGAAGTGCGTGTCCTGATTTGCAACCTTTTTTTGGATTACAAACCTTTTTCTTTTTCTTTTTTTTTGGAATATGGACAAATAAAATTGGAGGCCCCATTGGTGAAAGCAGGCCTTAGGTTACAACCTGTTTTGGTTTACAAATGGACCTCCGGAATGGATTATGGTTGTAAACCAACGTACCACTGTACATTGTTTCAGATGTCTGTTGTTGTTTCTTTTTTCTTTTCTTTTCTTTTTTTGTACCCCCAAATTTCAATCTATTAAGTGAAGCAGGAGAAAACAAGCTTGCTCCATCCATAGCAGCTGAACCATCCATGACAGATTGCCATCGGAATTAAAAAACCTCCAAGGAAGGAGAGTCCATCGCCTCTTGTGGAAGTCTGTTCCACTGTCAAACAGCTCTTACTGTCAGAACGTTTTTCAGAATGTTTAGTCGGAATCTCCTTCCTTGCAACTTGAAGCCGTTGGTTCGAGTCCTACCCTCCAGAACAGGAGAAAGCAAGCTTGCTCCCTCTTCCATGCGACAGTCCTTCAGATATTTGAAGATGGCTCTCATCTCGTCTCTCTCTCTCTCGCTACTCATTTCCTGGATAAACATATCCAGTTCCCTCCACTGTTCCTCATAAGGCTTGGTTTCCAGACCTTTGATCATCTTGGTTGGCCTCCTCTGCACACCTTCCAGCTTGTCAACATCCCCCTTAAATTACGGTGCCCAGAACTGGACACGGTATTCCAGTAATGGTCTGGCCAAGGCAGAATATTTATTTTTATTGCATTTCCACCCCACTTTTCCCCCAAAGAGGGTTCTCTTCCTCCCCATTTTATCCCCACAACAACCCTGTGAGGGAGGTTAGGCTGAGACACTGTGGCTGGCCTTTCGTCACCTAGTGAGCTTCAACTCCATGTGACTGTCAGGAGTTCAGCCTACACTCGAGTAGGACTCTGGCAGAGACACATGCCCAACTGGCATGTTCTCTCCCTCCTGGTCTTTCATTCGGGAGCTTCAAAAGCTTTCTTCTGCCCGAACATCACAGTGACCGATGCTAACAGACATCGGCACCCTTAGGGATCCGCAGAGTTTGCGCATCATGCGCGTGGCAGAACTCAGCATTTTGGCTAATCTACTTTATTTACATATAAACACACACGGAGCGCTGCAACATGGCTCCCTCTCTCTCTAGCATCAGACAGCAAAGAGAAAAAAGGACAATAGTCCTACTTCACAGAACACAGTAAAACACATCCTGTCTCCGTCACGTCCCACTCTGTGGAGTCAAAACATGCATCGTCATGTGATAGACAACAATCCCATGACTGCAATCACGGAGCAGGAATTTTAACAGTGACTGAGTGGAGATTTGAGCCCTGGTCACCAAGGTCATAGTCCGGCACCCAAACCATTATACCACACTGTAGTTTTCCCCTAGTACTTGTTTAGAAGAGGATTTTGGCTTGGGGGGTGTTATTTTGAAGAAGTGGGGAAAGCTACATCAGGTGAAATGAAATCTCTACTTATTCAGTAGCATGTGCCATTCTCCTGTACAGTCACAAAAAATTTATATAAAGGATAACAAGCAAAGATAGACAAAGTGATGTGAGCCAGATGTTGGACTACAACATCCCACTGAGAGCCAATGTGGTGTAGTGGTTAAGAGCGGTAGTCTCATAATCTGGCGAACCGGGTTTGCATCTCTGCTCCTCCACATGCAGCTGCTGGGTGACCTTGGGCTAGTCACACTTCTCTGAAGTCTCTCAGCCCCACTCACCTGGTCTGAACAAAGACATTGGATTCTTATCTCATTATACATGACAAAGCCATTTTTCACCTTCTCACCCCTTGCTTTTTCCTGTAAGACCTATTGCAGTCGTTAAGAGTCGTCAACAGGCTCATCACAGCTATCTGCCAATCACCCATTCCCACCACCCTTCTGAGTAATACCCCTCCCCACCTTCTCACTATATAGAAGAATCTGGCAACTTCTGTTTCAGTGTATCTGAAGAAGTGTGCATGCACACGAAAGCTCATACCAAGAACTAACTTAGTTGGTCTTTAAGGTGCTACTGGAAGGAAAAAAAAATTTTGTTTTGACTATGGCAGACCAACACGGCTACCTATCTGTCACCTCAGAGTGTTTGTTGTGGGGGAGGAAGGGAAAGGAGATTGTTAGCCGCTTTGAGACTCCTTCGGGTAGTGATAAAATGAGATATCAAATCCAAACTCTTCTTCGTCGTCGTCTTCTTCTTCTTCTTCTTCTTCTTCTTCTTCTTCTTCCCATCGTCCTTAAGCACTGGTCATGCTGGAGCTTGGGGGTTGTAGTCCAACAACATGCTGAGATTGGTGGAAGCTGGCATCGGCCATGGGATCTTTGTCAAGAAAGTAGACATCTTAGACAAGGTGAAGCTATAGGTAGACAACTGTCTCTTGATGGATTCAAAAGCAAACCGAAGGAGAACTTCTTGTGATGGAGGTATTGCCGCTTGTGACATTGGCATTCATCTAGGAAGCAGGTTTTGTAGGGTCAGAAACCAACATCATCATCATCATCATCATCATCATCATAACAACAACAACAACAACAAACAACAACAACAACAACTTATTTATATCCTGCCCTCCCCAGCCAGCCAAAGCCGGGCTCAGAGCAGCTAACAACAATAAAAGTAACATAGCATTCTAAAATCAAATCATTCCAAAATCAATTCAAAATCAAATTAATGGCAACCATTGGGCTAGAGTTCTATGAGGATTACCAAAGGAGGAGGTCAGACTGTGCCTTGGCCAAAGGCATGGTGGAACAGCTCTGTCTTGGAGGCCCTGCGGAAAGATGTCAAGTCCCGCAGGGCCCTGGTTTCTTGTGACAGAGCGTTCCACCAGATTGGAGCCACAGCCGAAAAAGCCCTGACTCTGGTTGAGGCCAGCCTAACCTCGCTGTGGCCTGGGATCTCCAAGATGTTTTTGTTTGAAGACCGTAAGTGAGCCATTCCCGGGGGGTCCGGCACGCTTCCTCTGCGCGGCTCTGATTTCCCCAGGGACCTCCGACTCCAGCAGAACGTAAACACAGCGGAACAGAAGCAGGGTCGCCGTGTGTGCGTAATAACTCAGGCTGAACTCAGGCTGTCTCCTTATCTTGGGACATTCCAGGAGAGGCGGTCTCGTAGGTACTTAACCTATTTAACCCAGAGCAACAGCAAGAAAAAATATGTGTGCTCCTTGTGGAAAGCAATGAATCCCTCAAAATAGATCCCAGGACCTTAAAAAAAAAAAAACACCTGTCTGAGCTGATTCATTTATTTGCCTTTTCACTGAGAGGAATTTCACTTTTCTTGTTATTCTGCTGGGTGATAAGTATTTGGTGAGAGAACCCCAGCAGAAATTTTAAATTGCAAAAAAATGCAGCCAAGTAAAGCGGGGAAATATAGGCTGTTGGACCTTTAAAATATCCCCATCTAAGTAGCTTCCAAAGTTCCCATTTGCATAGAAAGAGACCACATGTTTGGTAAATTAAAAATGGTTTACTTACAAACTCTTCAAAGGTCAGATTCATGTGCTTTTCCATACAGCAGCAAGAAAACACAGGCAGTAAAACTTAGGTTCCAAAGTGGTAAATGTTTCAAAATTGTTTGTATAGAAACACAAGGATGGCTTGGTTAAGCCACATGGTCTGAGCTTGGAGCATCAAGCTTAGACCTATTTACTGGTAGGGTTCACATGGTTGAACAGAAGAACAAAGGCTTGATTACCCTTTTTCCCAAGGTGAGGGGGGTGACGTAGCTAAGTCTGGCAGGACAGCTTACTCTAGGGTCTTAACACCTTCATGCATTAATTAGACTTAAGCATGTTGGATATATGAGGTTGATAATCCTGGGTGAATTTCATCTCAGCTCACAAATGTAACATTTTCTGAGCCTTCTTGTCCAAAGAGAGTCTAATTTTCTTCTCATTTATGATTCTTTCTTGGCTTCATTTGGGACTTCTTTTATTGCTCATGATTTTTGGCAAGTTGATTCCTCCCCCCCCCCCACTTCTATTTAAATATCTACATCCCTAGCATATTATAAATAATACATGTTTGTGTCATTATCCACTTTTGTTCCCAAGATATTCCGCTGAGATTTGCAAAGTCACACTTTATCAGTTGCAAACCAAGATGAAAATGAAGGGAACGGAAGCAATCAAGGGTTTGGGAAAGCGGGGAGGGAATCATATTTTAGTATCTTCTCCAATGGCAGCATTAGACTTGCAAATTTGGGGCAAGTTACTCGTTTTGGCTCTGATTGCTGGTACATCTTCAATAACACCATCAAAAAGTGACTTGCCAATTGCCAGCAAATTTATTGACTGCCGGTAAAAAAAAAAAACGGGGGAAACTGGAAAATATGTATTGCCAGTAAATTCCTCCCTTCCTGGCTCTGTTGATGCTTCTTCAAACAACTTAATAGCTATCACAGTTTGCTACCTTTTTGCCTTGCGTCTTTTTAATGAGCTATTGAAAAATCAGGCGATCATCAGCAAAAATAATAATTATGATTTCTTTTTCCAAGTTGTCATCCTTAATCTCTTCTTCTTCGTCCTCCTCCTCTTCTTCTTCTACTTCTTCTTCTTCTTCTTCTTCTTCTTCTTCTTCTTCTTCTTCTTCGGCATAATAAGCTACTCCAGGGGTAGGTAGAAGGTTGAACTAAATCAGATATGCAAGTCGTTTGCAATAGGGCTGTAGTCAAGGTCAAGGTAAAGGGACCCCTGACCATTAGGTCCAGTCGTGACCGACTCTGGGGTTGCGGCGCTCATCTCGCTTTATTGGCCGAGGGAGCCGGCGTATAGCTTCCGGGTCATGGGGCCAGCATGACTAAGCCACTTCTGGCGAACCAGAGCAGCGCACGGAAACGCCGTTTACCTTCCCACCAGAGCGGTACCTATTTATCTACTTGCACTTTGACGTGCTTTTGAACTGCTAGATTAGCAGGAGCAGGGACCAAGCAATGGGAGCTCACCCCGTTGCGGGGATTTGAACCGCCGACCTTCTGATCAGCAAGTCCTAGGCTCTGTGGTTTAACCCACAGTGCCACCTGTGTCCTATGTTACGTGCTCATCTCGCTTTACTGGCCAAGGGAGCCGACGTTTGTCTGCAGACAGTTTTTCTGGGTCATGTGGCCAGCATGACTAAGCCACTTCTGGGGAACCAGAGCAGCGCAAGGAAACGCCTTTTACCTTCCTGCCGGACCGGTACCTATTTATCTACTCCCACTTTGACATGCTTTTGAACTGCTATGTTGGCAGGAGCTGGGACTGAGCAACTGGAGCTCACTCCGTCACAGGGATTCGAACCGCCGACCTTCTGTCAAGGTAGCAGAGCACTAAAGGCGAACAATGTATCAGCGGTAGGGTTTCTCTTTGTGCAATTGAATGTCTCTCCCCCACCCCCGAATATTCTGCTTGCAACACTTACAACTACACACAAAGTCCTTGAATCCTGTGAACACCTCTTTTCCACACAGGAGATCCCAGCCTCTTTCTTTGGGGTCTCCAGGTTGGGCTGCAAATGTCCTCTGCCAGAATGCCTGAAGAGCAGCTGCCAATCAGTGTGGACAATACTGAACTCGACGAAGTGACTCTGCGTGAGGCAATTTCCTATGTTCTTATATTCCAAAGTGCCCAAGATCTCACCAAGGAACTGAAAAGAAATTGCTGTATGTCTTGAAGTTCAGCAACAGTGAGTTTTTAAGCAGCTTAGTATTGATGTACTTCGAGTAATAGATAGAAGGCTGTCCTAAGTCGTAATGCAATACAAAAATAACCTGATTTCACACTTCTCTCTATACGCGAATATCCACCCTGATCATGAAGAGGTCGTAAAATTGTTAACTTATGGCCTCTCCCTTTCCTTCCAGCAGGATCCAGACTGCTCTCTCGAGTCCCTCATACTGTTTCCCCAAAATGGGGCATTTACCTGGGACTGAACTCTCATTGATTGAGACAAGGAGGAGCAATCTCCTGAAATGAATACATCGATTTCCAGAATAAATGCTTACATTCTGAGCTTGAAGGTTTGATTTCTGCTGGTGGTTGTGGTACTGAGGGTTCCCCCCGCCCATACTTCTGTGATCACCAAAGTAAACAAACCTGCCATTCAAAGGCAGAGAGAGAAAGATAGAGAGGAAATAATGAATCGCTCCTGCTGTTCTTTTGCACAGCCTACCCAAAATACCAATATTTTTTTCTCCTTCTTTCGCCGTGTTTTCCTTTATTAAAGCATCACAGATATACAGCTCTCAAATCCCAAACAAAATAATACATAAAATAAAGAAATGGATACGTATTGGGATACATCCAGTATAAGAAAAGGTTGTCTGTTTTCTTGTCCTTTGTTACTTCAGTACATGAAAAATATAATAATAATAATAATAATAATAATAATAATAATAATAATAATAATTTTAAAAATTATTTATACCCCCCCTCCCCAGCCAGAGCCAGGCTCAGGGTGGCTAACACCAGTAAAATTACAGTAAAAACATAATAGGAAAAAAACCAATTTAAAAATACAGGTTAAAATGAAATTTAAAATGCAGCCTCATTTTAAAAGTAGCCTGTAGATGAAAACCATAAGGGGAGGGAAACATAAGGGTCAAACTGAGTCCAAACCAAAGGCCAGGCGGAACAGCTCCATCTTGCAGGCCCTGCGGAAAGATGTCAAGTCCCGCAGGGCCCTGGTCTCTTGTGACAGAGCGTTCCACCAAGTCGGGGCCAGTACTGAAAAGGTGACTGTCAGGAGTTCAGCCTACACTCGAGTAGGACTCTGGCAGAGACACATGCCCAACTGGCATGTTCTCTCCCTCCTGGTCTTTCATTCGGGAGCTTCAAAAGCTTTCTTCTGCCCAAACATCACAGTGACTGATGCTAACAGACATCGGCACCCTTAGGGATCCGCAGAGTTTGCGCATCATGCGCGTGGCAGAACTCAGCATTTTGGCTAATCTACTTTATTTACATATAAACACACACGGAGCGCTGCAACATGGCTCCCTCTCTCTCTAGCATCAGACAGCAAAGAGAAAAAAGGACAATAGTCCTACTTCACAGAACACAGTAAAACACATCCTGTCTCCGTCACGTCCCACTCTGTGGAGTCAAAACATGCACCGTCACGTGATAGACAACAATCCCATGACTGCAATCACGGAGCAGGAATTTTAACAGTGACTGAGTGGAGATTTGAGCCCTGGTCACCAAGGTCATAGTCCAGCACCCAAACCATTATACCGCACTGTAGTTTTCCCCTAGTACTTGTTTAGAAAAGGATTTTGGCTTGGGGGGGGGGTGTTATTTTGAAGAAGTGGGGAAAGCTACATCAGGTGAAATGAAATCTCTACTTATTCAGTAGCATGTGGCATACTCCTGTACAGTCGCAAAAATTTTATATAAAGGATAACAAGTAAAGATAGACAAAGTGATGTGAGCCAGATGTTGGACTACAACATCCCACTGAGAGCCAATGTGGTGTAGTGGTTAAGAGTCTCATAATCTGGGGAACCGGGTTTGCATCTCTGCTCCTCCACATGCAGCTGCTGGGTGACCTTGGGCTAGTCACACTTCTCTGAAGTCTCTCAGCCCCACTCACCTCAGAGTGTTTGTTGTGGGGGAGGAAGGGAAAGGAGAATGTTAGCCGCTTTGAGACTCCTTTGGGTAGTGATAAAGCGGGATATCAAATCCAAACTCTTCTCTTCTTCTTCTTCTTCTTCTTCTTCTTCTTCTTCTTCTTTCCAAGTGCCTTAACCAGATAGTTTCCAGCCTCAACCAATACTGCATGAGGCGTTCCACTGAGAATGAGGCAGGAAGGATATTCCGCTTTGCCAGTAAACATTTCAGCTCCAAGGTCTTTTGCTGGCAAAGAGCTGAAGCCAAGCCGCCTCTCCTCAGAGACTCTCCGTAAGCAAACTTTGCCTTCCAATAAATGCCAGCCAGGAAATGCTAATGCCCTTGCTTAAAACTGCAGTACTCCAGATGAGAGAAGTTCACCTGAAGGGCACAGCTCAGAAAGCGGCGGAGAGATACTGCCTCTTTCGGCGAAAGCCATTGACAGTTTGCATCACTCTTTCTCTCCAGGGAAGATCCCTTGGCAACGGGTCCCTCAGATCCTCCACTTTGGGAGGGATTAGAGATGCACGCACAGGGAAAGAGGCTCAGTTTGGATCCAGGTCTGCCATTGATCTGAGCCGTAAATCTGTGGAAGTGGTACAGACGTGAGACGAGATGCAAGCTAAGCTAAGTGCCTCTCTCAAAGCAGGAAGCTCTGGAAGGGGAAATGACAAAGACAAGACACTGTTCTCTAGAGAACAGTCAACAGCTCAAGAATGAGCAGAGAAAAGGCGAGGGTGGACTTTGGGCCTGCAGGAGGGGTGGGGGAGAAATGTGATTCAGTTCACAGTTGAAGTCAGACCTATATAATCTGCACTTTCTGAAACAGTAAAGGAAAAGGAAAAGGACCCCTGACCATTAGGTCCAGTCGCAGATGACTCTGGGGTTGCGGCGCTCATCTCACTCTATAGGCCGAGGGAGCTGGCATTTGTCCGCAGACAGCTTCCTGGTCATGTGGCCAGCATGACTACATAACACTACATAACATAACACTGAGGCCCAGCGCCAAGGGCCTTCTGGCGGTTCCCTCCCTGTGAGAAGTGAGGTTACAGGGAATGAGGCAGAGAGCCTTCTCGGTAGTGGCACCCGCCCTGTGGAAAGCCCTCCCACCAGATTGTCAAAGAGAAGAACAACTACCAGACTTTTAGAAGACATCTGAAGGCAGCCCTGTTTAGGGAAGCTTTTAATGTTTAACAGACCACTGTATTTTAATACTTTGTTGCAAGCCACCCAGAGTGGGTGGGGAAGCCTAGCCAGATGGGTTGGGTATAAATAATAAATTAATATTAATATTATTATTATGTTTAACTGCTCTGGCGAACCAGAGCAGTGCACAGAAACACCATTTACCTTCCCGGTGCAGTACCTATTTATCTACTTGCACTTTGACATTCTTTTGAACTGCTAGGTTGGCAGGAGCAGGGACTGAGCAACGGGAGCTCACCCCGTCTTGGGGATTCAAACCACCGACCTTCTGATCAGCAAGCCCAAGGCTCTGTGGTTTAGACCACAGCGCCACCCGTGTCCCTCTGAAACAGTACAAGAACCAAAACACAGCCTTGAAGTTTGTTATGGGTGCTAAGAGTTGTTCGGGGACCCTGTTCCACTCCCAGAGCTACAATTCCCAGAGTGGTTCACCAATCCCACTTCACAGGGAATTCTGGGAGCTGTAGCTCTGGAAGGGGAGAGCTAATAAAACCCCGCATTTTACTGCTGGAGTTTGTATGTTTAATCCATTATGGAGATGCTTTTTTAAATCAGGGTTGAGCCTACATTGGTTTCAAGAGTTACAGTAATGGAAGAACTGTCAAGGATACAGCTTAACAAAATACTTTCCCTCCTCTCCCAACCAGTTGGCATGTGCACAAGCAGAACACCAGGGCAATGTGGGGAACAGGGGGCTGGGCGAGCCTCTCATGTCAATGGGCTACTCAGGCAAGTTCCTCAAGCTGTAGAGTTCAATGATAATAATAATAATTTTATTATTTATACCCCACACATCTAATAAAATGTCAAACATTAACAACTTCCTGATACAGGGCTGCCTTCAGGTGTCTTCTAAAAGTTGTGAAGTTCTTTATCTCCTGCACATCTGATAGGAAGGCGTTTCACAGGGCAGGTGCCACTGCTGAGAAGGCCCTCTGCCTGGTTCCCAGTAACTTCACTTCTCGCAGGGAGGGAACCACCAGAAGGCCCTCGGAACTGGA